>NC_140032.1:41006975-41589475 GCF_963513975.1 Fringilla coelebs | reverse complement strand
GGGTAGGAATGAGGTTCTAATACAAACTTCTAAATGCACGCTGTAGCTTCGTTGTTGTGTCCTTAAGCTGTTGAATGAGGAAGTTGGCCAAGGGACCATAGTGTATGTATTGCTGTTCTTTATGTTGCTGGTCAGTAACTGACTGAATGACCTGTTACTGACTGAATGTGGGTTGTCCTGGCGTAGATGTGCGTGACGATTGTAGCGCAGCTTTTGCTTCAGTGTCTGTTTTCATTTGCTAAAGGCTGTTTAAAGAAACTGCAAAAAGATCTGATTCTCCTCTCACTTACTCTAGAGTAAGTCAAGAGTAACCTCATTGAAGCCAATGAAGTTACACTGGTGCCAGCCAAACGTAAGCAAGAAGAGAATCAGGCCCTCTGTCTCAAACACTGAATTTCTGTAATGTATCATTTTATTTTTCTTTCTCTTTCCTAAGATGACCTTGAATGATGCCATGAGGAGCAAGGCAAGGCTGTCAATTACAGGAAGTACTGGAGAAAATGGACGTGTTATGACTCCAGAATTTCCAAAAGCAGTGCATGCAGTACCTTACGTGAGTCCTGGCATGGGAATGAATGTCAGTGTGACTGATCTCTCGTGATTGATAAGAACCTTTTGAGTGCCTTACACAATGGTTTCCTTGTGCGTTTATTGTCAAAGTGGTGAGAGGCATCCAGTATCTTGAAGACTTTTCTTTCAGCCAAGAAAAAATTCTTGTATTTGTGGAGTTCATCTTGGATTGTAATGAATGCTTGGTTCAAAACACAACACCATTTTCTACACAAGTTCAAGATGAAGCTTGACTGACATGCACAGCTAACATGGAAGTACTGTAATCTAACTGAAGTCGTTGTACAGGCAACACACCAATTTCTGCAGCCACTGTTGTTAGTCCCTTGGTTCATATTGACTTAAGCACACTTGACATCAATTGCATCAAGATGTGACATGTTTTATAAGAAAAAAAAAAGTATAAAATGAAAAAAATATTTTTAGGTATTTTCACAAACAAAAACTGGCTTTTAAATAAATTTGCTTCCATAATGGTTGGATATGACAAAAGAAAAAACATAAGAAAAAAAAGAAAAAAATCTAGACTATGGGGAAGTGGAATATGAAAATAAGGCTTAAGGCATCAGTTCCGTATTTTTCAAAGCCAAATATGTAATGTTGAGAAGAGAAGAAATAATGATTGAAAGGTTCAAATCTTGTAATTTAATATTGTTATTAAAACTTTGCTGTATATCCTATTCTTTAACATTTGGTGTTAATATAAAATTTACTTGGCAATGCTTGACATTTGAAATAAACTTTTTTCTATGGTTTTATTTGCAAGTGTTCCATTAATTTTACTAGCTACAGTTGGGTTATAAAGAGTCTGAAATCTAAAAGGACACTGTCAAGGTTGGGTCAATGTTTCAGATTTTGGCAGTGTCGCCACTTCCAGCTCACTCAAATCTGTTCAATAGTTTTTTCTGCAGATGAGCCCAAGCTGTGATGCTCAGATACGCTCGATGAACTCTGAAGATCAAGGTTGTTCTGGGTTGGAGCAGTACTTGATACTGGCACATGAGGATGGGTGCTGTTTTAGAGCTCCTCTTAACTCTGACATGCAGAGGCTTAATGATCCAAAGATTTGGTTGAAACCTATCTCTACTTTTGTACAGTTGAGTTCATAAGTACGTGTACAGAGAGAGAAGAGTATTGATAAAAGCTGATAAATGGCAAGCAGTAAAAAGTGTTAAGTATTTTTTTTAAAGAATGAAAAAAAAAAAGAGAGAGTTTTCAAATTGTCTCTTTAAGGAAGCAGTTTTCAAACTGTTAAAAGGTAATTCTAAGCAGTAGCTAGTGAAGCTTTTGTGAAAAGAAAAACCCAAAACCTTGGCAATGTCTTTTTGAATTAAGATTGATAACTCGAATTAGATGCGAGTCTGTACTGATGAAAAGTTTCCTGAATCTTAATCATTATGAGTATTCTTTGCTAGCTGAAGTTACCATACTTTTTAATTGTGTGTATTTAAAAACAATAACTACTTAAGAAGCAAAAAGGAATCCTAGGAGGGGTGCAATAATATTAATTTAAATGCTAATGCAAATCAAAGTAACATCGTGTTTCTCTAGCTTTCCCTGTAGATACAATTCTGTACATTTGGTTGAAAAGCTTACATTTTTCTGCATTGTGGATACATTGCCTCATGCAGTATCGGTAAATCTCTTTTTTTTTTTGGAATTAAATAAAAATTTAAATATGACTTGCAGTTTTAGTTGGAATCAATTTCTTAGACTCAAGTATAATGTTTGCTGAGCATTGGAGAAGGCAGAGCATTTATCAGAAACTTGAAGTCCCTTCTCGTGGTACAAAATCTGAGCCTGTTTCTGCAAGCATGTGAACACAGTGTATACTCTCAGTGTGGCCAGCAAAAGAGGTGTATACAGTGTTTTCAATGTCTGTCTTACCAATACTTCCCCCCAGTTGAACTAATTCATTTCTTGGCACATCTGTAATTCATAGGTGTTCTGTGCATTGCTCCTCATCAGGAATGTTGGGGAATGCATTCGGATTTTTAATGTTCAATGCTAGAATGACCAAACTAAAATAATATTCATATGGTAATTAATTTTTTTTTTAAAAAAGTAGAAATGCATTACTGTATACAGTGGAAAGCTATTTATTGTACCTCTGGGCTCATTCCTCTAAAAATCATAGCATAAAAAAAGATCTTTGTCAAGCCTGAACTGATGTATATAACTGAAATAATGTAAAGTTATATTTTCATGTTTTTATACTTAACAACATGATGGGAATACATAATGTATGAGTATTTCAATTCAGATAATATTGATTGGATAATACACATCTCAGTTAAAAAAGCAGTAATAGTAGTTTAATATCCATGTTAAGAGTACATCAGTATATTGCTATATAAAGTATGTCTGTGTGCATTTAAGTGAAAAATAGTCAAGAGTGATGAAAGCTGTCCAAGGGTTTTTTATTCCTTTTTTTATGAAAACTGTTATGGAGCAACAAAAATGTTTATGAACTCAAACTTGTGTAAATTTCAAAATGTCCTTTTACTGTAGCTTTTTGTTTACAGTACAGTATCTTATTTTCTGCTTTGTTAAATGAGTAACGGTACAAAGCTGGACATACACTTTCTAAGACATTAACGTTCTCGTTTTTTCATGTATACTTATATGACAGAAAATGCTTCTGATTTTATTTTTCAATCTAACACATGGCTTTTCTGGAGTGTTGTATAAACTTCAATCATACATAAAAAATCTTCTTAAAAAAGGTAAAAGACCTTTAATGTCTGCTTAGTATTATTGAAATCTGGTTTCTTATTTATTATAAATGTATTTTTCTAAGATTTTACATAGGGCAAACCTGTTTGTCCCCACAGACATGAAATTTCCTTGAAGAGTTTATGAAGTTTCTTCTTTTCTTGAATGAAGTTTCAATGAAGAGTATAAGTCTTCTCCCAGATCATCTTGTCACTCAAGGATAGATTTACTGTAGATGTCCTTATTGTTAAATGAAATAATGAAACTTTTTTCCCAACAATAGAATTGTACCTTTGGACTGCAGCCTTCCTGATCATAGTTACAATGGCAGTGTGATAGGTTCATAAAGATAGGGGGTTAAGTATCTATTCAGTAACACTACCTAAAAAATGTTGAGTTTAAACCAGTACATTTTTAATTCAACTGATTGTTGATGTGTCCAAAGCAGAAAAGGAACTTGAAAAATGGCAAGTACTTCAGGTGCCACTGGAAGAGATGCAGTACAGCACAGAGTTTACTGTAGTGGCAAACAGAGTGAAGAGATTCACCATGTGAAAGGTTCAACATTTTCATGTAACCATGTATTTTGCCTGTTAACAGAGTGCAGTGTCAGCCTCCTCTTTGGCTGATTGATGTGGACAATATCTTTACATGAAACCTTGCACAAATAATTGTATTTTACAATTCAAATAGATAGCTTCAGCTATCTTTTGGTGCAGTTACAAGAATACAGCTGTCACCAGCAAAGTAGAATCAGCAGCATCTGTTGTGCATGATATTCCTGGAGGCTACTCAGATCTGTTTTCAAAGCTTATTATTTATTAAATATTTTCATTTAAGCTGTCAAGGGATCACAAAAATTTGCTGTGAGAGATCCATCAGGTCTAAATTATCTTAGAAATGTATATTAAGCTCTTAGAATGAAATTAAGGAAGTGACTTAGCTGTGGACTTAATTTGGAACATTTTGCCTTGCATCAATTTCTGTAGGTGGTAGAGAATACTATACACCTGTGTAAGACAGAACAGAGAATTGAATAATTTTTTTTTTTGTAAACAAGTGACAAAAAATGGAACAAAGTAAGATAAAATACAAAAAATCTGAGACTTATAGCTCTAACTGCCCTGCAAAACTTTCATGTGTCATGAGGTCAGTCCCCAATCTTATTGTTAAGGCATATTGCATGATGTCTTCTTTCCTTTTCCTTTTCCTTTTCCTTTTCCTTTTCCTTTTCCTTTTCCTTTTCCTTTTCCTTTTCCTTTTCCTTTTCCTTTTCTTTTTCCTTTCCCTTTCCCTTTCCCTTTCCCTTTCCCTTTCCCTTTCCTTTTCCCTTTCCCTTTCCCTTTCTGTCTTTCCTCTTGCCCCACTACATGCAGTTAGTCTAATGCATACTTTTTTAGCTTAGTAGGCTGATAGGAAATGTAATTACTGTATGTAATACTTGCTGTAATTCATTTGGTAGTCATTAAAAATGTTTATTATAGGTCATGTCATAAGTCTCAGTATTACAGCAGGAGTGATGCTAAAGATAGGAAAGGTTATCTAAGCTAAATCCTTTATCCAAGAGGCATCCACTGAACTTGTTCTTCGGTCAGTCTCCTTTGTACATCTCTTACTGCTAATGAAAATTTAGCTACCTCTGTAAACAGTTCAGTGCTTTACTTACCTCACTGATGAGAAAATTCTTTATACATAGAAGAAAAGCACTTAATTTCATGAAGTTGTCCAGTGAATGACTTTGTAGCATTTGCCAAAGTTCTTCCTCCCTTTACGCTTGCAACTCCCACTGAACAAGAAAGGACCATTACTACATGCTGGGCATAGAGGAAAAGTTTTACATGTAATTTGTCATCATTTTTAACAAATGCTAACTTTTTAAGGCTGACTCATCTGTGTTAAAAAAAGCATTTAATCCTACTAGTCTTCCAACTGCAGAATGAGATTTAAAATGCATGTTTAAATTGTGATTTATTTATTTGCTTTAAATATCCCAAACCTGATTTAGAAAATGTTTCTTATTATAGAGTAGGAAAGGGCTGCCTAACTAGTGCCTAGACCAGCCCATTGGAATTTTCTTCAGCTAGTTCCTATCTGGAGGTGTGGGAAGCACAAATAAAGGGGTTCCAGTGGATCCCATGAGCTGTGCAGGACCATACTGATTCCTTTGCCTCTTTCCATGCACAGAAGGCAAGCAGGTGGAAAAAGCTGAAATAGGACTTGGAGAGGTAGTTTTATGCCATTCTTCTGTTCCCTCTCAATCCTTTAAGGTGAAGGTCTCTTCAGAGGAGACACGAGAGGATTTATACCTGTTTTGTAAGGATAGAAAATAACAAATAGAATTTTTTTTTTTCTGAGAACTCATTGTTTGTGCAGTTCTGAAATGATAATGCCATGTTTCAGTTAATGGTAACTTAACATCTTAAAATTGAGGAATAAATTCTCCTTCAGAGCCTTTACTGTTAGTAATCATGGAATCATAGAAAACTGTGGGTTGGAAGGAGCTGAAAGATCACCTTAAAATTCCAACCCCCCTGCTGAGGGCAGGGACACCTTCCCCTAGGCCAGGTTTCAAGCTTCTTAGAAGGAGACAGCCCAGAGTACTTCTGGCATGTTGATTCTTTACTGAAGCATCAAGAGCATCTTGTTAAAAGTGTACTGGAGTGGAGGCTATTATATAAGAACTTTTAACCCAATTTTCAAGTTATGTTGTTACTGCCTACCCTTCAGCACCATATTCTGTGAGTTTAGAGAAAAATGTAATTAGAGAGGTCAAGTTATAGTTCTTTCAATTAATAGTATGCTTTACAAATACCATAGTATTTCTCAGTAGTTACTTTCCTTATGAGTTTCACTATGAAAGGCAAACACATTTTAGGTTACCTCATACTCATAAAGAGCAGAAGATCGAGTGAAATATTTTTTTCTGGTGTTCAGTGAGAAGATTTTTTTATATTGTCACAATGACTAAAGACACGATAATACAAATAATGGAATTTTTACTTAGCTGTTTGCCTTTGTGTTTCTTACTGTTGTTTTTAGTAATTTCACAAGATTGTTAGGTGAATATTTTCATAAATTTGGAACTAAGTGTCTTGGCAACTTATCCAAGTTACCTGTAGGTGGAATTCTTTATTCAGCTTCAGCTACTTTGTGTGAATAGGTAGGCAGAGATGCTAATGTATGAAAATGAAGATGGTGGGTGTTCCAGTGTATATGTCTGTATACATATCCCTACACAATGCAATAGTAAAACTAGTGCTGATTTTGATAAGGCCATAGTCAAGAGCGATGATAACCACAGCAATAATTCATATTAGGGCCAGTAGCAGCAGGAAGGTTCATAAGCAAGTGCCTTACCACCTCTTGTTTGAATAAATATGGAATTTTGGATTTCCGTAGAACAACATGAGTCCCCATGGGACTCAATCAACAGCAAATCCTATAACTTCAAAATCTGGGGTAACTCCTGTAATCCATCTCACCGATGGGATCCATTCCATGGAACTCCTGTGAGATGAACAGGCTCTTCCTCACTACCTTTGGCCTGCACAGAAAGGCTATTGCATGTGTCACTGCCTCTCACTTCAGCAGCAAGTTTGATGGGTTTGTGTACATGCATGTGCATGCTTAGTTTCTCAAATTGCAGTCTTTGCTATTTAAAAATCAAAATGGTTGATCCGAGAGGCTCAGGTTTAGTTAAATCTAACATTACATGCACAAACAAAACAGTGCTCTTTGCAGCTATTACTTGATTTTCTAAACCAAAACCTCTGTAAGACCTAACGCCTCAAAAACAAAATGCTGGGCATTGACAGGGCTGGATACTACACTACCTACATTGAACATTGTGCAATAAAATATACTGCTATGGTGCTGGGGCAGCATTCTGTCCACCTTTTATATTGTTTTGTTGGGTTTTTTTCTCTTCACTTACATAGACAAATGAGTAGTATAAGCTGTAGGAACTAACTCTCATGATGTAGGCTTGACAGACAATTTATAGGCAATTTCTGTTGATTGGTTTTATCTGTGGCATTACCACATTTTTTAAATCTGCACCTTCTGAATATATTAGAAAAATGTGATAAACTGTTTTATAAAGCCATCATTCTCACTGAAAGCAGGATTCTGCTTGATGTGTTTTCTTTATCCTGATGGGCATACTTGCCTAAGGTACTTGTTTATTCTAGGAGACTTAAAAATATATAATTTTTTCTTTTGTCATTATGGATCCAAAATTATGCTGGCATGTGTTCATCACTTCTGCTTAGTCCACCTTATAAGCTGCCTTCCTTAGGAGATCCTTGTCCTTTTATGCTTGCAATTTACTTTTTGATCTTTTGTCATTGGAGAGATTTTAGCACATTGAGGAAAAAAAAGTAGCATTGCATACTCTGCTTGCTGATGTAAAGATGCTGCCCAAGTCCTTCCAAGTGATTCAGCTGATAAGTATGTCCCGTGACTCACACCTCTTAAAGAACCTTTCTCAAACAGCAGGGACAAAGACTGCTCTGAGGAGACCAAAGTCATTAATATGCTTCAGTCAGACCCTGCCTTGCTGGAGTCCAGGGAATCTGGGTGTCAGGACCAAGCCTGAGCCTCCCACCTGTCTATGTGCAGTCACACAGTGATGTCCCCAGGCACCACCACACTTGGCAGTCATACTAGCAAAACAGAATTGTTAGCATGGTCATGATGCAAAAACTACTTCTCTGCTCTCAGTGTGATGCCAGAGTGGGGAGGAGAGAGCTCTCCCCCTCCTTCCCCTGTCTGAAAAGCTTTTTTCCTTCCCTGAACTACAGCCATCCATATTTAGCAAATTCAGGATGTAACTTTAGAAAAAAAAACTGCTTTAATACAAAATAATCATGTGCTTTTTAGCATGGAGGAAACTTGGCATTTACCCTCAAGGGAAATAAGCACAGCCATCTTGGCTGGCTAAATAATTTCATGGAGATTTTTCTCATCGGGGAAAAAAAGTCATTGCTTGATGAATTGTGACATCATATAATGTCATAAAATGTGTGCTTCCCAATAGACAGGATCATGAGATTGTAGATTTTTTTTCTTTTTTTTTTTTTTTGTAAGATGAGCTAAGACTATATTATGTGGACAACCTTTCTTATGCATGTTGTAATATACTGTGTAAATAGGGGTCTGCCAAGTGATTTTTCTGTGGTGTCATACTGTATGTGTGTGTGTGTGCGTATACATGCACACATACAAATAGTATAATTAAAGGAGTATTTTTACTTTTTTAAAGACTACCCTTTCATCACTTACACAAACCTAAGTTAGGAGCAATACAAATTATTGCAGTGTGAAGCAAAATTCCTCAATGGGACATTACCTGATCTATACTACATTCTTTTTTTCTCTCTTTTTAAAATATCTGTAGGAAAAAATACCCAGTGTCATCCTGGAAGGAATAGGCAATAAAAGAGATGGTAAAAGAATGCAAACCAAGCCTCCATGTGACTATAAGGTGGGATTTTGAAGCCATGATTTAAAACTACAATGCTGAATTAGAACTTAAGTTCTAATTTAAGTTAGAAGATTAGAAGAAGTTCAGTAGATTTTTGTGGTGTAGTTGAACCAGGAATCATAATGAGTGTAGACACTGGATATAGCCTTTGGCATTTGAAGCTTAGGCCCACCCAGCTTCCAGGTATTCTCTATTTTAAGCTACTTTGTGAAATTTTTACAGGCAGACCTACTGCTTAACTAAATCTAGATCCCATTCTGGCTACTGGCATCAATTCAGTTTTTGGGGTATCAAATCTGAGGGTAAACTACTTTCTTTCCAAATGAAGTGTCTGTGTTTGTTTTCAACTGCCTTGTTTTATGTTTTAGTGGCAATATTTCAACAGCTGGTTATTTTTCTTTCCTTTGGGGTTTTTTAAAGCTTTTAACTAAAGCTGGTTTAAAAAGTATTGGGAAGTGTTGCCTTCCCTTACACTAAAGGAAAATGGGAATTATCAGTCAAGCCAGCTTTTTTTTTGAGACACTGGCTGTTTTATACTGAAAATACATATAAGACTTCACACAAGAGCAGAGTAGAAAAATACAAGGAATTGTTGCTAGAGGTTTTAGGTGAGATTTCATTTATTCTATTTTTTCTGGAAAAAAAATTTATTTGCTTGTGTTCCTTTCACTACAGCATTTGTAAAAAAAAAAAAAAAAAAAAAACCAAAAAAAAAAAAAACCAAAAAACAAACAAACCAAAAAACCCAGAAAATTAGTTTTCTCTATAACTTACTTCTGCTACTCTGATGACATTAGCTGGTCCTGGATGCCTTGAAAAATATTCCCATATTCATGTAGATAGATGGTAGTTCTGCCCAATGCAGTAATAGATGTCTTCTGCCTGACCTCATTTCGTTGTGGATGTGATTGTTCACTTGTTTTGTACAGTTCTGGTTTTGGTGCAGCTACAGATACAGAGATCAGTAGATTAAAATAAAGTAAATACATACATAATCTTCTTAAAAGAGTAGTGCAGAATGGCAGAGCACTCCTGAAGACTCTGCAGAAAGATGTTTGAGAAAAGTTATTTTTTTAAAAACTGACTTGCTTCTGAGCATCCCTTAATGAGGGAGAAAAATAAGTGGCTTCTGTGTCCTGCAACTGTATTCCCATGAGGAGAAAATCCTTTTCTAAAGGTCAAGAGTGTACAGAGGTATTTTTGCAGAATCACCTCTAAGTGACTGAATTCTATTTAAAGATGGTATTGGGAATGCAATGAAATGCACAAAGGATAATTTTTCTTTATGATAACTGTCATGAAATTTTTTCCCTTTCAGTTACATCTTCAGACCTAGCACTGTCAGGGTTTTTTGGGTTTTTTTAATGGATCAGTACAAAATGCACATGAGTTAAAGCACTGTGTCCTCCTCCTGCAGAATTCCATCACCATTACATGCCATTTGCAATTTCTAGTATGAACAGATCATCTACAGTTGATGTCCTCATCAAAGGCTTCACCTTAAAGAGCTTAACTCGTGTTTTATGTCAGATTCTGAAGAATTAATCATATACATAAGTGCTATCATTGAAGTGCCTGCAAAAACAATGGTTTTGGTAATAGACTATGTGATAGACTATGACACTTCTCATCACAAAGAAGTGTCACCAAATCATGTGGAGTCCTTTCCCTGCCTGGTCACAGGAAATAGTATGCTGCTACTGCTTTATTTTAAGGTGACTTTTCATTCATTATTGTCTTTCTGTCTGAAGCATCCTCCATGCTGTTTTTCTCCTCCTTAGGAATAAAATGGTGATGAATAGGATACCCCAGATATATTTCTGAAACCCTCTGCAGATGCTGTCATTTTTATTTATAGGTACTTGGCTGTTTCTCATTCTAACTCCTCTGAGATCTTCATGACTGATAATATTTAAATCTTCCAGATTTTGTATACATGTCTTTTTGTTGGAAACCTGTTTTATAGCCTTCTACCATTTCCTCAGTTGTCATTAACTACTGATTTAATGATTTAGGTACAACATTTAATTTATATAAAACCTTGAGGCAAATGTAGTGTTTTACAAATTATTTAATGTTTATGGTATTCTAAAGTGAAGATTTAAGCATGCAAATTAGGATGCTGAGGATAAGAGATGATAAATTAAGAAATGTATAGGAGAAATAAAGTGTTAGACATGGCAGGCCAGTTGTGTTGATGTGAACATATATTCTGCTTTGTGTTTAATACTAAGGCTTTAATATTTTATTCTAATTTGTCTTAGTGAAAAATGGAGTAAGGTGTAGAAAAACATACACATATTGTGACTTCCATCTGGAGATCCTTATTCCAAATAAATGAGTTTTAACTCTAATTGTGATAACTGAGGAAAATAAAAGCTTTTCCTCTGAGCATCTTATGCTACTGATTTTATTTAGCATAGCATTGCTGCTGCTTGGAATATTTCCTTCATTTCTTTTTGGAAGCTCATCCTTCAGAGACACATGCAGCTGCAAACATAAAATGCTTATTTTGCAAGTGCCTGGAACTTGCTGAATCATTCTGTCTTTGCCAAATAAGAATTTTTTTATGTTTCTACTCTGAATTTGAGGAGGTAGTACATTCTGATAGTGTTTGAGTTCTGAAATCAAGCTATGATACCTAGATGCATGAAAATTAACTCTTAAATTAGTTTCTTGCCATGACTTAGCTTAGAAGCTTCTATGTTGTCTGGGATATGGATTGCCCTTTGTGTTGTTTTACATGTTAGTGATTGTTATAAATGATAGTAGGAACCACAAAATTTAAACTTTCTGTGTTAAAAAAACTTTCCAGTTCCATTTGTCTGTGTGCTCATGTTCAATCAGCCATGTGACGTGTCTTATTTCAGATACATTCAATTGTAGTCAGGCCTGTAATTTCCATGCTTATTTGGAGACTTTATTGAATAAATTATGTAGCATTCACTAAACATGGAGTTAATCTTTCTGTTGTTCCTTCAAGTTGATTCAGACTTGAAACCAGCTTTAATTATGGTATTCTTTGGAGGAGTTGTTGATAGAAGTTATGGATAATGCACTGCCATTCCCCTTGGATGGCAGCCTTTAGCTGTCTATCTAACCTAAATGTCACTTTGGGGGAAAATAAGTTAAGCTGACATAAGCAAAAGGTGTTGTACAAACTCAAAAACTTGTGTATCTACTGCTTCATAATCTGCATGGCATTTACCTCAAAACTACTTCTAACCTGATCTCTAATAAAATAATAATCATTGTGTTAGGAAGAATCATTTCTATCTATGGGTTACAGTATGTAGAGCTGCAGAAAAGGCCTATTGTTCTTTACTTAAAATGCCTGCATTCACAGTTTGGATGGAAACGTACCTTTGCACAAGTAAGCTGTATGTAGTAGTGCAGGGCTGGATGGCTGTCACTTTCTATGTAAAGGACCTCAATGAACACAAGTCCTCTTTGAAAAGGAAAGTGTCCTGGCACAGAATTCAAGAGATTTCCTGCTTCCAGACACCCGATTTAAAGGCACAGTGATCCATGTATGAAATAATAGATTATAAAAACAGTACAAAGACTGGGGCTGGGCCATTACTTTTCCCAAAGTGTAAACACTTATATGTAGGAGTGATGACAGTGAGCCATTGGAAATTGTAGCTTTTCTTGTACCCTCCTATCTATCCATTTATAGATTTCACTATTTTCCAGAAAAAAAATAAAAATAGAAAAGACAATCATCCATTTGATGATTGATTTCCATGCTGGAAAAAAAATTATAAAAAAGACCAGTATCTCACTTCAGACCCCAGACATGGCCTATAAAAGCAGATCAGGTTGGTGAAAGCATTCTGCATAGATTTACAATGAATGGTCTTATTTTCTTGATTGTT
This sequence comes from Fringilla coelebs, assembly GCF_963513975.1. Taxonomy (NCBI): domain Eukaryota; kingdom Metazoa; phylum Chordata; class Aves; order Passeriformes; family Fringillidae; genus Fringilla; species Fringilla coelebs. The sequence goes on along the minus strand of NC_140032.1, from coordinate 41,576,827 downwards.
TCATGTGCCTATTATTAATCCAGGAAAATCTCCTATAGGGCATTTATCAGATTTTTATTCTACATGCCTTTGTCAATTAAGATTTCCCTGGTGATTCCCAAGTCTCTTCAAAAGATTTTTTCAAAGGAAAAAGTTAAACTGGCATAAAGATGTTTAAGATATCCTACTTAGGTGACTATCTATACCACTAATGACTGGCAGCACAGCACTCTTCTGGGACATCTGCCGGGTTTATTTTTCACAGCCACCGTGAAACGAGACAGGAGGAGACAGAAGAATGAGGCTTCAAATGCACAAAGGCTAAAATATGTCTAGAATACAAAAGGGCTATCCTAGCAAAAAAAAAAGGCCAGATTAGCATTAAAACACCTCAAACCCCTGGGGCATTTCCAGGATCACTGGGTCACCCTTAGATGATGATTTCTGTGCAAAGATTTCTGTAATGAAAGCTCTGAGGATACTAGCTTGTAGAAAGTGACCTTGTACTGGATGATGATGAGTTGATTATAATTTAAGAGTAAGAATAAACAAAAGTAGCCTTGTAGTTAAGGGTCTCTCTCTCAAACTGTGGCGCAGCAAGGCTGGCCCTATACTCATCCATAGCCAGCAGTGCCTGGCGTGTTCCCAAGCACCAGACTCATCATCTATCCCATTAAGCTGCTACAGCCACCCCTGGTGTGCTGTTGGCTGATGCTAACCAAGGATGTTCCCAGGCAGTTCCCAGGGACAGTTTAGGGATGTCCCAGTGATGATTCCCAGCATCTGGCATTTTGTGAGTTGTCACAACATTTTGGTGTCTAGGAAAGCTCACTGTCATAAAGCAGGGAATATTGCACGCTCATTAGCTTGAGTAGGCAGGAATATTTGGGGGCATTTTGTTACAGTGTGGATGTCACCTGTGGGAACTAATTACAGTTGCAGGAGTGAAGTCTTGGAGTTGGAGGAGATCCCAAGATGTCTTTGGGTAATGAAGTTATATCTGGCAGAGACTTTTATTAAAAGTCTTTGCTTCAGTCCCCACTGCTGGAATACTCACACTAGGAAAGACATCTGAAATTAGTGAGGAGATAGACAGAAACACATGAAGTAATGAGATTGCTTACCTGAAGAAGTTTCAAGAGAGTCAGAAAGAATCAGGACATAGGAACAGTTTAAGAAAAATAAACCTGCTGTAGATTTTCTAAAAGATATTAAAGACCAAATTTTTTTAAGTATAAATATATAAAAATGTGGGATTGTTCATTAATGTCAGTTTAGTGTTTTTTTTAGTTTGACTGATTAAGTCAATGCATATTTTAGTTCTGCTTTGACAATAAGTTGGTGAATAAATTACAGATGGCTTCCTCTCTAAAGCAAAGGAGATGTTTGGTAAGCAGGAATTTGGATAAAGGACAAGGCATTACCTAAGGAAATTTTACACTGCAAGACTAAGTCCAAAACTGCATTTTTCAGTGATCAGTATTAGGGTCAGTTCTATTTTAATAGGCAAATAGTGACCCTGACACAAGGAGTGGAAAATGCCTGGTGAAATGAACTTGATGATTTGAGGTTAAGGTAAAAATGAAACAGTGAAATCCACAGGATGCTTGTGGATTGGGAATAAGTCTGAGCAGCATAAAAGGAAAGGCAGCTGGAAAAAAGTTTTGGACAGCAGCAGATCAAGGCCACTGTTTTTCTTCCAACACTGTCCAATAGTGAATGTCCTGCAAAGCTTGAGGATTGTATCTACAGTAGGTTTTGCTGGAGTGGTGCTGTGGCCTCCAGCAGTTTGTGGATCAGGGACTCCTTCAGCCATGGATGATATCTTTGCATTTCATATCCTTTTCAGCAATTTCTCTAATCACTATGAACTCATCTCAACTTTGGCAGCCATAATATCCTGTGGCAGGAATTGTCATGGCTGAACTCAACACTGTGTTAAGAATCACACAGTGATTTTTTTTTTTTTTTGCCTTAAGCCTGTTATCTCTTAATTTCTTTTGCTGTCTCCTCATTCTTTTACTATGAAATGTAGTTAGAAGCTGCTCATTAATTCCTTTTTCTGAATTGAAAGGCTCATGATCTATCATGTGGGAGAAAACTTTAAAAAACTCCATGCTTCTTTCACACAACAAAATGAAAGCTGATGTCGCATGTGACTGTTCTTCATAAATGCAAGTGGAAGAAGAGCTTCTTCCCAAGGAGAAAAGCTACTTATTAAAAAAAAAAAAAAAAAGCTGGCAGCAGAACAAGTTGAGAAAATTGGCAAGGCATAAATTTAGGGTGAATTGTGAACCTTTACACCTTCAGAGCAGATCCTCTTGGCAGTCAAGTCAGAAGGCTGCACCTTGCACGGGCATTGCCTTGTTCAGAGTGGTTGTGGAGCAGCCCTTTTTAGAGGAAAAAACCCCTCAGAGGGCCATTAACTCCTCATTTACAGATGGTCAAGCATTCAGAAACATGCCTTTGCATCACTCTATTAGCAAAGCCAGAAAATGCATTTTCATGTGTGAAAGTCAATGACTGGGAGTCAGCAGTCCAGGAGGTCCCTTTGCATTGAGCATTCCTACTTGGTCTGGCTGCAGAGATGCACTTTGTTCTCATCCAGATTCATAGTCCTGTGTGATCTCCTGGATTTAGGTGTCTACATAAGCCTTTTGGCAAAAAGATAAAAACTCACATGGTGCACTTTTATCCCCTAGCTTAGTGATTGGAAGTGATTTAATCAAACCAAATCAAAACAAACAAAAAAGGAAAAAAGGACAAGAACAACAACCAAACAAAATCTCTTGTCCAAATTTTTTTTTTTTTTTTGTGAAAAATCCTTTTTCTACCCTGCAGGTGAAACTTTCATCACTAGGGTTTACCGTGTGATTTCAGAAATAAAATGTCTCCTGGAAAACCAGCTCTGTTTTGCAAGAAACAGCTAAACAGCTGCTGGTTAAGTGCAGGAGGGTTGGTGACTAACACTGTAACAAAGCTAGACTCACTCCCATTCCAGTGGCTCTAAGGACTGGACAAAAGAGTCTCATGAAGTCAGCAAAAGAAGAACTGGAATCCAAGTGTGCTCCTCTCCTTTTGTCACCTTGTACAGTCAGGCTTCAGCTTTTCCCACCAGAGAGCTGACTCCATGGGAACTGGACCAGCTGCATTATGGGCACATACCCTGTCAGTCTGGATTATTCTCTGGTCAGCTCTGGAGCTCTGATTGTCTCATTGCCCAATTCCTACACACATTTCTGATTTTTGTCTACAAGCCAAAGAACTCCCTCTGAAACAAAACCTAGGCTTTGCTCAGAAGACATCTTGGACCCGCAGTCCTTTCCTCACAGACAGTAGAGATGCAGCATTGACCAGACTTTGCTTTGTGCACATATTTAGGCAGCTCTGAAAGGTGGTGGCTTTGAAGAGTTTAAATGTGGATCAGGCCTTGATTTGTAACACAAGCTGCCAGGAGGGATAGGTGTATGCCAAAGTGCCATAGTCATGTGGAAGGCACAATCTAGGAAAGGGTTCCCCAGGGGAGAGAGGGATGTGATTCATGAAGCTCTCCCACTATCTGCACAAGGGGGAAAACTACACTGCTGTTGCCAATGTTTCTTGAGTGGCTGGACTTGGTGATGGTACTCTGAGAAGGGTACTTGGACTCACACTGAGAGGATGTAAATGATTACAGACAGATTCAAGCTGGCTGTTTGGAAGCTCAGGTTCATTCGGATTTACGTGCTTTGTGCTGTGTCCCACACCAGATGTTGAAGTTCCCAGTGAAAGATGCTTCACAAACCTGGACAGATCCTAGGAGCAGGCAATGGTGAGTGCTAAGTGCTGAATGGTGCTGAAGCATTTTATCTTTATCTACCTTTCACAGATCTAGCTGAGAGATTTTCTTGATAAATTCTTTCCAATTACCTTGAGTTCACTGGATATGTTACAAATGAGGTGTGAGTAATCTCTGCCTTAGTACTGATGTCCATGAGGATAACCTTGGTAGGGAGTTACAGTCTGGTTTTCTTATTCTCTCCAAAGTCAATGCACTTGATGTGTTGAAGTATAAAACTTGCAGAATAGGAAGGTCTAAGGGAAATTATCTTAAGTGGACTGTGCCAAGACATGTGAGCTGGCATTGCAGAAATTTTTAAGGTCTCTGATCGTTAGCTTCTGATTTATTTTTTTAATAGGAAGAGAGGAAACGTGTAAAAACTCAAGCTGCTCAACCTTGATTACTGGTATTTTATGCTAAACGTGGTTGTTCCTGCCAAAAATATTAAGCTGGCAAAGAGAAGCTTAGATGTCTCATTATACTATTGCCAAGAAAGACATGATTTTGAAAGCTCTGCAGGGCAGACCCAGAGGCCCTTGCTGCCAATCTGTTCTGCTATTCACTGCAGAATGAGCAGAATCAGTGCTTTTTTGAAGAAACAATGCTTCAGGCTACTCTGGATGTGCACTGAATAGATTTTAACAATGATTTTTTTTTTTTACGTAACGACTCTGGAGTTTCCTTTTGCTTTATGGTGCAGGCTGGACCAGATTTTAAACAAACCAATAGAGTTTAGGATGTGGGTTGGTCTCTAAAAGTAAGAAAAATTGTTAAGTAGTGCTTCTAGTCCATGAAGTAAAAAATGAAGACCTGAAATCCTGTAGTACTCTACAAGAGGATGCACTAGTTTCTCTATAGGACACGAAACAACAGAAGTGTACACATGGCTGCTTTCAAGGTGAAGAAAAAGGGAACATTTATTTTCTGACTCTAACATTTATAGTTTTTAAAAAGTGACAGTGGATTGGAGGGTGACAGTGCCACCTCTCCAATGACACTGGACAAACTAACTGTCTATTAAATTTTTCTTCTTCTACAAAAGAATGTAAAACAATGAGTTATTTACAATAAGTGTGTGAGAAAGTTTGCTACAAGAATGTAAATATCAGAAGGCTTAGAAAATCTTAAAAAACCAGGGCAACACACTGGTTTTTCTAGAGGAATAAGCCAGTTATTTTAGATTTAGTAATCATCTTTGTCCTGAGGGCGTGTTTAGTGACAGGCATAAAATGATCTCAAATACTTTGGCAAATATTATACCGAGTGCATGTGTTTCATTTTGTGATTCATAATCAAGTCAGAAAAGTATAGAAATAGACCACTGAGTGTCAAATTACTGACAATTAACAAATCAATATTTATTTTAAGTTTCTGCCGTAGCGGACTATGAATCAGTCAAGAGTGAGAGAAAGTAGACAAAGTTCTAATGTGAGAGCATTTACTCACTCAACCAAACAAGAATGGGCTTACCATTCCTGGAGTCAGGAAAAAAAAAAAAAAAAAAGGAACAAAAGAGAACACCAAAAACATCCATCCAAAATCCTCCCACCCCCAAACAAAAGTACAGCTAAATAGCAGTGCAAGTTGAAATATATAGTGTTTCATCCATAGTTCATGAGGTGTACCTCATGAGGTATATTTTTAAAGAGAGGTTAGATTTGGCATTGAATTTGGAGTCCAAAACCAGAAAGGAACTGTTGTCTCTACTTGTACTAAAAAGATATATATCTCAGTCCATGAGACAGATGATAGATCACAGGATCACAGATCTCAAGTGAAAAGGAACTTTTGATTACTTACTCTTGACCTGCATGCCAGGAAACCATCTTTGGAGGTTTCCATATTTGGCCAACTCAGCAGAAATGGAGTACATTCCTTCTATTCTGGCAGTTTGTTAATTTCTTTTCAAAACTGCAACCTAATCCTTACTCAAGCACTCAAGTGCCTCTTGGATAGCCCAAATTGGCTAGATAGAAAGGTCTGCTGAAGTGAGATACATGGAACAAATGGGTCATGACTCAATTGCCTCTTAAATCTCTTCATTTGAGGTGCCTTAGTTTTTTATTTAGTCTTTCACTGGACAGAACAAGGTCATTTCCAAGGTCAGTCTTCTACTTCTTTGTATATTATATACAATATTCATTAGTTTGTTATTATTTTCAAAGCAGTGTCAGATTTTTACGCAGATTATGCTATTTCTCCATTCTTGATTGGTAATGATGAAAACAACCTCATTTCTTAGATCTTCTTAGGTCTTCTTCAGGCGATGAAACTCCAGTGAACAAATTTAATACATGTGGTATATTTCCCCATATTTTTACATGGATGCAAAGAAAAGCAAAGAAAAGCAAAGAAAAGCAAAGGAACCTCTGTCTCCCATTTTTCCATCTCTTTCAATATCATTTCACTAAAGGTCTGGTAAAGGCAGCAAGGTTGCCTGGGTTCACTGGGAAATTCTATGTTTCCATTCTGCCATTTGGAGACAGCACCTTTAGTAGACCTTATACATTTGGGTTCTGTGGAAAAGACAAATGAGTGCACAAATTGCAGCTGTAGTTACTTTGTATGAATGTTCATTGTACACCATCAGAGTAAACTCTGAGAGGAATATTTTGTGTCAGAAGGACCCTGAAGGAGCTGTGCATACCGAGCGGATTGCTGATAAACTGTGGAGAAATAGTGCACAGTGGAATTTCGAGCTATGATGAAGCCTGTTTCCTAGGCCAGAAAATAAACATTTTTCACTCACTCCTAGGGACGGGATGGGAAAGTGGAGCATCTGCTGGCTGTGTTGTGTTGGAAGGCAGTATATTTTTCTATGCAGCACTGAACTTGCAGCCCTTTGGTGAAAAACTACTGGGAAGTTACATGAGCCCTACCTGGCCTTTCCAATTTGCATTTTCCTCTCTGATAGTTCAGGTCTGAGTTCCCAGAATTGGGACACTACAATGACCCCTGAGAGGAAAAATAACTCAAACTGGGGAGCATGTCAAAGCAAGGAGTCCTTAAAACACCTTAGTTTATTTGTTTGCCACTGATGTCATCTCAGCCCTTAATAAAAGTGCTGTTCTAAATCCTCCTCTGCAATACTGTGGAGAAAAAAACTCTGCCTTTCAGAAGTGTGAATGTCATCTGAAAAAGAGGAGTTGTGTTTTCCTTGAGAACCTCTTTTGGCTTTGCAAGACTGGTAGCTCTTTGCAGACGTACTAAGCATGTGACAATTGTCAAAGCCAGCAAAATTTGATTCTAACACTGTGTACTCACAGTGGGGCAGCCAAAGCTGAGATACTTTGTCAGTTTAAATATCAGCCAGCTAAAGTCTACTAAGCAGCCAACTACACATCTCTTTAGGAGTATTCTAATTCATGTACTGTAATTAGGCTTGAATACAAAATATTGATTTAGTAGTAATTACATTTGTGCAAGCATTAAGATAATGTTTCGGGAAATCTGCCTAGGTTCAGCATGAGGTTCCAGATAATGAAATATTCAGTCAATTGCTGTGCAAAAGAGCTTTTAAATAAAACTTAGTCTATACTCCAGCTAATATAAATTTATTAGATCCCATCCTCTGACATTTTTGGCTTGAGACACTCCAACAAAAAATTGAAATATCTTACAGTGGTTGATTCTAGCTAATTAGAGTATACCAGCTTTTTGAATGTGTTTTGAGATGATTCAGGGCAAGGATTGATGAGGCCTCTTAGAAATAAGGCAGCATTTAAAGAGCACTGATTTAGACACATAAATTTCATTTGTTGTAATGCTAAATATACTGCAGATTTGTAACTACTCTGTTAGCCTTAAATATTCCACAAGCAACACATTCAACTCAGAGAGCACGAAATCCTGTGATTCCTGGGTAACAACTTCTTTTCCTCTTTCACTCTTCTTATTTTTAGTGTTTTTCCTCTCAAGATGTACATAAACACGTTTTATACATTTACTTTTATACACACTAAGAGGCAGACTTATTTATGGCATCTACAAGTATATACAAGTGTAAATTCGGGCCATTCACAAACATTTAGTCCTGACTTGTTCTTAATCGACGTGGCTGCTCGATAAACTTTACTCCAAAGATCTCTTACTGTAGAAAAGGGGAACTAGTGAGGATATGGCAGATATCCAGAGCATGGCTTAGTTAAGGATCATCATAGCAATAAAATCACTCAGGACTGAAGAAACAACTATATAAATTGGACTTTCAGCAGGAATTCTTGTATTACCAGTCCAGGTGGTCTGCATGCAATTTGTACTTCAATATATGTTTCAGATATTCTGTCTCTTCCAGGGAGAAATAAAACCTTATTTGATTTTTTATTTGAAACATGGCATTTGAACACTCAGATCAGGAACAGCTATTTAGCAGATCCCCTGTTCTTTACTTGTTATACTGCAGGGGACAGGGGAAGAGGGGAATTCAGGTGGAAAAACATGGATGGAGATAGATAGATAGGTAGATAGATGGATGGATGATAGACAAACACACAAATTCTCATATATATATATATATATATATATATATATATACATTTCTCTACATAGGTGTAGACAGATATTTAGATATAGATACGAATGCATAAAATAAATCTGGTTTATATAAACCCCATCTGAAGCCTGGGCTATGCCTTATCTGCTTCTTTCTCAGGCTGGGAGTATCCCAAGAACAAGGGAATTTGTTTGATCTGAGCTTTGTAAAATAGAGAGATGGTTGATACTCCCGCTCAGTATCAACTGAAAATGAAAATCCAGGCCTGGCTCTACTCTGCCATAAGCTGGGAAAGATGGAGATGTGATGCAAATGTGCAGATGAAGCATATAACTCAATTCACCTGGGAAACTCCTGTAGCAAGACTTATGGCAGGTTTCTATTTTAATTATGCTTTTCTAGGCAGGATCAAATTGAGGAACTATTAACCTCTGGCTGGTGCCACAGCTCTTACTCACACAGTAATATAGAATCTGCTGTGCCTAGTCATATCTAACATCCACCAATGAGTCTCCAGTGTTGGATGGTGGTCAGGTCTAGAGCTCTCAGAGGAGAAAATGAATTCCTGTAGTTGGCATGCTTAAGCTGACCTGCCCAGTCCCTGTAACAAGTTTCATTTTCATGGCTATCTATTAGCATAATTCTTAATATTTGAAGCATCAGGTGAAATATTTCTTTAAAATAAGAACTACAACTGCACACAATATCTGTGATTTGCCTTGAAATATGGAAGATTTTTTTTTACTGAGATAAATATTAAATGTGCTAAGCATATTTCCAGAAATAGCATTGAGTTAGGAAACCACATATTCAAATAAATATCTCTTTGGAGATTCATTGTGAGTGTATGTTCAAAACCAGTTATGTGAGTAATACACTGAACTAGATGACTTCATCACAATAGGGAATATGTATTTTAAAGGTGCTTCTACATTCAAAAAGGGTCTAATAGCTCTGGTGAGAAACACATTTATCACTCTACATTGTCTCCATGTGAAACTTTGCTTTATCATGAATACCATCTAGGTTCTCCTGAACAGCAATAACAAAGAAGGTAGATTAAACTTCCTAAAATTCAGTTTGAGAAACCCCAAAGAGCCCACTTGTGTGCATATCTCTGTGTGCCACATTCTGCTGTCACTGCCTTCCTTTGCCTTCATAGTTCTGCTGCATTAAGAGTGGCCATTTTGATTTTTTCAGTGAGACATCCTTAATTCTTCTACAGAAAAAGCCTTGGCTGGAATACCTCTTGCAATATGCCAGATTTGTTTTATAAAGGTTGGTGCTTAGAGGATTTCTCACCGTTATCATTAATCCCAAAACACTGATAATCCCTATTTTGGGATAAGGCTCTGGCGAGGTGCATGAGAGCTCTACATGCACTTCCCCTGAACAGACTATTCAGAAAATGAGAGAGGAAGAGGGGAGAAGAAATTTCTTTGTCAAGGAAAGATTGTATCATCAATTGAAAGTAGCTAAAGAAAACACTTCTAAAATACAATTAACCCCCTAACCCGCTTTCCAGACACATCTCAAAACATTCTGAGGTCCAGCACCATGCTATTACAGCAACAATATTGCAATGTAACGTGGTAAAATGTAGTGGGAGAGGTAAGTGTTAAAATGCCTGGCAGGGGATTGTTGGACAGCTTTCTAGCTGGGAAGAACAAATGAAATATCCTTCCCAGAGTGTTGGTGCCACGAGCAGAGGCAAACATCAGTTAAAATCAGGTCTGGGACCTTGAGCATCCCATGGGTGCAATTCTCTGATGTGCTGAACATACCTGGATTTGATCAAGTCCTCCCTCAGCTGCTAGAAAGGAAGGGGGCTCTTCTCGCCCTTGTTTGGTATCTGCTGGCCTGTGTGGAGCACAGCACTCGTGTGGGGGCAGACCCTGATGAGATGCTGTCCCTCGTGCATCCCTTCAGCTGTCCCAGGCAGCCCAGCTGTGGCTACAAGAGGGAATAAAGTGCCCTTGGTGGTCATCTTGGTCTGTCCCATGCAGCTCTCTATGCCTGGAGAGACACAAAACCAGCAGCTTCCCCTTGCCCTTATGTTAAGCTGTCGTGCAGGAGAGCACCAAAGCTGTCAGTGCACCCCAGCACCCCAAGGAGTTCCTCTGACCCCCTTGGCAACTGCACAAGGAAGAACTTCATTTCCCCAAGTAATGGGGAACAATGCCCCATTTTCCCAACACCTTCATGGCATTAACTCCACAAAAAATTGTCCTTGCACACATCCTCTGCATGGGCTGGGGAGTTTCCCTGCTAAGCTTTGAGCTGGGGCCAGGTACAGTTGCCACCTGAGTCTGGTTGTGCCCGTGCCAGGCAGCTTCCACCCTGCAGTGAAAGAGGGTGTTGGGATGGGTGGGTCTCACTGAAGGAGCACAGCACTGCATGGCTGAACCTGAGCCCCTGCAACATCCCTGACTGCAGCCTCCACACAGCAGGATGAAGCACCTAAAATTTTATCTGCTCCAGTGAGTCCCTTAGGCTCACTTCAAGATTGCTAATATCTGTCTTGTAGCTCCCTACCTTATTAGCCCCCCTCCCCAGCACTGGGGAACAGCAAAGCTCAAAAGTATCCATATTTTTCTCTTGGCTTAACCTAGGAATCACCATCCTCAGGTCACTGGGCCTGTATTTGCATCCACCAGCACTCTCACGCCATGCAGGTGGTATCTAGGGGAGCCCAATCCTTGCACTGACAGGCTGCAGTTTGCATCAAGCAGAGAGAGCCAGAGGCAGCTGTTTGGGAAGAATGAGCCTGAGGCTTCATTTACAGAAGGATTATGTACCAGCACATTTTGTCAGAGGGTATGATTTTTTCCCTTCTCTATCCAATGACATAAATGCATTCCCTCAGGTGCACACAACAATATCAGTATGTAGGCGCTTACGTCCTTATAGTTTGCATCTTGCTGTAATTAAGGTAGCAGAGTTTATGTTCCTTAATTAGGAGGAGAATGTCCCCAACTCTCATGCCAACTATAAGGAAGCACACACATTGCTGGCCCAGCTTCTTGTAGTGAACCCACGAGATTTTCAGCATCTTTTCAGTGGTGATTAGGGAACAGAGACAATGAGGAAGGACTGTTTCTCATCATTTTCATGAACAGCCTGGGCATTCAAAAGCATGCCACAAACAAATAGCAAATCACACAATAAAATATAAATGAGGCCTGGCTGAGAGTGCATGGTGCTTGGTAAAACCAGGAGGGAGCTCAGACTGTGGGAGAAGGGGATAAAGAAGGAACTGCAGGCAGTGCTCAACCCTCTAGCTGGGAGGTTGCTGGAGAAAGAGCTAGTCAGACAAAAAGAGCAATGGGGTGAAGTGCAGTGGGAAGAAGACTTAGTTAAGCTGACCCACATAGACTACTTTCCTTTGACAGCAGCAGCAGGTTACCTATGGTTACCTCCTTTTTTTTAAAAATTATGACCCAAAATCCACGTCTGAGTCATTGAGGAGCAGAAGGGAATTGTGCGTTTACCCTCTGCTGTGCTGACAGCTCTTCACACCCAGGCAATTCTCAACAGCATCTCTTTTGATAAACAAGTACCCAGAATCAGCAGAGGTAAAGGCAGGAGCACAGTTAATGCAGGATGATTAACATGGCTTCAGTTTCTGAACCAGAAGAACTGAAAAAATGTGTGATTTTCACCTTTCTAAGTTTGACCTTTTTTGAGATTCATTTTCCTTCTACAAGATTAACTTGTTAGCTTGACTCTTAAGATGTAACTGCACGGGGAGTAATAATGATATGCATTTACTGTGATACGAGTAACTATCACAGAGCTTTCTATACTATTGAGAAAACCAGAGGAAAATGTTATTAAGGGGATGGTAGTATAATTTATGCCCCCCATCATGCAACAAGCTTAATTCTTGCAGACAGTGTTATGCATGAAGCAAGTTAAAAGTGCTGGGCTCTTTGACTCATGACTGATCAAATGAAGCACAACGACCTGGCTAGGAGCAGTGGCAGACTGAGGCACTTTGTACCTTATTCAGTGCAAAGGGAGCACTGGGCTGCTCCTGAAACTGCACCCTTGTTGCTGCTGGGATGCCCTGATGTGCCTCCCCACTCAGGCCTCAGTGTGCAAACTGCTCATGAACTTGAACTGGGACTGGGATGTCCCTTGGCTAGCAAGGAAAGTATTTAAAATTTTTCCAGTTGCATATTTTCCATGGCACACTCATTTTTAGAGAGAGGTGTCTCCCCTCAAAGAGTCCCGTGTTACAGAAACTTCTGCCAAGTGGACTTTACGCAGCCTGCTACCAGAACATTTAATCTGTTTTAAAGATAAAATAAAGCAAATAAAAAGGCAACAATATGTGTTGCTTAGAAAACTGTGTGTGATCTGGTTTTATAAATTTCATGTTTGTCAATAGGTTCTTTAAAATCTTTTCCATCCCATTTAGACCCAAAGTCAGGGAAAATTGTTTCCTGATTTCCAGGTAGATAAAATGAAATTACCTTCTTCCATCTCATCTGAAGAAGGAAACATAAATAAATCCAGATTATGGATTTTTACACAATAATCTGAATTGCCAAAACATTAATACCAGATTAGTAGTACAATATTAATTGCCAGCACATAAACTAGATTGATAGGGTTTTTTCCTGGAACATTAAAATTTTCCAGGACATTTTTTTTCAGGAGGTAGGTCATTTTGTCTCTCATTTTACAAATGTGGTGTGAAACGAAAAGAGGAAAAACACTCCCTCCTCCCTCCTCCCCCAGCTCTCTGAGGAGGAGACTCATCATGGCACATACAAGAAAAAACAGCCACCCACACACTGGAGCCCTTCAAGCAGAAAGCACCTGACGGGAATTTAAAAGTAGGTTTTCAATGGTGAAGTTGGCAGAAATCTACATAAAAGCAGTTCTTCAAGGGAGGGTATTATGTGATATGAATTAGATTAATGTATTGAGTTCCTCCTTTTATTTTTTTTTTAAGCTCTGAAGTCTAAAATTAAGTTATTGTTATCCTGATCAAATATTTTCTTTGCGAGAGCTCGCGCCTGAAGAAAAGGAATAAAAATAAAGAAAATATAAGGGAGTATAATATATTTTAATGAAAGGAAGTTTACTTGTCACTCAAAATCCTGAATTTCTATTTTTAGAAATCTCAGTCCTAGCTGCTTGAGTCTTCAAAACCCACACTACACAGAAGCTAGCACTTAAAAATGAAATATGTCAAAAGAAGCAGCAAGAAAATATGGACATGGCAAGTAATTGATTTGATTTTAAGATCATTTCATAAGACACTGAAGTGTTTGTATTTTTTCTTTTAGTAACAAAGCCTAATAACATTTTAATAAGAATTATACCTGCTTTTCCAAAAGATTTTCAGAGTCTTCATACGGGCCTTTTTAGGGCATTTCACTTCTTGTTCTCAGACAGTATATGGCTACATTAAATACATTTCACTTCTGGATCAGTTCCTTCCTCTGTAATGAAGGGGGAAGAAAAGAGATGATGCTGTTTAAGGCCTCACTTAAATTTTCATTGCCTATGCATGTTTTATATAAACTGAATTTAAGTAGCTTTCTCAGTTTTATTTTTTCTGCCTATTTATTTTCAAACTGGAGCCAAACAATTGGAGTTTTTATATATAGCTTATTTTCTCTGCAGTGCAATGAAATTTTTAAATGGCATACTGATTTGCAGGTTATTGATAACTCAGTCTGACAGGTAATTTCAGACCAGCATCATTGCTGGACATGGTCTGGATCTTCCATACACCAAGGACATAACCATATCTGTCCTTCTTGATGTGGTTTTCCTCTGATTTACACCATTTGAAAGTAACAATGCAGGAAAATTGCACTTCCACATTGCCCCACCCGGTGTGAAAGCCTTCATCAGCAGCACCAGCTCAGCACATCTTTCCTGTGAACTACTTAAGGACAACAGAGATTTCTCTGTCTACCACCTTGTGTATGAATTAGCCCATAAATCACTGGTGTTAATGCTGAAATTTGAATTTCTATGCACATCTCCTGGGCCTAGACTTTCTGGCATGCTGTAACTGGCTGTTGGTAACTGCAGGTGTACTTAGTGTGATGTGACTTCTTAACCATTAACAAGGGAATCGTACACTGCTCAATTATTTACATGAACAATAACAATCCTCATCCTGGAATTCATGGAAAGCCATTCTTTTTGACTACCATGTCCCTTTTATCTCCACTCTCTGGCTTTCACAGGTGAGGAGCACAGTAACAAATGCTACATTTCCTGCTAAGGAAAACTGCATGTCCAGTCCTTAGTGATGCCTTTTGGCGTCACCACTGTGTAGAAGCCTCTGCCTCTGTCTGCAGCAAGGTCCCTGATGGCTTTGCAGATGAGGAACCTGCTCAGAGATGTTCAACAGACAGGAAGGATGTGTGGTTTGACTGTCTGGAAGTCCTCTCAGCAGCATTGTCATTAAATTGTCACCTGCAGGTGAGTGAAAAGAATGTCAAAGCCTCATTCTGGGCCACTCTATGCCAAACAACAGCTCCTGCCTTTTCATGTGCCACTGTGCTGCTGGAATGAGTCTGGGGGAAGAACATGAGGATGATCAGAGGGCTTGAGCATCTCTCCAGTGAGCACAGAATGAGAGAGTTGGGCTGTTCAACACAGAGAAGAATAGGCTCTGGGGAGCCCTTGTAGTGGCCAGGGGCTTACAAGAGCTGGAGAGAGACTTTCTATCTGGACAGATAGTGACAGGACACAAGGAATAGGTTTAAACTGAAAGAATGGTGTTTTGAGTTAGATATTGGGTAGAAATTCTTTACTGCGAGGGTGGTGAGGCCCTGGAACAGGTCACCCAGAGAAGCTGTACATACTCCATCCCTAAAAATGTTCAAGGGCAGGCTGGATGGGACTTTAAGCAACTGGTCTGGTGGAAAGCATCTGTCCATGATGAAGTAGTTGCAACTAGATGACCTTTAAGTTCCCTTCCAATCCAAATGTGATTCTGGAATTCCGTGGTTCTATTTCTGTAATCATGGATCTGTAATCCAGATAAATGTGAAAAGCTTGGGATTTTCTAGGGTGTTCTTTCCGCTGTGATTGGCTGGTATTTGTAACCATGTGGGAGCATCCAGGGTACTCTGACTCATCTCTGTAGTCCTGATGGAGGCTGGGATTCAGGCTTTTTATTAATAAAATGGAGAGAAGGTGATGGTGGTGGATGAAGATGCTATCCTATGTCTTAACTGCAAATCCAAGTTCCTGCTGTCTCACAAACAAATTTTAAAAGTTCCCTTCCTGCATCAACAGCAAACATCTAAGCACACTCTGTTTCAAAGGAGAATTCAGTGAACCTTCTCTTACCACAGCACTGTGCAGCAGGATACCAACTGATTCAATTAAATTCCTCTTCTTAGTTACAAACCTTGAGAGTGTGTGTACTCCCTTCTCTTACCTTTCCAATTTTTTAGTGTGGTTCCCAAGCTGTAATTGGACCTCAGTGTCAAATGGAGCCTCACTGTGCTCCAGACACAGGCACACCAGCCAGGTGCTGCTGCTCGGCATCCAACCCTCCTCTCCTGCTGAACAGGGTTGAAAAGAGATTGAAGACCTCATTTGTAGAATTTGTAATAATGATCTCCCCTGGATTTCGTACATGCAACTGCCACTTTTTGAAGATCCTAAAAATTAATTTGTTGCAGCTCTGTCCTCATGGATTTACTGCAAAAGGGTCAGGGTAACTATAAAGAAAATCTATTCCTGCAAGTGCCAGGCCATTTTCTTTGAGAGGTTCCTCTTAAAAGCACAGAAAATCAATTAGCCATCCTTGTATTTCTGGCTTATGTCTTTTTATGTCATTGAGCACCAGATTAATGCCACCCTTGAAATCAGTCCCACTCTAGCACAGTTCTGCCCCACTAGCAGACATTAATTTTGTCAATAAAATCACAACCCTTGTTTCTTAAAAAGTATAGCATTTTTCATTTACAATAAATACTACTCCTGCCTGGTGGAGAAGATTTTTGGAGGAAAGATTAAAGAATTACTTGAAAGGTAATGCAAAATAAGAGACTTACTCTAAATAACTATTTTAAATGATGGCTTGTGGGCATTCTAAATGTCATCTCTGATGAATTACTCGGAAACTTAAATAGCAGTTAGAATATGTACAATTTAAATTTCTAGTCTCATAAAACTGTAATCTTAGGAAACTTTTTACTGAGCTGCAGAGACTTTTTTTTCCCTTCTCATTTTAAGCCTGTTCCAGAAGTGAATTGTGGATCACACTGCAACACATTAGCTGTCACAGTGAAATTTGGCAACCCCGCTGGAGTATCCACAGCCTGTTTTATGGCTTCATAAAATGCCCTATAAACAAACACTACAAATATATAACTGATATCAGAAGCCTTAGCCCAAAAAGGAATTCCAATATAGCCACAGAACAAGTCCCAGAGTATTTGATTTCCTGTAGAAGGGCATGAGGTGACTGGTGTTGGTTGGGTGCAGGGCTGATTTCCAGAGAAGGGTTTTTGGATTTTAAATATCTGTCTGCCATTATTCATTGTTCCAGGATGCAAATTTCCAACACATTATAAACTTCATGCCCGTGTTTGGGCATTTGGTATTTCACATCATGGCAATTTAAGTGATGTATTGATTTTGAGGGTTACTTCACTTTTCCCCTATTTTTAGAATGCCTATTAACCAGAAGAAGATAGGGCCTTAAATTTTCTTAATCAGTCTGACTGCAGACCTGACATGGACACAACAAAGATATCTCTGATGGATGTTATGCATGTGAGCTTATTCATTTTATTTCACTTGTACCATGCTCTGATATAGGTGAGATAAAGTAGCTATGACACTTAGCAGAGGGAATTTGGTACTTCACAAGGGGATTGAGCTCACTTAAGAAGATTCCACTTATGATGTGGCCACTCTTCTTTTAAAGCCATGTAACTCTGTAATGGGAACTAAAAATGGTATTTCAGGTCTCATCAGGGATGAACTGCAAATCCTGAATGTTTAGAAAATAGGTGAAAACCCCCTTACTTAAACTAAATGGAAGTGATTTTTAAGTGTAAATTATGTATTTTACTGCCTGAAAAATTGAGAAAACACACAAAATAAGAGGAAGCAGTTTTTTGGGGGAGAGGATAAATTCGTAAGTGACGATTTCCCCCCTCAATACCAAAGTCCTTTGGAGAAGATGAGATTGAAAAGCAGCTATAAAACTTGGCTATGCTTTTGTCAAGATAAAAAAAGATTAAATTGTATGTAGCTTTCCAAGAGCCTGCTAGCAAACTTTAAAGAGAGAAACTCAAACAAATATTTAATTAATTCAGCAAGACAAATTTTGTGGAGTATTTCCCTGTGTATGTGTGGAGATTTTAAATAAACTTATCTTAGGCTTTACTAATAAAAAGGCATGACATTAAGCAAAAGTGTAAAAACTGAAATAAGCATGATAAAGCATGGTAAAAGTGATGTGAAAATAAGTTTAAACAAGAGTGCCAGAGTTCTGCACAGTTGGGAGAGTCAGCATTAGAACACAGTAAATCTGAGCGCAGGCTGAAGAGGTGATGACTGCTTTTTTTAGCAGCATTTCCCTCCATCATGGCCATTCTCCCTCCAGCAGTAACAGTGGGAAGGGAATTCTATCATGGATGCATTGGATCCATGGATCTGGCCATAGATCCAATGCATCTACATATCTGTCTGCAGGAGCAAACTGCAACAATAGCAGTAAATTCAGAGAACACCTGGAACAAAAGAGATAAAAGAAAGAAAATTACCTTTGCCCGCACAGAGAGGAAAATCATAGAAGTGCTACAAGTTTTAATATCTAAATCCAACTGCAGTCATTTGTGGTTAAGCTCTCTGGCTGTAAGAATGATATTATAGATGATATTAGGCCATTTGGCTTATAATTGCTTCTTACTCTAAGCTCATTAATTTGAAAACTGGCAAAAAAAACCAGGCTTGTTTGTCCCTACTTAGCCCTATTATTTTGCTTCCCTGTTGCCTTTCTTTTTTGGTTTTTTCTTGTTCCACTAGGAAAGCTTCATTTAATACTGTGCACATGCAAGATTAAGAGAGGATCCCTGCTGAAGTGGGAAGAGTTGGGCTGGGGAAAGGAAGCTGGTACCAATTCAGGCCATTGCTCCCAGCTGCTGCTTGTTCTGTTTCTTCATCCCCTCCAGGGTCCTCCCTGCACCAGACATCCATCACCAGTCCTGATGGCTCCTCAGGAGCTCTCTGCCTTCCCTTGTGAATTTCCTTATGTTTACTTCTCTTCATCTTCCTGCTTCTCTTGCCTTCTCCATTGGTATCTCCTGATTTCAGGGTTTCCTAGCTCAGGGAGCATCTCTAGTGAAATTCTCATGCTGACTTCTCCTGGTTCACATCTGTCAGGCTTCACATTCACCACGCTCCCAGCTGAACTTCTCCGTGTTAGTTGTAGTCGTAGTTTATAATAGAGTTTGCTGTTAAACCATTCAAAATTCCTGGCATGTGTAAGAATTCTGCATCCTCTTCAGCCTGCAGTAACTTTACCCTCAGTCCCTTGTCCTTCTGCAGCTTTTCTTCATATATGCAACCATTCCTTCAGAATGCAGTACAGCAGTTGCCCCTCTAGCTGTTTTGTGGGCTCTCACTCGGCTCTGTCCTGGATCTTTTTGTCTTTGTAAAATTTATTTCTCATCCACTGCCCATCTCAACTATTGCCTCTAGAAGCATGAATCACACATCTGCCACTCCCATCTTGTACCTTCCCCAGCAACTCAAATTCACCCCAGAGGTCTGAATTTTTTTGGCCAAATCTCTCCTTATTACCACCTTCCTCACTCATCATTTGTGAGTCAAGACTGCAGACAATTTGGCACTTTCCTATACAGGGTAGGATCTCACATGTAAATCCCGTGTAGATTCTACAGTAGTCTCCCTAGAGAAGTATTCACATTTCCAGTTAAAACTATCCAGGCCATTTTGATGGCCTGGATACCTCCTTTTCCCTTGCCTTCCACAAATAAAGTTTTGTGCTGCTCACACTTCTTCAGAATTTGTAGAAAAAAGCTTGATTACTTTAAATATAAAAAACTTGTATTATTATTCGAAACACCTGAATGATCTGTTCTCCTCTAGTTAGGGACCTATTGCCTTTCACTGAAGAGCTAGAACATTTTAAGTTGTTCACTTTTTAAATCTCCATGATATTTTCGTACCTCTCCTAGGCTGTAACTCCCATGTGAGGGTGAAAATGTACTTTGTGATCATTCATCAGATTACTGTTGCTCAAGCATTGTTCAGTTTCTTGATGTAAAGTGAAAAGTAACACATTAGTTATTTAACTGACACATCGAGTTCATGCCTCTTGCAATTGCCCCAAGTGCATTCTGTACATTGTGTCTCACCTTCTTCCTACAGGAGAAGTTGATTAAGAGGAATATCAATATATTTCTGGTTTTGGTGAACAGCTGCTCCTGCAGTTGGATTTCGGTCCACACCAAGACTCTTTGGAGTACACAAATTAAAGAGCCGTCAAACAAAAGTGGTCGTTCAGAGGTTTTTGTCTGTCATTCCAGTTTTTGTCTGTCATTCTTAGTGGTCTAGCTCATAGTGAAGGATTAAAATGAGATTGTCCTTCAAGACAAACTGCAGGAGTGTGCTGTTTTGATCCATGGCGGCATAAGGTATTCCACTTCATTCCTCATCCTCCCAATGCATCTCAGAGCTTCCAACACAGAAAATGCATATAACACAGAAATCTGTTACCATACAATTTTAATTAAATGTTCCTGGTTTGCATAGTAAATTTGGGTTTATAGCAGGATGAATATATAATTTACTGCATTAAAAAATATGCAGTATCAATTAGTTACTCCTAGCATACAATAATAATCGGTTGATTTCCAGCTGACATGGCGCTTTCTCTGCTTTATTAAGGTTTACATCAATTTTCACTCTCTTATCTATTAAATCTTCCTCAGATCATCATGCAATCAACTTACCTGTTATTAAACATGACCTCAAATTCTTTCCAGTATTGTTTTATTCATGGGTGATCCTTGAAAATCCTTAAAGATGACTAAGATCAGACATTGTAGGAAAAAAACCCATTTCTATAAAGATTGGAAGTATTTTTTCCCTTCCCATTTGATAGAGCTACTTAAGTAATAAGTTTCTTCCTTTTTTAACTAATATGCTCTTTCTGAGTCCACTCACTGATTTGTCTCAATTTAAAAATCTGCACAATAACATACCCTACTAAATTTCATTTGGGTCATTTGAAAAGTGCTTAGGAGGTAAGTTGTTTTACTTAGAAACCTTGGACAGAAGAAAACATAAAAATGCAATAAAGTAGTTTAAAAAGCTAAAGGTTCTTTAAAAATTTCAGTTCATGGATTCCTATTAGTTCACAGAAAGGGAAAATAGATATTCTAACCAATAGAAAATGTACTAGGGAATAATATTTTTTTAAAAAACTTTGCAGTGAAAATTAGATAATCTGAAAATAATTACAAAAATTAATAAATTGCTTTGTAAATTAGTCAGGATTTTCAACCCTTAAAATATTAATAGTGTTTTTTCTCATGATCTCACCTTATTTTAAAATGTAAAATTATACTAAAAGATGATTGAGATAGAGTTCTCCTTATGGAGAAGATATGAACCATAATAACTTTCATTTACAAAGTAAAAAAATGAGCCAGAAAACCTTCACAATAACTACTTTTTAAAGTATTGGAAGAAACTAAAGAGAACCTCTTCAGACTGAATTCTTTATTGGCTTAGTTAGTGTTTGGCTACTCCTAATCTCACTATTCTAGCATCCTGAAGCTTTTTGGAAACTGTGTGTTATTTTCTCCAATTCATCCTACTATCAGCTATTGAAATGCCAGCTTTGACTCTTATTAAATTTGTCAGTATTTACTTGAAATACTAGGTGCAATTTTTTTTTGTTGTGTTATTTTCAACACTAAAAAGTCCTCTCAAGTATTTTGAGTGCCCAAAGCCTTAGTGGATGATGAACACATAGGAACTCAGGAAACATTTGCTGTGTTTTTTGGAAATATTTCTGAAGAAATTCTGGGACATTTTACTCTAAGGATTGGTATAGATGTGGAGTTTTTTCCTGATGAGTTTGTATGAGCTTGGAAACAAGTTGCAGCTGGTAAATTCCATACACATGGACTGAAAAATACCGTGACCAAGATATTCTGTGATGGTTTGTTTCTTTTAACCTCACTTCTACAGGAGTTCTAATTTTGGAAACTTGATTAGTGCAGGTTAATATTGTGACATGCTTCCAAAGAACTTAAAGGAATGTCCTAGTACAGGAGGTAGCAATTAGATCAGACAAAATGGGACACTCATTCAGGTAACTTATGGGGCCATTACATTTCAGAAGTAACAGTATCTGATAATATTAATGGACATAATTCACTATGAACAATAGGTGTTCTAGATATTTTCATTCTAAATAGTCAGCATATGATTTTTTTTCTCATTAAATATTTGTACCAATACATTTTTTTCATTTCAATGTTTCTTACATGTAGGATTCCCCCCCCCCCAATTTAAAAATAAAAAAATCAACATTTTATCCCTTTCATTTTTTATACTCCATATGCTCTCATATTTTCTTTTACAAATACATTCCTCTTATATTAATGTGCAGATAAAA
Organism: Fringilla coelebs; assembly: GCF_963513975.1. Lineage (NCBI taxonomy): Eukaryota > Metazoa > Chordata > Aves > Passeriformes > Fringillidae > Fringilla > Fringilla coelebs. The sequence continues at coordinate 41,554,882 of NC_140032.1, read as the reverse complement.
CACTGTAATTCTAGGAATTAGACTTCCAGGAAGGGAAATCAGAAAATTAAGGAAATCAGAAGAAAGAAATAAATATTGAAATGTTTTCCTATGCCTTTCTAGATGAAAGACTGTGAAACAGAAATTCATATACAAAAGTCTTGATATAACTATTCTGAGAAAAATTAAAAGAAAAAATAAAGGAAAAAGAGGGAAGAAGAATGTCAAAGTGTAGTAAAACCCTTTACAAAAAGCGAGAATTTACTGCATTACATAACATGAAGGACCATCTTGGTAAGTAATGTGTCTTTGACAGTGGCCACTTTTGACAAGCAGCCTGAGGCATATCAGCTGCTTAGTTTTATCTTATCACTCATTAATTAATTTTTTTATCTTTAAACAGATACTCATTGGATCTGTTAATTTTCCTCTCTAGGAAGTGGGATGTCTTTTTGCTTATAAACAACCTGATCTTAAAAGAAAAAAAAGATCAGTTACAAGATGTTCCAAAGCCTGAGTCTGAGTAAAATGGGATTATGCTAAAAAAGTCAGATTACTAAACTGAAATATTCAGAGTTTGTACAAAGAGTCAGAAACGCAGAATACATGTGACCTTCAATGAACCACTTAATCAGCATGTGAGAGTGGGGTGTAAGGAGGGAGAGGATGGAAAGACCTCTCAGCAGCTGCATTCCTGGTGTGTCAGCTGGGGCTGGGTGCTGGGTGCAGATATGCAGGTGCAGTATCTTGCTGTACTAAGAGCAGTGTGCCTCTGAGCTTCCCTGTGTGGTGATGTGTGCAGCACCACAGGCAGTCAGCTGGTGTGCAGAGCCAGGAACCAGGAGCATCCTTATGCCAGAGACCTTCAGGCCTCAGCTGGTGTTGCCAGCAGCAGCCTGGTGCCCTGGAGCTCTGGAGATATAAAACTTACTGACTTTGTCCAAAAGGAAGACAAAATAAATTTAAAAAAAAAAAAAAAAAAAAGACTGGGATGATCTTGAAGGTCTCTTCCAACCTAGTGATTCTGTGATTCTGTGACCTTGCAAATGGACTGATATCAAGCTCATTGATATAAGTTTACCTTTGTAGTGCTATGCCTAAGTTCTGTTTCAGGGAGAGCTCAGTATATGAGGTGAGGATCCTGCCTTGTACATTTTTGTTTCAGCATTGTGCTTTTCATTTTGTAGCTGGAAATTATAGTTCTGGAGTAATGACTCAGGCACAATGGTGGGCTTAACTGCTTCTCTTGTATCTGAAGACACATTAATTACATTCTCCATTCAGCTGGGCTTAGACTTGAATGGGGAAAAAATAAATCTTATACACAGCTTAGGAGGCTGGGCACATGTCAGTGGAGGAGAAACTACAGGTTACCCCTCCTGTAGTGCACTCCCAAGAGAAATGAAAATCACAGTATTCTGAGCCTACTGATAATTCTCATTTTGCAGCCTCAGATATCCTAAATTTAGTAAACTCTTTGAAATTTTCTGCTCATGACCAGTGGGGACTTACACACTATATTTATTTGATGTGGGTTTAATTATTGGGGTTTTTACTGAGGAAGATAATGAGAAACGGAATTTTACTGAGTGATTTTTTTAGACATTATTTTTCCAGGATTTATTCTTGATGACTGTGGAATTAAAGAAATTTTTAATCTTGGGAAATGACTTTTACATAGTTTTGGATTTGGAATAATTTTATGCCCCTTCTATTCTTTGTTGAGATGAAAGGAAGCCAATTATTATTGGAATCTTGGGTTCAGAAGTAAGTGGATATTTTATTTTTGTTCTATACCTACATCTGTGTGTATTGTGTGAGTTTCTACTAGGAGATGGCCAATGTCACAGGATGACTTGATGCTTTTTGAACTCCATAAAAAATTAATGTTCTTAACATAGTTGTTTTTTTTTCTAAATACAAGATAAAAATTTAGAAGCAAGTATCATATTAAGAAAGAACATAAAACTTTGCCTTGAATGACTTGAATTTTATTTAGTGTAGTTTTAGACAGCAGTTTAAAATGGAAGGATGAGTGATAAAAGTTCCTAATATAATTCCTTCTGCTATTCTAAAGCCTATGGTTTTACCCTCTCATCTGTACAAGGATAATTAATACGTGTTTCTAATCACTCATTCCTTCTGTTCCAAGGGAATAAAAGAGGTAGCACTTAAATAGGTGTTGAACTGCATGAAAGAAGTATTTTTGGTGATTAGAAACGGTAGAGAAAAAAGAATCTAATGACAAAAAATGAACGTTAGCAGATTGACATTTTCAAGTGTCTGAATGACACAAAGAACAAGAGCACCATTATACAAACTTGTTTCCTAGAACAGAAAATGGATTGAAGAAAATTGCTTAGAATGAATTGCTATCAAGTTGAGTTACAGGGGAAAATTAAAAGAGGCTTTACAGAGCAGTCACTGAATGAGGTAGTACAGCAAGACTCCAGAGTAACCATTTATCTTAGGGTTAGTATGTTATAATGACAGTTAGGTCATTTACTAATGAATTATATGTATACATTTACCTAAGGGTGGTAAACATAATTAAACAAACTTTTTCCTTGAATAGTCTCCTGGTGGCAATTTGCAATATCCTGCAGAAAAGCTGTTGGCAGAAAGATCAGCTCTGTACATCAGAAGCAGCTCTGTTCCCTGGGGATTCTTTCCCCAGCTGTGGTGTTAGCTCTGCGGACCTGCTCTGTGTCTACATTGCCAGAGCAGCTACATGACCGACCAAAATGAGAAATTTGGTCAGCTAAATATTGACAAAAGACAACTGGATTTCCAATAAAGTCTCTGTTGTGGCCTGATTTACTATACTTGGAGATATGACTAAGGTACAAAGATAATTATCCCCTATTTCTAGTAGGAGAGTCAGGAACCAGAGGCTGGAACAAGATCAAGCTGAGGTTGCTGCACCGATGTAACGGTATATCATGAACATTTGACCTCATTAATAGTGAAATTTAACTATTCCTCTATGTCTATTTTAAGTGCAGAAAAAAAAAAATTATCCTTAGTATTCCAAAAATTATATCATTAATATAATTCTCAAGTGATAGGCAGAACTGCAAGATTTTGAAGCGGATTCCAAATGCAGAGGAAGTTAGAAAAAGAGGGAGAACCAGCAGCTCTTTCAGTTAAATTAATAATAGAGCTGGCTGCTGGCAGATCCTTTTCTATTTAATCAAGTGCCTTCATCTCATAATAGGAGATGTCTGGAAGTAGAGTCCCAGCACTGCAGCAAAGTTCCCCCTGTATCTAAGATTAGTAAAATCCAGCAATAAAATAATATACAAATGAAAGGACACTGCATGTTATGCTAAATAACATAATGACTGAGGTCTAGGAGCTGGGATATTCACTAGATGGATGGTTTGTAGCAGAAAATAAGGAGTTCCTTATTTGAGCATTCAGTGGTACATGAAGAAATAATTACAGAAACTGTCATTTGTTTTACCAGGACAAATGTTTGTTGTTTTAAAATGTGTGTTCTGTAAAAGGCATCCCACAATTAAATGCTCCCCCACTCATGTTCAGGGATCAAAACCATGAAAAGGCTCTCCCCATGCAAACAACAACAATAGCTACCACATTGTGAGCATTTATTTTCAGATGAAAAACGCTCTTGTCTCTTTAGTTAATAATCCCTGCCAATTTGGCCTGATGGATTTACTGCACATCATTTACTGCTGCTGTCCAAATAATCTCTATTCATGCCAATAAAAGACAGTGTCAACAACTGTAATAATAGCGCACTTGTTTTTTCACCACTCCAAAAAGAAGAGACATCCTGAGTTCAGAGGGATCCTGAAAGAAATAGTGTTAATGAATAGCCTTCCCAGCTGTATGCACTATGGCAAGTGAAAAACCTCCCCAAGTATTGCATAACCCAGCACCGACATCGCTGCCTTCCCCAGCAGGCACCTTGCTTGGTCTTGTTAGCATCAGTGCAATTGCACAGGATACAGGTTAGCACAGAATTGGCCTCAATATCTCTACTGAAGCCAAAAGGTTTTATCCCTGCAGACCAACTGATGTTGAAGAAACAAGATAATTTCCATCTATTTCAGCTCTAGTTCATCTAACCCAATGGGAGTAAGTAGTTACACAAACTTTGAGAAACAAGAGCAAAGAGAAAATTAACTGCTGTAACCCTTCACTGACGTTTTTATGCTCCAGACTAGAATAGACACTCCCTTCCTGAAAAAAAAAAAAAAAATTCTCTGTCCTTCACAAGGGTGTTCCACATTTTTAGAGGAGACTGAATTTTCTTTCATGCTTTCCTGAGCCCTGAACCTCTTGCAACAGAATCTGATTTGGCAACATCCTCTGGTAGGCCACCCACACCATCTGGAGAAGAGACTTTCTGCAGAGTGAATGAAGCAGCTGTAAGAGTGTTTTTAGGGAGGGAGATGAATAATGTGGCAATAGAGGATTTGCAGGCATTAGGGATGTTCTCCCAGTACCAGGGCGCTGATTTCACTCCCTATTGAGCTGAGGCAACTCTGCTCACTACACAGACTGCTTTTTATACCATAGGGTGCTGGGATCACTGGACTTTTCAACCACTGCCAGAGGCTTTATGCCACTATATTTCCATGGCTTTGTAAGATCTGCAAAGTATTACTGTTTAAAGGTTCCTTCATAATGGAGACCCCAATCAAGATATGAGCTCTGCCTAGTTGTATCATGGCTTGCATCATTTATCTTGAACAACAGATATTGAAGGAAGTAAAGATGAGCTTTTTCCAAAAGGATTATAGACAAAGGAATATATTTCAATTAATGGGAGATTTAATTATAAAAAAATATCCCCTTACTAGCTGTTTCTTAGCTTTTATTATGAAGAAGCAAAAAGTACCATTTTTGGTACTCAGTAAAACAAATGATGAATTTTAAGATTTTGATTAAACTCCTAATTTTTCACCAAAGTAAAAATCCCTGCTCCAGTTACTCTAGAGGTGAAACAAAAACATATAGATTGAGAGAAATCTTGATTTGCAGATGTTATGGATGCAAACAGGAAATAATTTTCATTTGGTAAATATTAGATTATTCCTGAGTTCTGAAGATAATTAACTTCTTTCAATTGCTTTGTTACTTTCATTCGGGAAAGTTTGCCCTCAGAAACAGCCTTTATTTTTCAGTTACTGTCTATTTTACTTTCCAGCATGCATTTTTCTTTTTATTCCTTTCCTTTTTGATAGGAAAAATAAAACAAATAATCAACATGTCTACATACCTGTTTTCTATTGCAACCATATTGTTTTAAAATAAACCCTACCTAAATATATTTACAAACACCATTCAGTGTCATTTCACTCTAATCTACTCTGATCCCAAGAGATCTATTAACAAGAACCTGGGTTACCCTTCCCTTCAGGGCCAGATCATAACACCTCTTGGTAACACTGTGTGATGGCCTCTGTACTAAAACATATAAAAATGTCATGCTGGAAGTAATGCAACATAACAAAATCCATATGTAGAGTTAGTTCTAACTGTTATTTTCCTCATGCTTTGTGCATAAAGTATGTTTTTCTCAGATGGTCATTTTAAATGTATGTCTCATCTGCTGCCTTTTATTTTCTATTTAAAATGTTCAATTGAAAAAACAGATGCAAGTGTTTGCAAGAGAAATTTATTCTTAGCAATATAGGACCATGAGAGATTTTTTTCTTAGTCATAATCACCAAGGACACACGAACTAACAACAATGTATAACAACTAACTGTACCAATTTTTTTTACTGTTCTTCTTAGAACCTGTTTTGTATAAGTGATTCCTTCAGAGACAATTTGCACAAAACAATATCTTAGCATCATAGTCTTTTTAGAAAAGGTAAACTGAATGTACTCTTGCAATGCACAAATTTACCAGGGAAATGATGGTTTTGGGATTTAATTGTAAAATTTCATGAAAGCTGGGGAGGAGGTAAAAATAAAAACCTAAAGGTTTAGTGCCAGTTAAAGCTAAAACACATTTTCAGATACACAAGTTTGACCTTTTTTCAATGCACTAAGAATGATCTGAAAATCTTTTCTGGCAATTCTGACTTGCCTAACGCCAAAAACCTGATTTTTACACTTACTTTTAAAATCCCTTACATTAAAAAAAAAAAAAAAAAGAAAAATGAAAAAGTGACTTATAGTGTCCCCAAAATAATGCTAAGTTATTTCTGTGCCCAGATAGGAATTCTTGGCTAATAAATAAGGTTTGCAGTTTGGTATTTGTTTGGGGTTTTCTTTATTTTTCTGATTAAATATGACCTCTGTTCAATATAACCATTTACTATGAAGAGACTGAACAAGAAAAATTAAAGTACAAAAACAATCATTTTAGGGGAAAAATAAATATTGTTAAATTCCTTTACTACTCATGATTGAACAGCCTAGACAATAAATCACTTGTACATTTCACAGAATCCTCCAGTTTAATTACATGCTGTCTAAATGGAAATATTTGATGACCTCCACCTTCATCATAATGTGCTTTTCTAGCAATTGAACTATGCCCATATATTAAGAGAAAACTTAAATGCTGCACACTTGCAATAACTCAAGCTGACTTTGTACTCTCCTTTTTTTATGTTCCATTCCACAGGTATCACAGTAAAGCAACAGAGTCATTCATTCTTCGTGTCCTATAAATTGTGGTCTTTCCTCATTACACTGGCCATAACACCCTGGTCCTGTTGAGTTATGTTGTTTACATGATGCTGACAGCAGGAACTTGCTTGAAATCAAGACACTTGTCTTTTATGGGGTTGAACTGTTTCTTTTGAAAGGAGCCTATGGTTTTTCAGAGATGTTTCCCTTTGAAGTAAGTTTTATTTCTAGAAAAAAGCTCAAAAATATTAGGGAAAGAGCCCTCTGTTACTCTAATCTCCCACAGTATTAAAAAAAAAAAGATACACTATATGATGAATGATATATGATACATTAATCCTTCCTACTACAAATAAGCATAAATTATATATATGAATTATATATATGGAATTTTGTGTTTCTTTCATATGGCCACAAACACCCACTGAACATCTGGCAATCATGCAACCATAAAAACTCTGGGGAATTGAACACAAAATCCATTTAGTAATATGCTGGTATCTAACTGGTATCAAGCTGGCAGATTTCTGCCTGTGACTGTGTCTGCTTCTAGCTATAGCTTTCTGAATATAATTCAGGATGGGATTGTTTTCTCATTTTGTTTTTTTTACCCTAGAGCAGTCCTAAATGCATTCAAAGTTTGAGCACACAGTTCTCCCTGATTTAATTAATATTTCCTCCACAGCAGCTCACTTCCCTAATTTAATGTGACATGTGATTTGGTCCAAATAAAGTAGCTTTTTCATTTTCATGCATTCACCCAAGCCAGTCAAAGACAGTTGACAAACAAGTAAGTACTGATTGAGAACTAAGAGTATTTTATAAATTTATGTAGAACTAAATGATAACTTTTTAATTAAATTGATGACTATAGCACATATTCATGTATGTAATCTACCCTGCTTTTTGTTCATGTAAGGGTACCAATCCATAGGTAAATTCTTGATTTGAAGTGTAAGAAATTCACAAAATCAGATCAAATTGAGCTATGATATGATGATAGGCTACCAAACCATTCATTCTTCACTTTAATAAAAGTGCATATCTAATCCATTAACAGAAAGGGAAGAGAAAGAAGAAAAGTAAAAAAAAAAATAGATACTAAGGGAAAACTATTCCTGTCTTTCTGCTTCAGCCAGGGCTATTCAATCTTGTCAGAAGGACTATTTGCAGATCAGTATCTTCATACCATTGCTTTTCCCTACTGCAAAGTGTTTTGCACATTATCTGGACAAAATACAGGATGTTGTTTCAAAACAGAAGGACGTGGAAAAGAGCAGAACATATTGGTTTTGGTTCTCCAAAGAGGATATCAAAGGCAACAGTGAACAGAAAATCTTGGCCTTATTTAACAAGTTTTTTGGGAGCAGAGCTCATTGCTGAATGGGGAAATACTGAACACCCCCTTTTTACATTTTTCACAAGAAAAGTGAGCATCTTCCCTCAGGAGCAGGATCATTTTAGTCTTATGTTTCCTAATTGGTCATTCCTCAAACTCACATCATATCTTACCTAACAGTTTCCATATATATTTGTGAGAAGGCAAACTCATTTCTCAGTGTAAAAAAGTGGTAAGAGATGAAGTGCTGAAGTGCTGCATTTCCTTTGACAGAGAATTGTGGGATGTGAGTACATTGGAAGGTCTATTATGCATCTCACCCTAGCACAGGTAACAGCAGTTCAAGTTATAAATGCTGCTGAGTCCATTTTCTCATCAAAGTGACCCTTATACAGTGGTTGCTCCTATTAATAGTATTAGATTCATACAAGTCTCCAAAAGTCCTGATGTTCATAATAATGTGTAGAGACACAGATGATTATCATCTGCTTTTTACTGTCAATCATTGTGCAAAGCTGGCCATGTGGTACTGAAGGTGCATTCAAAAGTCTAAAATATAGAAATCTTGGGTGTGTGAAAGAGGAAGATTTTCAAACCTCATTGCTTTACTTGCAGTAACAGCTTGCCCCACAAAGACCTACTTAAAATGTATATGAGCTTGCATTTTGAGACATCATGAGAGGATCATTTTAGTTAACTGTAATATTGCTATAAAATTCTTCTCCTACATAGATTCCAAACAGTAGGTTTCTTGGTTTTGTTTTTGGTTTTCCTATTTATTCCATAGTAGACATTCAGCTTTAGGAGCAGCACTTTTAGTTTGACACTTTCGGTATTTACTATACCTGATTATGCTTACTCCTACTGCTACCATGGTGACTATTCTCCATGTCCCCTGATGCATATTTTTCCTAGGTCAGCTTTTACCTGGCACTAGATTCTCATAATAATGTAGCCCTAGAGTGCCAGTTATGATTATATCTTCCTAATAGTTTGTTGCCTCGCATGAGAATTAAGCAGAAAGTGTGGGAATAGTCTTCTGTGAACTTGGTGTGCAGTGTAGTATTTCGTGTCCTGTCTGTAGTTTAAATTGTACATTAACTTGTGGTTCAGACAGTATATCCAAAGCCCTGACTATTTTAATTTTTATCATGTCAATACTATATTATAGTAAGGCTGCTTTATTGATTGCACCATGAAAAGCACATAAATAGTTCCTGACTGAACTGAGGAGTATGAATTCCAAAGAGTTATCTCATTTTAGAGAAACTTTAGGTAACCTGAGGATCATTATTGAATCAAATACATACCAGCCTGAATATGCAGTTCTTTGTCGCAGTGAATAAGGCAGCCAGCTAGAAAGCACAGATCAGTTTCCTGAAAAATACATTTTTCTACTCAAAAACCAAACCCAGTAATGAGTTTGGGTGTTTGTGCTGTCATGGGCACATATATGGAGACAGGCATGAGGAATCTAGCATCCTTATTTATATCAGCATCCCCTTTGAACTTGACTGTATGGATCCTTTGATGTCCAGGGGACTTTTATCAATACAGACAAGGGCAGAGTTAGCTATCTACTACACTCAAATACTCTGCTTCAAGTAATATTAATCTTAATTTTTCCCTTGCCAGCACTAGCATTTTCAGGAGGCCCCAGTTAGGGCATTCGAAGAGACAACTGATTCCCACATCATGTGTTAATCACATCCTGAGTGCAAGGGCATCCTTGTAAAACATTCTATCCTCTGCTTTTATTGTGTACTTAAAAAATTAATCATGTCTTAGAAAATGTTGTATATAGCTCATGAAGGCCTGTGTGATGGGTGATTAAAACCTTCAATATTCTCAAAGAAAAGTCAGGACCATGGTTTGAATTCTATCCTACTTTATTGTTTTCACTTAGTATGCCTGGGGTTGCCATCATTGTGATGCTTTTGTTTCTGCTAGTATGAATATAACGGTGCAGTAAGAAAATGCTGTTTATTGCATACTAAATTATATGATATTTCACAGAGTCACAGGATATGCTTTGTTGGAAGGGATCCACAAGGAGTCTAACTCCTGGCCCTCACCCGTCATGTAACACGGTTATCCAGCTGAGTGCTGGACATTTTTTACCAGAAGGATACTGTGAGAGACAGCATCAAAACCTTTACTGAAATCCAAAATGAAACAAAAATCCAGTACCTGGAAATTTAAGCTAGATCAAATCAAGCTAGAAATCAAGTGGGAGTTCTGACTTTGAAGCTAATTGACTTTGGAACCACTTGTGAAATAGTGCAGCAGGTTCTACAGAATTGTTAATACTCTAAGTCAAGGCTGGGTTTTCATTGTTATTAAGTTTTAATTAAGCAGGATTTGCTTAAAGAAAAATCCAAGGCCTGATGTTAGGCACAATATCTAGCAATTTTTTCTGGCCCCAGAACTTCTGCAATACATGCTGTAAATTAAGGTTTATTTTCAAATCTATTCACACAGCAGTATTTGTTTGCTCTTTCTTGCTGTTACTCTTCTGTGCTTTCAGAAAATTCATAGGAGACAGTCTAATACCATTTTAGTCACAAAGCAATTTCCCTCCTGGTGGAAGGAAATTTCTTTCTTCTCTGAAACACAATAGAAACATAAAGGAAAGGAAACCATTCCCTCATACTTATATTTATCTTTTTTTTCCTTGTATTGTATTGCTAACCAGTTCACAAAGCTTCAAGACACTCCATACAGCTTTCATGGAGTATTATGGGGACAGAAACTAAAAAATGAAGATACAGTTATATGCCTGAAGGCAGAGGACAAAATTCTGCTCTCACTTTACACCAAGACAAATCCAGAGCTACTACTTCAGAATACATAGGTTTTCCATATATTTCCTTCTGAAGGCTGAAGGCAGGGTATAGACCATCATAAAAAAAAATGTTTTAAACATAGTCTTCAGGAAATATTTCACATGTGTTCTTATTCCACAGCATCTTGACCCTCCTAAATTTCCCAATGTGAACAGCTGTAGATTTACAGAATCCTGAAACTCTGTTGTCCCCTGCAGATGCTGTTGTCTTATACTGCAGTGCCAGGTAACTTGAAATGTCAAAAGAAACTCATCTCTTTGCGTATCACTTACAACTCCCATCATAATTTCTTTTTTTCTGCTGGCATTTACTTCTTTATCAAGAACTGCCAATAGTTCTAGAGGAAATGTTCTGCAGACTTTACAAACCTGCTCCAAACAGCAGGTTTCTGTGTTTCCTACAATACACATGACTGAAACCATGGTGGATTTCCAGATGGTCAATTTTTAAGGACTTCCCAGATTAATCTATTCTGAAAGTTCAAACCACCAAGTAAGGCTGGAAGGTGCAATAAACATAATGAACTGTAGCTGTGGGTCAATAGTCATCTGCATCATGGGACCTGGGAAGGTTTCACTGTATTCTCTGATTGATTTATGTAACCTCTTTCCACTGTTTAATCAAGCACTGTAGTAGAGGAAATATGTATTAGTTGCTTCAAACCAATATAAGTTTCTGCAAAATTTTATTTTTCACTCTTCCTTATTTTATTGATCCCATAGCTGTAGGCAGAATTCAAATTATTGTTATTAGATTATGATATCTATCTCTCAGTAACCATATGCAGATGACAGTACACAGTCTACAGTATAGTGTAGCATTTCAAATTCAATCACGGAATTTAATCTTTCAAGTTTTCAAGGCAGCTGCTTCTGGAGGTTCTGTTTCCTTAAACCTCATGACTGACTGACCCAGAGTTGCTGCAGATCAGGCTGAAAAAGTTTTGGTTTCTTTTCAGCATAGCTATTAATCCAAGTTTTTGCTGAACATTATGTACTACATACAACTCATTACTGTAGTGATAACCAAATAATTGGACTTCTAAGAGAAGTGGGTTTTTTCCCATTGATATGTTCTCCGAAAAATTTAAATATTAGCATAAATTTTCCCCTTTATATGGAGTTTGACTTTTCTGGGTTTGATTTTAGAATTTTGAAGATTTTTTTGCATTTCTTCCTGCACAATCAATCCATTTTCATTATGGAAAGAAACTATGGATGTTCCATCCTCTGCCACCAGACCTCCATTTGTGACTCCTAGGATTTCTTCTGACATCTGAAGTGAGTTTGGCCATGCAAGCTTCTCAGACACATCTGTTTAATTGTTCCTATGTGATGAGAGAGATCCACAATAAAAACCCAGAAAGAAGACTCAGTTGAACAACACAATATCAATAATCCACCTTTGTTAAGGTTTACTAAAATTCTCTTTAGACTTCTATCTGTCAGAAAAATAGCATCACTTCAGAAGCCTTGCATAGCAGTTGCCTAAAATTAGATTGGGAATGAGGGGAGAAGAGAGGGGAAAGCAAATAAAAACCCAACCAATTGAGAACTGATTTTAATGAAAAGCTTGACATACGATGAGGACACTGCTCTGAGGATTAAAGAGGACGGGAGTGTTGCGTGGGAATAGAAAATATTTATTTTGTGATTAGCATTGTAGTGAACTATGAAGTCTGGGGTGTGGTTTGATTTGTACCCCAAGTTAAAGCATGAATGGGCCCAAATGTTGCCTGTTCTGGTACTACTCTGATTTGAAAATTATTTGAAACCTGCAAACACTGGAAGATGTGGTATGATGGACACAGCCCTGGAGTTTTACAACTTGGATATTAAGTGGGCAGCACACCTTCCTTGTCACTGGCTCCCAGGATGGTTGTGGCAGATGCATTATATGGTGCAAGATACCCATCCACCCAGGTTAAGGGAACAAACATTTCCATCAAGGCCACCCTAGCTCTAACCTTTTCCTTTTTTCATAACATCAAAAATGGAGAGCCAGAGGAAGGTGTTGCCTTCTTCCTCCTGCATAAGAAATGCAGATATCTCAGTCAGCATCCTCTACTCAGCAATAAATATTAGATATGAGCCTGAGAACAATGGGCTTGATAAAGGTGAGAAAGACAGAATATCTCAAAATTCTCACTCACACAGACCCTACAAGAGAAAGGATGGCTGCCTCTTCTCAAGAGTCCTACACTTAGACCTGCCCTCGCACAGTGTAATTTTTTGTCTCTGAATGAGTTATTATATTATGACCCACCTCTCACTGCAGCTACCATGGTTCTGTGACATTCTTTTACCTGCATGCATAAATTGATTTTCACTGCATGCTTTACACAGGTTTTAATCCACAGGTTGTTCTAAAAGACAACAGAATAGAAAAAAAGTTCATCTATTACATAAAATGCTTCCTGCCTATGCTCCATCTTTCCAGACATGTTTCATTTATCTCCAGGAAAAACATAGCAACCATTGCAGGTGTTTAGTAAAAAAAAAGTGATGTGTCACAAAAATGCTCCTGTTGCTCATTCTGCTCTTCACAGGGCAAGTGCAAAGCTCTTGGAAATATTTCCTCAATGACTGATTCAACAGACAATTCTGCTGAAATTAAAATGTGTATCAAAATCAAACTACAAGGCCTAAAAGAAAAAAGATTTGTGTAAAAGTATGAAAGCCTCATTGGTTTTTGTTGATGTTGGATCATTTTATTTTACAACATACTTTACTGAATATATGATACTTATAAATTTTTGGAGCAATGCTAATTTTTGCTTTGTTTATTCCTCTTTTGTAAGTCTTTTGTGGTTTTTGTAACTTTTCTCTGTCATATAGCAGAATTTTAATTTCTAAATGTGTTTCCATTGGTGCATATGTAATATCCATATCTTTTATACTTTAGACACTTTACTGAATAGAGAGTATATTACAGAATGGGTTTTATGAAAGTAAATGTAGTGTTTGAATGCCATTGGTATCTGATAGCTGATATTCTTGTATCTCCTGCAACAGTTCATTAAGCAGGAGTATAGGAGGGGGATTATAACAGCAAATCCCAATGTCTGCTAAAACTCAGTCGAGACCTGAGAGATCTACACTTTCTGAGGGCCTTTCTTCTATACCATGTGTTGAAGCATTTGCAAATCCTCTTAATTCTCTTCCTGATAAAACACCAGACAGAATGAAAAATAAGCTCAGGCTTCACAGCTGCATTTTAAAATGTGTAAATTGTGGGTTATTGCCTTCTCAATTAATGAATGCCATTAATAAGACTTTTAGCAAACAACATACTACTGCTCTTCTTTTTACTCTGCACCATTTTAACAGTCTGTCTACTTGGTAGGGACCTTAGGCTATCAAGAACCTTCACTGCTATTCAGTAAATAGTTAAATCTTTGCAAAGTGTATACAAAATAGTACTTACTGTGTAACTGTTCTGTTTATATGATACATATAAACAAGTTTTCTGATGAGGACTGAGTATGCTTCCTTCCTAAAACTAACTATAAGTATTGTATAATCTGAAGGAAACGGAGTGTGGATGCCCTGGATGGTAAATATCAGCATTTGTCTTCCTTGTCTTGACACTTTTTTAGAGGTTGGGCTTCTCATTTACCCATCAGTAGCTTGCCAGTACTCTGGGCAGCAACTTTTTCTGTTTGGAAAAAATTCAGTGTGCTTTGGAGAGAAAATAATTAATACCATTAGCATTGCCTTCTCATTCATTTCAGATGATGTTGCAGAAGTGATTTTCAGTTTTCAGAAGAAACAGTTATTAAAGTAATGTTTTAAAAGTCCAATAAAATGCAACATAATCTAAGCTAATTTAGCAAAGTGTTTTCCCTTGCAGTTGAAAAACAGAAAGTAACTGGGTTAATTAAGAGAAAAGGTTTTATTTCTTGCATATGGAGGCTATAAAGGCACAACTGTAGTTAGTTTGTTTTAAAAGTGACTGCGTTTACAGCCATCTTAATTGCACAACAAATTGTGTGAAGCCCTAGAAGTTAGTGAGCAACCTTCTCTCAAACAAGAAAAGATCCATTTCAGTGCTGCCTGGAGTGATCCTCTCTGCTATCTAGCAGCACTGAGTTGACTCTCTGTGACGATCTGGGGATGCTGAAGTCATGTGCAGCCTGTTCACCTTGCAGATGGGGGAGCAGCCTCATTCTCCATGGCTCAGCACCTGGCAATTTCAGTTCTCCAAGAGCCACTTGCAGTTTGCATGTCCCAGTTCTTGGCTCCCAGGCTTTTGTCAATGAGAAACTACTATGTGCCAGCTCAGTGGGACACTTTCTTCCGCTGCATTTCCCAGTGTGGTTCTTCCACAGGTCTCTTCTGCCTGGCTCACCGCTGACTGCTCTGACTGAACCTCTTGTTGAGGTCTTTCCCCAAGCTTTCAGTTTACATCTGAATGTTCAGAATACATTCCTGCATCTGACAAGACTTTGCACTCAGTGTTCCTCTTTATTTTGTCCCAGAAGCTCCTCAGAACATTTAATTCCTTCTGTAAATGGTTGGGTTTTTTCTAAATTCAATGCCTTTATAAAGTTTCCTCCCATTTCTGTTGTGTTGCAAATGTTCATTCTTTGAGCTACAGTCAGTCTCCTATTGCTTGTCATTATAAATTTTTGTTGTGGGTTTTTTGGCACATTTTCCTTTCCTCTCTTTTCTTTTTCAAATCCAAACTGCATCATAAAAGAGCTAACAACTTAATTTCTCTGTGTTCAAGCTTGGTAACATATAAAACTGAAATAACACACAGACATTGACTTCTGTCAATGTGCATAATAAAGCATCATCCAGAGAGATTGAATATGGAACAAAACAAAGCTGGTATTCACTGAGACATGAATCCATTGTTACAGTCACCATTATAGACCTGTATTAAGAAAAATTGCTGTAAATTAACATTTTTAAGAGAAGGAGTTAGAGACTGAGGAAATGCAGTTTGTGTTTTATCAGGAAGCAAATCTTTCAGTTACTACATGACTGAGACACCCTACAAATACTGTGCTTTTTCCTCTAGTCAACCAAAACCACCTGCAACATGCTGAGGTTAGTGTTGTCCTGACCTATACCTAGGAAGGTTGCTTGAGGTAAAACCAGGGTCATATGTGATTTGAAGCATGTATTTCCCTCAAACACTGAAGATGAAAGTCTGGGACACGGTTATTTGTTCTTTTCTGGTACCAATCCTGCACTCCACCCTCCCTGCTCGAACCATTGCATACCCAGCTTGCATCAGTTCAAAACAACTTAAACTTTTTGCCTCTCTTGGATGAATTTTTCCTACCTTGGTGTTTCATAAAATGTTTACTTTTTAAACAGCCACTTTGCCACTTACAAACCGAATATTGCTGCATTTTTGTCAGGACAATGATGTGTTGTTGGGCCTGAAGAAAAAAGCAGCTCACATCCGTGATTGTTAATAAGACTGACAGCTCACAAATCCTAAACAAAAAAATCTTCTGCTCTGGAAGCTTGTGGTCTAGCAGTTATATATAATATTGTGATGAAGATGACAGGGGTTGCAAGATCATGTCTGTTTATTTACAACCAAGAAGCTTAAACCCAAACATTGTTTACAGTGATGCAGAAGCTTAGTAAACTCATTTTCCCTCTCATCAGTTGTGTTTGTTCTGTAGATTGTTTTTGAAGATCCTGTCACAGAATCTGACCCTTACAATTGACCATGTAGTGGTGTAAGGTATTTCTCTCTTTCCCCAATTTAAAGATTTCTTTAGCCCATGGACTAAAATAAAAGTTTTTAAAAAAACTTACCCAATTCAAGCACATATCTTCAGCCACTTCTCATTTAGTTTGTGGTTTCTGTAGCTTTGCACACTCTCTGAAGACACAAGTGTTACAAAGTACCCTTTTGGGATTTGAATATGTAAGCACCAATGAAAACATAGGGCATTGTGGTGTATAGGTGGATGAATGCACAACAACATTTCTTTCTAGTAGTTTATGACAGTAATTTATCATTTGTGGTAGTCTTGAACTCATTTCCAAATACAGGGGGAAAAAGCCTCCACAATCAAAATTGCTCCAGCTTCTTGATAGTATAGGAAAATGATGGCTAAAATGGTGCTTTTTATGAGGGCCATATAGCTTCAATTTTAGCTATTTCCTTTATGTTTTAACATGTTTTCATATGAATTAACAAGCTCCTAACAAACTAAATGCAGAGCTTACTAAAAGCCATAAGTTGGGAGTTTATTCCAAAATCTGGTCTGAGAGTCTGGTTTTGAACTTTAGGGCATGCCTTGACTCTCTATGCAGTGTATTTTTCTCAAATATGAGAAATTAAATGGATTAACTTTTACCTTCTTCCTGTAAAATCTTATCAGCTAATTAAATTAATACTTTTTGGATTTTTAAAATTCCTTTTCAAATCACTACACAAATTTTACAATAGACATAGGTCTTTATTAATATCAAATAAATTTTGACTGAAGGCAGACTTAGTCTAAGTAAGAAGAGAAATTTGGGGCTTTATCTCTAAACTATTGGAACAGAAACAAAAGCCCTTGATCCCTCATTTTACCAAATACATGATAATAAACAGACAGAATTAATATATTGCCATTTCTCACTCAAGTTACTGAGGTTTGGCAAAGTAAAAAAAAAAAAAGCAGACTGATTGTTGCCTGATTGAATACACAGTGTTAAGAACTCAGCCCAAATTTCCAGAGGACTGGAAAACAAAGACTTGCAAACCATCTGCATTCAAAAAATGGGGAAACCAGGGTCCTGCTGTGTACATTTAGTTGTGTTGGGAGTACACCTGGGGAGACCCAGCTGGAAACAGAGGTGGACATCAAATCTGCATGTTCAGGTCTCCTATACCTAGCCTTCAGCTATGCTGGCATATAACTTGTTATCAGAGTGGCACTTTCTTAACAGAAGCTTAGTCCAGATCATGAAAATATAATCAATTGTTGTTGCTTCAGGTGGTAAGTGAAGGTTAAAGGACAAAAAGGATTTTATATGTCCTTATCCTAGGTATTCATGTGTTGAGTGTGAAGCTGATTGTGATTTAAACTAAACTCTTTAAAATAGCTTTATTTATAATATTATTGACTTGGAAGAGAGGTGGTAAAAATAAAGATTTGATGTGAAAATACAGCCTTAAAATTACAAAACTTTATAAAAAGCTTTTATTGAAAAAGTTAAGACATCTTAAAGGAGATGAATATGAAAGAATAGCGTGGCAAAACACAGGTGAAGGGAAAAATAGATTAAACTATGAATGTAGGAAAAGTTTACATTAGGGGAAGCTAATAAGCTGGCAACTGTCCAAACCTGAAAAATACCAATAGTTTTCCCTCCTTTAGAAATCATAAGCAATCAGCTATTTTGCTAAATAATATGCTAATGTGCAAGAAGGAGGCAATACATTTAGGATTTATATAATGAGACAATTTAACTTTATAAAATGAGACACAATGTCTACCAAGGTCAAAAGTGTAAATATTACATTTGTTCCTTATCACAGGGGAATAAGTCTGTTGAATACTAATAACTATTGTGGATTTCCTTCAGAGAGAGACTAACACCAAAGAGGTTTGGTCCTACTGATAACGTTCATTTTATTTCAGAAGAGGCAATATGCTTTTGTTTATTTTTTAAAACTTTCAATTACTAAATTACCTGCTTTCTCTAACACAGGAAATCGTAACATACAAATCCCTTCCAGACTGAAATGCAATAAAGATAGTATTGCTTTTTCTTCTAAGAACAAAACAGAAAATCAAGTTAAGGGAAAAGTCAGGGAAGCAAAAAATCTGCATAAACCAGAGGGTTCAGTAAAGCAATCTTATATAAAAATAATGTGAAACCTTTGGTGCACGTGTCCCACTGACATTTCTTTCTATTTTTACTTGTACACCAAACTCACTCAAAGTTTGTTAACCTGTATTGATGGCTTCTATTAATTAATTTTGGGCAGTTTAAAGATTAAAAAATGTCAACTTCCTTAAATTTTATGGTCCCACACAATTTCTGAAAATATGCTACATGAAGGGGAAGTTTTGCCTCAATGAGAATGGTTAGAACATACCCTCCAACTGCTCCTGGGATAGCCATGATGAAATAATTCAAAATTCAAAGACTGCATCTACGTAATGAGCTTATCATTTAAGAATAAGAAGAGGACTTTGGACGCTTTTCATATCAGAGGTTGTATGTTGTTAAAATAAAAATTTGCTGCACCTCATATAGGTCAGGCTAACTAGGCAGCGACAACACAGGTTTATACTGAATCAAAATTGCTGTCTTACTTTCTCTGAAAACCCCCAGAAATGGACTAGTTGTTAAAAGAAATGCTGTTAGCTGTTCATGTTGCAGTGCAAGCAGGTATGGTCAGAATGTGTGAGAACCCTGAGTTTTAACTGCAATTTTACTGCCTGAGTCTTAGTCTCTTGCATTTCCATCCTGTAAGGTGGAAGTGGTATTCAACCCACATTTACTCTCTGTAAGTGTTATGATAGAAACTAAAAATATGTGAGGTGTTTGCTAATTTTATTACTACTTAAGTACTGTTATGCATTATTACCATATGATTCATTAATCCTCTAATAGATAACTTGCTTCTCACTTGAACACTCTAGCCTACTTCCAGGATGTATCATGACCAGATGGAAATTAATTTTTAAAGCTTTATCTTGGGTTTTAAACCAAATTATTTATTGTAGATGCATTGTGTGAGTCACTAACTCTCCTGGAAACCTTTCTTGTTCAGCTGGGGATCTGAAATAAAACTTCATTCATGTCACTGAATCAGACAAATAAAACTCCAACTCAAAACTAAATGAAATTAACTCTAAATTCTCAAAACCCTTCTCATTTAACTTTAAACAACCATAACTTTACTTTAAGAGCATTTCAGCTACCCAGTATATAAAGACAATGACTTATGACTCTGATTTTCATTTTGCAAAGACCCTTATCAAGCTCAAAGACCTTTACAAAAAATGTGAAGAGATAGCTGTAGACACTGTCTCTTGGGGATGTAAAGATAAATTTTAAGAACTAGAACTTAGGAGTTCAAATTTTTTACCACATTTTTACTACAGTTTCTTGATGTACTTATGGAGAAGGATGCAATAGCATAAAACTAACATGAGTAGCAGAGGTGTGAAAAAGCCATTCAGCTGGGTATCAACTTCATGTATACATTAAAAGCTGTATTGATCATAATCTGCTTCACTGGATTTTTTTTCCCATTTGATTTTTACACTTTGATGCATTTGTCACATTTTTCTGCAGTCTGTCCCATTT
This sequence comes from Fringilla coelebs, assembly GCF_963513975.1. NCBI lineage: Eukaryota > Metazoa > Chordata > Aves > Passeriformes > Fringillidae > Fringilla > Fringilla coelebs. The sequence goes on along the minus strand of NC_140032.1, from coordinate 41,534,814 downwards.
GCAGGTCACCCTGGGCAGTGCTGAAGACACTGAATGGTCAGTATAGTCAGTAGAAGCAGAGCCTGTGTTTGCCCTGCAGGACCAAGCCTTGCAGTATCAATGCCACAATTACCTGATCATGAAATGGATAAATATTCATACAGACCAGCCCTTGAAAAAACTTGCCCTTAGCCTCTGCACATCATGGAGTCCTATATGGTTGCCAGGTGCAAAAGTTGTTATCTCGTTCAGGAAACTGCCCCAGACTTTAACCTGTTGAGCAGAAACATCCTGATGTTTATCCTGACCTCATTAATTAGGACAGATATACATCCAAGCTAACATAATATGGGACCCTCCTTACCAAGCATACTTAGCAGATCTTTAAACTTTATTCTGTTCTATTCCTTCCTTCGTTTCTGGGTCAAATGATGCATAAAAGCCAGAAACATACCCTTTGAAGGTTCTGTTGAGAAGTCAACACATATTTTACTACAGGAAAAGCAAATAAATTGATGGCTGATTTCATCAGAATGTCCATAATATTTGACTCCTGATCTAAAATGCATGCAGGTGAGAAGTATTTGGGAGAAGAAAAATGATGCGTAAATGTGAAATATAACTGTTCCTCTCACCAGCGAGATGATCAAGGCTCCAGGTTAGTGAAACATCCATGAAAATAAATAATGTAACCCTGTGGCTAACATTTCGGGCCTTCACTGAAAAATGTAAATCTCAGGGGAAAAAAAAAAGAGAGCTTGTTGTTGGTGCAGGCTGGCATGAAATTGTTCCTTTTCACTGCTAAAAGCATTTGCATCTCAGTGCACACTAACTATTTTCTTTTTCAATGCCCTCTAGTGCTAATTGAAGATTTTCTTGCTAACTGAATATGCAGGAAATGCCTACCAGGAACCCAGAACTCTTGAAAAGAATGAAGTTTCTTGCTAACTTGTTACTTAGTGCAAGCACTTGGGCTTCATTAATAAGCACATGTCCTCCTCAAGTTAGCTGAAATTAATACTGCTTAGGTTTAAAGATGACTCAGAAAGAGTGGGTGTAATTCCACATGTTCAGATCAAAAACATATTGATGGAGCAAAACTGTGTGCTGTAGATACAAATCCATAGGAAAGATTTTGCAAAGACATGAAAATTAATATCATCAACACCAAAGTTTCTTTGTCAGGTTCATATTATTATCTTTTCTGACAATCTTATTTTCTAATTGTCTTATTATGGCTAACCAAAAAAAAGCTATCTATTGTAATCACTTAGTGGAGCAACATAGCCATCACAATAGGAAAAAAATATAAAGCATCTAACTTATGCAACATTTGTAGATTTGTACAGATTTTACCTCTTTAATAGTTTCTACTCAAACAAATGACATCTAAAAAACCAAATTAATTAATTCTCATATTAGACTTAAAACCACATGTTTTCCTGTCAACAAGAACAAACTCATCAGACCATATATTTTAAAGCCAAATACACAACACAGGGAACTAGCAAAATATGGAACACAATTTCTTTTTTAATTTAAAAAATAAAAATTCAAATTAGAATGCCTCTCTGGGTTTGCAGTTTCAAAACATTTCTGAAATGTGGAGAGTGAATCAAAAGCAGGAAATGCATCTGTGAGGAAAGGAAGGCAAACCAATCTGGGGAAATTTATGGATGGAGGAAAAAAGAATCTCTGTTGGGGTGGGTAAAAAACCTAGGTGTGTTATTTCACTAAACACAGGGGTGCACTAAAGCATGGAGAACATTTTTTCAAAACTGCTGCTGAAAACTGTGGCAGCAGACTGAAGAATGAAGTGGGATTAAGAAGCACTTTGCATTTTATATAATATTTCCAAGTTCTCAAACTACATGCAGTTATTAATGAATAAATCCTCACAACCATGTTCTTGTAAGTAGAGTTATCCCCTTTGTATGAGGGAGGGAAGAAAAAGGTGGAAAATTAAATTATTTGAGTCACTGGGTCTGCAGCAATATAAGTGGGAAACAATATAAGTGTCTTACCTCAGCCTTGTGGGCAAAGGATAGCAGTGACATGTTTCTACATGTTAACAGCTAGAAATAGACTTTACTATTTAAATTCCTCTCTAAAAGATGTTTAAAAAGACTGAATAGAAATAGATTTCTCTTAGCTATTGCCACGATTTCACTACACTGGTGTCGATGAGCTAATGCAAATAACCCTGTCAAACTGGTGTCAGTTTGTGGCTGTCCCCATTCTGTACTGGGCAAGTGAACCAGGGAGGGTTTTGTTTATTTAATTACTGTGGTTTTCAGAAACTCCCCAGTGAGAGATAGAGGCTGCCAAACTGGGATTTCTGCTGGCACCACACTGAGTCCCTGGGTGCTCTCAGAGTGCTGCTCAAGCACAGTATTTGGTTGTTCAGAGTATCTGAATGGGCAAGGTGCTATCATGATTCATCAAGACAGGAGTCATTTGAAAAGAGCTCAGTATGTTCCTGGATTGTTAAATCACTGCATTTTGCTGTTTGGTACAGGTATGAGTTATGTGTATGACGAGTTAGGTCACTTGAATAAGTCACTTGCTTCACTCAGCCCAAGACTTTGCTGTGTCCAGATTATGATGCCATTTTTGTTCAAGAAATGCATTCTGGCTTCAGAGTTTCATCCCTTATTACCAAAAGCAAAAGACTACTGCAACCATGGTCTCTGCTTCACTGCTGAAAGTTATATGCATTGGTGGGAAATTGGACTGATCAATGTCATAACAGAGATTTTGAAGTTTTCAAAAAAGATTTGAAAAAAATCTTTTGAAGTGTCTGTGCCCAAGTCTTACCATGCCAAAATACCAAAGTATTACCAAAGTACCAAATAGACTGTACCCATTTTCTTTGAACTTCTTTCACTCTGTTACTTCTATGTGACTTCAGTCTGCTGGCATGGAGGAGTGAATTGATTTTACTCTTCCAGAGAAACAGCCTTAAATAGTGTCAGTCATCAAGCTTTTTACATAAAGGCTTTTCAGACTTTATTAATTTAAATTCATAGTAGAGGCCTTCAGGGCATGCTCAGTAGTTGTTTTTTTCAATAGCTTTTGCATTGTGTTTATTTCCCCTGAAAAATTTCCCCGGGCAGGGCTGTGTTCCTGACACATTTCAGATTTCCACTCTCCGGCTTTGGCCTGTCTTTCTCTATATATCCTGTTGGTTTTGCTGTTGTCTGTCACCTTGTGCGTAAGCCAGGCTGAACAGAGCAAAGACCCAAATAAATCCTTGGCCCTGGGCCTTGAAGGGAGGAGGAGACAGGTGGAGATATGCAGGAATAAGGAAAGAGGTTGGTTTCAACTGGCTTACTCTTTTGTGGAGAGTCCAGAGTAGCTTCTGGAAGTGGTTCCTTAAGTGGAATGTCATCTTTTCAGCAAAACCTACTACATATTTGAACCAAATAGGATCAGATCTCTTGTACACAGAGCTAAATAGGATTGCTGGAGGTGAAAATGAAGAAAGAGGAGATGTCATCTTGTGAAAGATAGTAATCAAGCTTGCAATGAGAAAAAGTGTAATGTGTATGGTATGGAAATTTCTTCAAACCTCTGAACTTTTTTCTATGTCAGTAAATAATCTTTAGGAAAATAAGAAGCATGGACATTCTGGTAGAACAGCTGACTATTTAAAACTGTAATTGAAAATAAAGTCATACAGGAAACTTTTCTGTTACCTTGGGTGAAGGTAACAGAGCATTAAAGAGATGTTCATCTCCAGACATCTTGTGAATAAAAGTGGTGTATCTGGTCTTTTTTGGCACAAATCCATTGCATTGATTACTAAAATGTTTTAGCATGACAGCTTAGTACCTTAACTAAACAGCACTGATTTCTCTATAAAGCCATAATACAGTGGCTTTTAAAAATTTCCTTGCACTTTTTTCCCCCATTTGGTATTGATGTTATTGTGAATATCTATTATGACTTCTTCCTCATGTAGGGCTGAAAACTGAAGCACAGACTTATTCTCCATGTCTGATATATATTATTTATAAAGTTCAATTTAGTGTATTCTGAAGTTGAGGATGAAGCTATTTCCCTGCCTCTAAAACTGTTGTTTATGGGCTACTGACCTTCAAAATATAATGTCTTAAAAGACAACACAGTGTTTTATGTAAGCTGATAGACAGACAAATAGATGGGTTTCTATTAATAGGCTGATTGCTGTGACTGAAAAATTTAGTTATGCAAATGAACAATCTTTTTCTCTCAGCTGAATTAATTATTAAGGAAGAAGAACAGAGACTGAGACGTGAATTTTCAGCAGAAGTATAACTCAATGTTTTCTGAGCCTTGGTGATACTCTGCCTGTCCTCCTGAAGCCATGCCCATACCAGCCAGCTCTGGAAGACAGAGGAGCTGCATTCCCACTCCTTACTTCCAAAAAGGAGGCTTGATATCATGGAAAGTCTTCTGCAGGATTTCTTTGAAATGAAGCACCACAAATTCTATCCACTGTACATTTTAGTCAATGGAGGCAAGGACCATCTCCTGTCAACAGGAGAGAATATTTCAGGCATTTCATCCCCCCACACTGACAGAAAATATTGGAAGTTGATGATGAAAAATAATTTGTCAGCCCAGGTTAGTTAGGGGTTAAATGAATCAAAGTCAAGCCCAGCTTGCTGGGCTGCTGCTAGGCAACAAGTAACTGCGTTCAGAAATTCCCCACTAATTGATTCTTGACACCATTCCCCCTTGGTTTGTATAAATATAGAGCTGTTGCTGGGGGGTGGAGAGGAAAAGCTGGGCTGTGGTGAGCACCTGGCCCTGGCATATCCTGGCAGGTGAGATGCACATGCTGAGTCATTTCCCACCGAGGAAGGGGTTCAGGGACTCTAAGGGATGGCAACCCCTTAGGATTCGTATTTCATAGGGCAATACTGAATTTATGGAGCCAAGAAATCTACATGAGACACAGGGAATATTGCAGCGTGCCACCCTTTAATGCACACCCACTGAACACACGGCTTTTGCACCCATTTGCTCTTTGCTTTTATGCAAGTGACCAACAAAGGAAAGGGAGCCAGCCTCCCTTACCTGGCTAACATTTGGCAGGCTGGCATATCTGGTGTGGTGTCAATAGGATATCCTCCATGTGGAAGCTTCAAAGCACACGGGAGGGAGGGAGCTGGAGCAGGGATTTGTGTGGGTTAGAGATACTGAAGAGTCAGGCTAACGAAGGAAAGGGGAAGTTTGCCTGAAGGAGAAAAGCAAGCCCAGCAAGTGTCTGAGTCCTAGAATCCTCTTTTATTGATGGCTCACTTCTGGAGTCTTTATTATATTGGCGCTATGCCTAACCCTGATAAGGTTTTACCCTCACCACCAGCTGCAAGACTCAGGCATTTCAAAGATTGCTTCATGAATTAAACTATTGTTCCTTATAAATAAACTCTAATTCCTTTTTTTTCCCTTTCTCATACATTATTTATTTCCTAGCTCTTTCTTTATCTGCAGAGAAATGAAAGACAGAGAAGGAGGAGTACAGAAGGAAAGAGAATGAGAATGGGATGTTTCAAAGATGATAGAAAGAACATGATTGTTTTTTGACAATGGTAAAAATTCCCTTTTGTGATATGTAGGTTATTGGCAGATGTCTATATTCAGCATGCACTTGCTCAAATGTGTGGTATTCTCACTCTATTTCTTTTCTGACATGATAGAAAAACATGCACTTTTATAGTTTTTTCTATACATTTCCATATTTTGTTGCAGACTTTGGGGGATATTTCCTTTTCTTTGGCATGCTCTGTGAAGTGCTGTGCTTGTGCTGCTCAGGTGATGCATCTCCCTAAGCAGCTGGGGGTGGAGGTGGAAGGAGGCAGCTTTGCAGACACATATCAGTTCTCAAGCATATTGGGTGATAACAGAGATCACTTGGGATTTACAGGGTTTCATTTTTATGTTCAGGGAGCTGTATTTAATTGCTAATGACCACATTCATCCCCCTGCTAGATGGAAAATAACTATTGCCAGTGAGCATTACACCATATTTTTGACAGTTTCATTTATAAATCAGTAGCTATTCCACACACATTTACACTGGAAAGATTGCATTAATATATTTTTGGCATGCTTTCTAAATATGCTACTGCTGTTTTTTATTCTATGTCTAATTACCTCTTATTACCTTTATTTTTTTTCATTAACAGTGAAAAAACCCATATAAAAAGCAAATAAAAAATTGCCTTTTTATTGGAATTGCAGGTTGTCTGTGTAAGGTACAAGACAAAAGAAACAGGAGACCTGCATAAAATACATTAATTTATAAGAGTATCCTGGTACACTTACCCTTTTTGAAATAGAAAAGCATTTTGAAAGTATTTAGGCAAATTTAAATCCTGACCTCTGTTTGTTATTCCTCAAGGAACAGCAAAAGTGAAATGCATTACCCAGGAGAGCACTATGGAGCCAAGAGAAAAATCAAAATGACATATTTATTCCTCTTTCTTTTAAAATTACATCTACTTCTCTCTTGATGCAAAACAATTGTGCTTCCCTTTCATACAGGCTCCCAACAGCTGAATAAGCTCTATCAAAACCACTTCCTTTTTCCAGATTGAGACCTAGTTTATCTCCAAATTTACATAGCAATATATATTGCATATAATCTTATTTACACCACCTAGTTATTCAGAAGTCTACCAGATGCATCAGTGCTCTGAAACTAACCTATTGCTCATATCAGCACTGCTAGATTGGCCCTGAGCTTCTCAATATTTCTAAATAGTAAGGATTCAAGGTATTGCACATGCTGATCTGGATAGCAATGCAAATTGCTTTTTGCAGAGGCAGGCCACGTGACAGAAAGCCAGTGGGCTGCTGCCTCCCTCCTGGGAAGCCTGAGAAGCCCTTCAGGGAGATCCAGACATTCATCTCCAGCATAATTACAGGGATGCCTTAGAGAGTTCACATGTAAGACCAATTAGTCACAGAGTGTGCATTCCCACTGCAATATTTTTCTGCCTCATCTCTAACGCTCTTTGCCACTTTTTGCAGTATCTTAGAAACAAATCTACAAACAGCATGGAGATTAAATCAACATTAGGTAAAAGTAGTTAAAGCCTACACAGAAGAACATAAATACCTCCATCACTCTTGAAGAGCCAGAGCACATCTACACATGCTTTAAAAAAAGATTTTCAGTTTGGACAATTTTTGGAAAGAGGATAGTGCCACTGTTAACAGTGGTGTCTTGTCTAGTTACCTTGTGTTATGTAAGGAAACGCAGTTGCTCTATCGATTTTCTCTAATCATTTTGTATTGTAAAGCATTGTTTCTGTTAAAGTCATAACTACTCATTTCATTGCTGTTATTATTAAAATATTGATGCGCAACAATAAAAAGTTCAGTGATGATTTAAATGCACCAGAGAAGTTATTACTTCTTCTTGTATAACAAATCTTAAATAGAAATTAATTGCAATGGTGACTCTAAGTAACCTCAGTTTAATAAAGGAATTGTGATTGTCTGCATTTGGAATTCTTACAAGGCAATCATGTAATCGATAACAATATCTGCTGGCTTCTAGCATCACTGTATAAGCATTATTTATGACTGCTTGCTGGCAAAGCAGTTGCTCCATTTTCCAAGCCAAGTTTCAGTGAACAACTCCAGCAGAAATTAAAAACAAGCTTCCAAATATATGTATGTGAAATAAATAAGATTTCAGTCCTTTAGACATTATCAGCAAGAAAAGGTGAATAAAGTCTCGTACTGTGACTTCAATTAATCTCTTTATCCTGTTACTTTCTCTTTTGGATTTTGGCACTAAGGTAAAGAAAGTAAGTTGTTAACACATAAACAGCTCTCCCTGTTTAGATTAGGATGGTCTAAGGTAGTCACATTTTCCATTTCTACAACTTCTCATTTCATTGCTGTTGAAGAAGATTTATTTAATATATAAGACTAAAATCTATATATTTTATAGATATTTTTAGATATAGATATATTTAGATATAGATAACATATAATATAAATCTCGATAGTCTAGATCTAGATTATCAATCTACATATATTTTATCTATTTATTTTTAATCTATGTATTTTGTCAGGGGTCTATATATTGATTCCCTCACAAATTTGCTGAAGGAGAGCAGGGACTTTGCTTTCAAATTCAGCCTTACCCTGGTGCTATCAGTTTCTGAACTATCCTCAGGAGCATCCTCAGGCACCTTCACCTCATGTCTTGTTGTGCTACACATGAAGCTTTACTGATGACCAGGAACTGCCTACAGAAGTGACCAGGAAACAGCCAGAACAGGTATATCTGGCCCAGCTGCCCCCAAAAGAGCCCCCACGAGGATCTGACAGCTGGATAGGGAATATGGACTCTTGGTGAGGGGAGCACCCAAGACGAGCTGTCAGACCTGTCTTTGTGCTCCTCTTAGCTTGTGCCCAGAGAATAAGGGGACATGCACTGCACAGGGTGTGCTAATGCCTGCAGAATCTCTAGTGCCCACCACATGAGCCCTGTGGGCAGCCAGATTTGCCCCCATCCCCTTCCTTTAATTTCCCTCATGCTCTCAAGCACTTGGATACCAGCATCTGTCGATGAAACCCCTGCCAAAGAGAATATCATCCTGCCCAGAACCCTCACAGCTACACAGATGAAACTGAGTAAAGAGGACTAGATTAATATTTCATGCTTGCTGCAATGTGATTTTTTAGCTAACACAGTTTCAAAAGCAAGAGAAGGATGAATCAGCAACTGATTTTATAATCAATTTTTTGAGATTTTGCAGAACTGTCTGTTATTGACATAAGAGTATGATCATTTCAGTCTCATATCCAGCATAGTAAGGAGATATTTGAGACAGAGTCCCTGGGTGTTTTAGAAATATCAGGACAGGCAGAAGGATTCACACAGCACCAGATGAGTAAAGATTCCTGGAAATTAGGTGCACATGAAGTAAAGAAGAAAACTTTCCAGGCTCAGCAATGGGAGTGACACATTGTGCAAGCCCAACCAAATTCCTCACGAGCAGCAAGCTCAGATCTCCCAATCTGTCCACCATTTTCTCAACTCCTATAGTTTTCCTTGTCTGCTATATAAGAAAGAACAGTAAATCCTTCAAGGATTAATGCTGGTGGTTACTATAAAAAGCACATCAAGACAAACAGAGTCTTAGAATAGATGGAGCTTTGCAACATTAAAGTTGGATAAAGGTAGGATAAACAGGCACAAAGAAATGGGAGAAAAGTAAGCCGACACTGTTTTGCATCTTGAAAGTTTAAAAATGGAGCTTGACTGCACATAAAATGTTGATTGGCTAGTTTGGGGTGGGAGAGGGTTTTTTTACATGAGAACTTCCATGTTTGCAAGAGAATTTCCATGCTATTAAGAAGTACCTATTGGTTGTGTTTACTGACTCAGCAGAATTGTAAAATGTTATCAATCAAAATGCATGGGAGATTAAATAACTTTGGTGACTATATCCCCAACTGAAAAAATAGAAACCTGCCATTGCCTTTGCCTTGCCCACTAATCTTCTGCCAAAAAGTAGTTTGCATTGGAAGTTTTCTATTTTTATGCTAATGCTACTTGACAGTAACTGAGATTTCAGCACTGGGACCTACATAAGGACCTCAGGAGAAATTCAGAATTGTCTGTCTTAGAGCTGGGAGAATGTACAAAATACTATTTTTAAGGGAAAAGGATATGCAATGGCTATTTTTTACAGAGAACTAAAACCACCCACACACTATATAAAATTATCTAAAACTACATGTTATGCTGGAGATAAAATCAAACCTTGGGGCCTTAGCTCATTTCTATTATGTCTAATGAAGTCTGTAGAACTACAATAATATATAAACAGTCTGAAAGAATAATTACTATTGTTTTAAGAAGTAAATACAAGTAATAGTTTAGAAACTAATAAATTGCTTTAGTGAAAAATAACTAAATTATTTTTTCTGCGTGCCATTAGGATGCAGGAAATATAGTTGGCAGACAAAATATGCTGTAAGAATAACAAAAATAGATCATCTTTTGTACTGTTTGCATTTTAGAAAGAAAACCAAAAATGTGTTGGTAAGGCAGGTCAAAAATCAAAGACAAAGTTCTTTACATTCCTTTGAAAATTTTCCTCTGCCTTTTCATATTTCAGATGTTCAAAGTTAGGAATGTCAAAATGACAAAAGGACATACATCAGTAGTGAATCAGAACAAATGCACATCTAACACAACATCTTGTCTCTAACACTGGCCATGGTGATGCCTAAGGACAAATACAAAAATGGCAAGATGTACAGTGTGATGCTTCACAAGCATGAAAGTGTTTTGCTTTCACTGCTTAGGGATCAGAATATTCAAAAGCTATATTTTATTCCATGAGTAAAATTGTTTAAGAAAACAGTTACCTTTTATAGCTATACATGAAAATTTACTATAATTCACAGATTTTCATTTATATTATCTCTTATTTCCATTGAAGTAAAAATCAAGCACCAGTAAATATCTTTGTAATAATAAGGATATCGACATCACAGTTTCTGCTTTCCATAAATCACGTTTGATTCTAATATAAATCAAAAGGATAACTGTTTTTACTGAACAGAAGCAAGGAGTGCTTTGTGAAATGCACTGCTGCTACTAAGATAATTTTTCTCTTATTTTAGCCTGCTCTGCTCAAGGCACGTCAGCTCCACTGGACTTTGTATCCAGATAGTATTCCTGCTGTTGGCCTGGCACCCAGAGAGGCTTGTGTGGAGAGCATGTGCAAAGGGAAAAAAACCTTCAAACTGTTCAGGCAGTAATGAGTCAAAAAGAGCCTCCCTGTATAGACAAGCAGATCCCTATTTCATATTCATATCACATCATGTGCTCAGCTGGATCTTTTTTGTGATTTGGAGAGATTTTAATAGGTCTCTCACCTTGTTTTCTGACTATGTTGATATTATAGCTCAATTTAATATGTATTTATAGTCCTTGTCTCCCTTTGCTCAGCAAGGCTTCATCAATCTGCCAAGCCTTTTTCCCTTTAATTTCAGTGTTTATCCAGGTTAGAAGTGAACCACTGCCCATCCTGCAGGAGGCTATTACCACCAGGTCCACCTGCACCCTACGCTAACACCCATTGAGGAAAGTTTGGAGAGGAGGTGTACAAATGGAAGGGATTAATATTTAACAACCAGCAAGCACTTTGTGTGCTGTGTTCACATTGAATTAAAAGACCTGGAGCTGGAAAATAAAGCAGCTGAATAGTGGTGCTTATTTACTGATAGGTATCCCCTGCAGCTAATGGAAGCAGAATAAGGCCTGCATGTTTTGATAAATGTTACTCTTCTCAATAGGAAAATAGTGCTTTTCTTCATTTTCTAAAGTTCTTTCTTCTATAAATTCTTACAATCTTCTTTTCTGTTCATTCAGGACAGGAAGAGGCAAAATTAGTATTTATCCAGTAGTGGCAAGAATTTGAGTGTGTGGAAATAAGAATGAAGGACAAAAAGCTATGCAACAAATGAGCTATAGCTGTCAAATCGATCACTTTGTCATCACAACATGCTATTTACTAATTTCATGAGTTTTTTTTAAAACATGGCTGCCCAAAATATTATTAATGATTGCTATATTGCTATATCTATATATGGGGTTAAATCTTAATGTTAGCATTGATCCTGATTTTATGATAACATGTTTCAAATGAATTGTACGGTCAGAGTAGCACAATTTGCTACTTTGAAAGTAACTAATCTTCTTGGAAAAAATTTTTTCAAGGAGCATTGGCAATGCTTAAGAAGAAAATATAAGATATGGTTTCCAAACTACGCTACATTGTGGAGCTAATAAATTATTGGGAAATTATAGAGTTTTTTCTATATCCACCAGAACAATAATAATTGTAAAACATGTAAAATATGCAAAGAAATAGACCTTTCCTAATTATCTGAAGGCATAGTCTCATTGAAATGCAGACACATCATGACACGAACGGTGTGCACCATTTCATATAATGATAATATTTTGTTTTATATAATGTGGGCAAAAGAATAATCCCACTTTTAGGAATTTCATGACAGATGCTGTTCTTTAATAATTTTACACGTTTCTGTACTTTCTCTATTTATGTAGCTGCAGGATTTCCTAATGTTTTAGTGGTTTAGTAGTATCCTAAATGATTTCTGAGATTTGTGAGCATACTGCAATTGACCTGAATATTAGAACCTGCCAAAGAACTATATACTCTGTGCACAACAACTTTTTACTGAGATAGGCTTTGAGCAAAATAAGAAAATTGAGATGTTTTCATAGTAAATCAGTCTGGATTAAAAACATGTTAAATGGAAGAGGAGATGGTGGGTAGAAGTAATGGCTTTGGCAAAGGGGATGCAAAGGAAGTGCCAAATAGCACAGATTAATTCCCACCCTTAAACAAATATAAAAAAAAACCCTAATCTGATATTTTTTCCCCATGGTCTTATTTTCAGAATTCATTTATTCTGCAGAAGTCCCTGGCTTCTGTTAATTCTCTCCTGTTGAGATGCAGGATAATTGCAAATGATCTTGAGCCAGGGTGCATCTGTCTATAAGCGCAATCTTGTGTTGGTTGGAGAGTTGAATTAAGGGGTATATTTTCTTGGTAGAAAATTTTTCACTCACTGGCCTTCCCAAAATGTAATGATTACTCCATATTAAAAGTGTGTCCTCAGTTAATATCACTGAGCTAGGCTTTCCTGAAGCAATTATCAATAATTTCATTTCTCACCTGAGAGACTGGTAGTTTCCCAAGACACTGTGATAATTGACTGTGTTCCTGTATAAAAAATTCTGCAGGCACTCTAAATACTATAAAACATGAGCTATAAGCTCATGTTTTAGCTCAGGGCACCCTGACTTACACAGAAAATCTTTTCTATTTCTGAGAGGGGAAAAATTGTTAATAAGGTCCCTTCATTTCTCTTTCCTACTTTCTCTGTCTTGTCTAGGAATCTTTTTGTCCCACTCTTTCACTCCTTCCCACCTTCCCTGTTATTCATCTTTCTGTCTTCCTCTCCTCTCCTCTCCTCTCCTCTCCTCTCCTCTCCTCTCCTCTCCTCTCCTCTCCTCTCCTCTCCTCTCCTCTCCTCTCCTCTCCTCTCCTCTCCTCTCCTCTCCTCTCCTCTCCTCTCCTCTCCTCTCCTCTCCTCTCCTCTCCTCTCCTCTCCTCTCCTCTCCTCTCCTCTCCTCTCCTCTCCTCTCCTCTCCTCTCCTCTCCTCTCCTCTCCTCTCCTCTCCTCTCCTCTCCTCTCCTCTCCTCTCCTCTCCTCTCCTCTCCTCTCCTCTCCTCTCCTCTCCTCTCCTCTCCTCTCCTCTCCTCTCCTCTCCTCTCCTCTCCTCTCCTCTCCTCTCCTCTCCTCTCCTCATCTTCCTTCCATTCCTCCCTTCCCTCTCATACTTCTTCCTTACCTTTCTACATTTCTGTTTCCTTTTATCCTTTAATTTCTTTCTATTTTTCCTCATTTCTCTCCCTTTTTCTTTACTTTCTGCGATTTTCTTCACTGCTTTTCATAGAGGAAAGCAGAACCTATGTCTCAGAGAATGCAGCTGAGTAATCCTCATTAGTCTCTGCATCCTTTTCTTGGCAAAAGAAAGACTGCATCATTGTGGTCAGAGATCCTCAGTTGTTTTAATACTGGTGTAACTTGAAGATTATGTCTGGCATGATACCTTTTCAGATATTTGTTAAGGAAAAAAAAGGAGTCTCTGGATTGACGAGAAAGTTCTCTTCTCCTTCATGCTTGTACCAAAGAGACAGAGAATTAAGGTTTGCAGCAGTTCATGCCCCTTTTTTGGTGGTTTGCAGCCCATCCATATTCCAAAGACAGTTTCAGTGATGCCATATGAAGTTCTCCCAGTAGCTCATGCCACGTCTGTCTGCCTAGTGCCACTATCTAATGAGCTGTGCAAAGGGATCAAAAACCCCAAAGCTTTAATACAAGGTGACTGGGCAGAAAGTAACTAGAGTAAAACCATAGCTAACAAAGTGTAAAACAGTTTCTGGACAGATTTTCTAGGTCAGTTTTTGTGCCACAGTATGGTAAAGCCAAAGATAAAGGCAAAATATAGAGGTTTATATATATATATGTATGTATATATCATGGATATCCCATATAGATAAACTTCGTGCTATGACCAATTATATGGTTATCCAACTAATTAAAGGATGACCTAAATTCATTGCTTTGATTCTTTTCCTGATCTAATATAATAAAAAAGAGGGCGTATTTTTCTTTTTAAAATATTGCTGTTAGTGAATGAAAAGAAGTCCAGATTAAAACTTGCCTTCGTGCAACCAGTTTTTGTAAATACCCAGCCTGCTGAAAGAGTAGATGCAACCATTTCATAGTAGTGCTTGGATCAATGCATCCTTTAAAATTCAGGTGTTAATGAAACAGTTTCATCCATGTATCCAAGACTGAAGAAATTCCAACTGAGTCAGTGAACCACTTACATTAACTACAGGGGAACGGTCTGCAGGTGAAATACTCATAAAAGCTTTTGAACTATCTAATCTTCCTTGAACCATCTATGAGCATAACAAAAAATAAATGTCACATTTTTCCCCCATGACTGCAAAATTATTTTAAATATAGGAATCCATTTAGTGCAGCACGTGTGTTTAATATTATAAAGTTGTATTTTATTCCTTCAGATATAGGAAACCTGCATTAAAATCATATTCCTGCAAAAGATATTCTGAATTTGATGTGATGAAGCCTGATTGTAGATGACAGGAGACATGGTATTTGCTTATTTATTTTGTTTTACAATTTGTAGGTCATTTGCAGTCCAAATCAAAATAACAAATCCAGATTTCACCCAACCTCAGTTCAAATACTTTGAAATAGATTTCAAACACATCATTTTTTCTCCCTCTGCTTAGGCATTGCCAAATCCTGTATCTTGACTGGACGTCCAGGCAGCCCTGTGGTCCTTCCCCCATGCCCTGAAGCAGGAGCAAGCTATACCTTGTGTGTCATTCCTGACAGATGTTTGTCTCTTACTCTTAAAAACCTCAAGTGACAGTGACTATACAACACCCTCAGGCACTCTGTTCTCATGTTATTCTCCATTTGCCCGTGGAATTTTTCCTGCATGTCTAATCCAAGTGTCCCTTGCCACAGTTTAAAACTGTAATTTCTTATCCTACCCTCTCTGGAGATAGAGAATAGCTTAATAACTCTTTTTTTCCTTTCAATTGTCCTTTAGATATCTAAAGTTAGTTATCTCCTCTGCTGTCTTCATTGTATTGCTATTTAGCATCATTGCAAAATGTGGAAGCAATATTTTCTGGTAATATTTATGTAATTATTCTCAAGGGAACAGTTTTTCTACTGTATCAATCATCAGTGGTATTTGCAATGGGATTATGTTAGGAGAAATGATAAAAATGTTAATTTTGTAATTCAGTGGGGACAAAATAAAATAAATAAAATGGTCTAATGGGAACAATTTCAAGAGGGGGCACCCTTCAATTAATTTTTTTGGGCTGCAGCTCACTGAGAATTTCTCTTTCAAACAGTACTCCTTGTGTTACCCTGACTGCTGCTCACTTGACAGGATGGGAAGGGGTCAAAACCAAACGTAAGGGCAGAGTTTTGCATGTGAGTGTGTGGGGCCATGTGCATGTGCAACAGGGAATGTTCTGGAAATGCTTCTGAAGATATTTACGGCCCCATGTGTACAAGTCCTGCCAGGTCCTTGTGTCACTGGGAAAGAACAGAATCCACAAGGACAGTATTGGAGTCTACTGATTCTTTGGTAACTGAAGCAACTTCTTTTCTTTATCATAGTGAAATTTCCACTCATTCTAGCTTTCCTGCACCACCTTTGACATTCTTTTTGCTTACATTTTGGAATTTGGAATCTAAGGCCTTTCCTTTAGGCTATCACTGTAGGCGTAGGAACTTGAACATATTTGCCCCCATTCTGTGCTACAATCCGAAAAATATTTTTGTCCCACCATGGTAGTGCTTTGACTACAATGAAGAACTCCAAGATGAAGCCAGAAAAAACTTTATATCACAATTTTCTTACTTTTTCTCCCACTGTATTTTTCAGGAAGAGTCCATTATGGTCACATCACATGTGCCTCTGTGATGCTGGGTATGGGATGTCCAAAGATCTCTTTCTGGTGAGGAAAGAGACTGTTATGAAGCATCTGGGAATTCATGTTGTCTAAAAATATAAAATCTTTCCTTAACTTTTATTTTTATATTTCTAAGACATTTTGCAAGTTCCTCTCAAGATATCTCTTGATATTTATGTTTTTGAGCTCATTCTTCACATCTCTTGAAATTTAGAGCCATTTAAAGAGCCAGCTTCTCTACAAGTTGAGTCAATGAGTCATAACAGCCTTACCTTATTTAATTTGTAATTGTTATTACTTAATGATCTTGAAAGTAGTAAAATTAAAATGGTAATAAAGTAAACCACATACAGAGATTAAATTCACATGCTCAGTAAAGGGTTTTGGTAACTTTACAGTACAGATTATAATGGTTTGTACAATTCTTTCTGATATACAAGTACCATAGCAGCACTTGGCATTTAAAGCAATTTTTAAAAGAAATTTTGCATACGGGTGATTTTACAGAGAGAAGCCCAAACCTAATTTAAAAGTGGGAGGGACATGGATTGCTGAGATTTTAGAGAGATAAATAGAATTTTAAAATAGAATAGTACTTTAGACACCACTTTCCCCCTCTACTTTAAGAGGAATACATAAGCCATTAATAAGTCTACATGAAAATTATGGGCCTCAAAGAAGGATTCTAAAAACCTGTAAAGAGCAGCTACCTGCAAGAAAAGTTGTGAGAAATGCAGCCCTTCATGGCCTCTGACACTTCAGCCATCAACACCTACAGATATTTAGGTAATAGTTGAACTTTCTCAAAAGAGCACAAGACAAATCATGAGACATAAAGAATTGGAATCCATCCAGAGAGACCTGGACAGGCTTGAGAGGTAAAGCTGTGCAGAGCTCATGAAGTTTAACAAGGCCAAGCACAAGGCTTGAGGCATTCCAGAGCACAGGTGCAGACTGGGAAGAGCATGGACTAAAGAGAAAGTTTTGTGTGTGTTGGTGGACAAGCAGCACAACGCCCTGGCAAGGAGCGTTCACAGCCGCGTCCTGGGCTGTGTCCAAAGCAGGTCAAGGAGGTAATTCTGCCCCTCTGCTCTGTCTTCATGGGACCCCAGTTGGAAGTACTGCATCCAGCTCTGAGCACCCCAGCACAAGAAAGCCATGGGCCTCTTGGAGCAAGTCCATAAAGAGCAATGAAGATGGTAAGAGGGCTGGAACACCTCCTGTGATGACTGAGAGTTGAGGCTGCTCTGCCTGAAAAAGGGAAGGGTCTGGGGAGAAATCATAGCATTCTTCTAATACATAAAGGGGGCCTACAGGAAGGCTGGAGAGAGAGGTTTTAGAAGGGCAAGCAGCGACAGGACAAGAGGGAATGGCTATAAACCAAAAGAGGGCAGGTTTAGGTCAGATATTAGGAGGAAATTATTTACTGTGAGCATGGTGAGGCACTGGAACAGGTTGTCCAGGGAAACTGTGGATATGCCATCCCTGGAAGTGTTCCAGTCCAGGCTCGATGGGGCTCTGAGCAACCTGGCCTAGTGGAAGATTCCCTGTCCATGGCAAGGGGGTTGGAACTATTTGATCTCTGTGGTCCCTTCCAACACAAACCATTCTATGACTCTTCTGTATTAACCTCTATTCCAAGCAAGATTTTAGCATTTGCCCATTTTTCCTCATGGAAAGGTGTTGTAGCAGCACTGAAGGCATCATTCAGCGGCCACCAGAGTGAAATTAATCTGTCCAACAATGTATTTTTTTAATTCTCAGTTTGCTGCATTGGTTGTTTTAAAGACACTTTCCATCGAGAGCTCTGTGTCGGTGCCTGTGTCCCAGAGCAATGTGCAACTCAGGAAGCATTGCATTTCCATAACACTGCATGGTTCTTGGACACCACCCCATTTTATTCATGTAAATATCAGATGAAAATTATTTTCACCCACTTTCCACCTATTGCTCAGAATGCAAGTGGTTATGGAAACTAGATTTCCATAAAATCCCTGAAAACTGCTTTTGATTGTGTTGATTTCTGTAAGAGTACAAAATGGTATCCTAACAAGATTTTATGGCTAATCTTGCATGGTAATTATGAAATTTATTTACCTCAGTACAGTATGTTTGAAATTGTATTTAGAGATTCATGTGGTGTTTATTCAGTTCCAGTAACAATTTAGTTCTCCACACAGCAGCAAGCCATACTCATAAAAATAAGACTCATTTTAAAGTATTGCCAGTGCACCAAATAAAATTTACAAACTTGGAGCTGTGTTTATAGTCTGAATGTTTCTTTTTCCTCTTAACCTAACCAAATGAAAAACACTTTCAGTAATACATATGAAGTGCTCTGTTTAAAAAATATCTTAAAGAAGATAAAGACCTTTCTTGAGCCTGCTCTGTTTTGATAAGGACCTAAAGAAATACTAGTTTATCACCAAATTTTCATTTATTGTCTTTGTAAGAGGCAAATATTTGACATAGGAAAGGCAAAGTTTTAGTTCTCTTATTTGGCTATTAGGTTGGCACTCATCTAGATGTACAGTTTGTGTCCTCATTATCAGCATATTTTTCTTCCAGAAATGTTGTATTTTATGGCAGCAGCCTAGGAAAAGCAAGTAGTTCATTAGTCCACAGTAAAATTGAAGGTCACTGCTACCAGACTTTGAGATTCATTTGAGGTCAGCTGAAGTTCAAACCTATATCTGAAACACACTAGTAAAAGCAAACTTTTGCAGTGGTCTATAAAAACCCATTACTCAGAACTTCATCTTCTCAGGTCTTTTGCTACAGCATTTTGGACACTGAAATCAGAACCTAAAGAGTGTAGCTTACAGAAGACAGCTGCTTTCTGCCTTAAGGAATGAAATGAGGAAATAACTGCATATACATAAAAAGTGTTGGGTTTTTTTTCTTGAATGTAGAGGTCTAAATTGATAATGCAGAGGTCTAAATTAACAAACAGAAAGAAAAAATAAAGAAGATTGTTATATTTGGCTATGCTGTTAGCTGATTTAAAGCATCTCAGTCCCACATTTCCTTGGAATAAAGCAGAATCTACGGGTCAAATCTCTGAGAGAATATCCAGAACTTTTCTCTATTATACATATTTATGTACTTATGTATGTACTGTGCATATTTGGTACTTATGTATATTGCCTGTTAACCAGCCAGGATTTTTTTTTACTGTGATGAGCCTCATCATTGTTGCACAATGAAAGTCACATTTGATTAAAATATCTATTTTGAAGCATGCAGCATCTGTTAATTCTGCTCTCTGTCTCAAAATTCCCATGGAGTCTGCTGTAATTGTTCATTAGACCTCCCAAAGCTACATTTAATGTAAAACAGCTCCATTAAATATCACTCATCTATTGGAAATGAATCTAATATACAATCCATGTGCAATGCATGGCTGAGTCTAAAGTAATAACTCCTTCCATGCACAACAATAAGCCTAACTGTAATTAGTTTCTTTATACAATACACTGAATTTAACATCATATTATACTCATGTAACTCATATTCATGTTAGCAGTAAAAAAATCCAGACCTGAATTCATGTAGATAATGGCTCACTGTACAGGGCAGATGCCTGAAAATGAGAAGAGTCAGACTTCATTTCATTTTTTATAGTCTTGGGCTAATCATTAATACCTATGCTGGAATTTTGTAACATGTAAAAGAGGGATAATGATGCCTGATGACTCTGTGAAAACGACTTTTGTTTTTATTTTACTGGAAATATTATTGCTGCTGTTCTTCAAGGACTCAACCTATCCCATGGGACACCCATGTGGAGGAGCCTCAATGAACATACAACATGAATAAAAAATTTTAAGAGTCCAGGGCAGAAGGTAAGTTAAATCTTCAAAGCTTTCAATATTGGGACATATCAGGCATGGGCATTGAAAACCCAAAGTGCCCTTCTCTATGGCCACAAAAGACATAGGTCAATGGGATATAGATATCTCCTCACAAAGATCTGCAAAGGAAGAGGACAGTAGACCATTTTGAATGCTTGATCATTTCTAGAGGGTTTTATGGTTACTTGGCTCTTGAGTTTCACTGACCTCAAGCAAGGTACCACTTACTGTAGATAACAGGTACCATCCCCTGTGCAAGAATCCTATACAGAAAAAATATAAATATCCAGATCACTCCTCCCACTCCCATTTAAAAAAACGAAACAGGGAGGAAAACCAAGATAAAATTACCTGAAAAATAGAATAATGAAATTTCAAATATCATAATATGAAAGTTTAAATGAAGTTGGGCAACTCAACAACATGCTTCAGCACTGGACCTCCAGTAACATATCTGGGACATGAAGAATCTGAACAAAATTAGTTCCTAGTAACACTGGTGGCTTTAAACCTCTTTTCATTCACTTTTCTACTTCTACAAAAAGTGAAAGGAAATAAAGAACTATGCCTCAAAATTACATTTCTTCTTACTAGGCTTCTATCCAGTACATGTCTACAAATCCTAGAGAAATCAAGGGGGAGGAATGACATAAGTGATGGAGCCTCTTTATTGCACATGTTAAAGACTGAATAGTCAAACCATAAACAGACTACAAAGAGCCTCCAAAAGTCTTTATTTACAAAAATGGGGGTTTTTTAAGTTTATATCTGATACTGGACCTGCTAAGGGAACGCTGGTTAGCTTTAAGAGTTTCATTTTTTTCCTTTACTTGTAATTTTCAAGATGCTTCATAATAATATGTTTATCAAGAGGAGAAAATGTTTGATGCTTATATTTGGTAAAAAATATGGACAATAAGTATTGTGTAAAGTGTGCAAAGGAAGGCAAAAGGATAGACTTTCCAAGAACCATACAAGACAATAACAACAAAAACAAAAAATTACCACTTCTGTAGATATGACTAAACTGAATTTTTATTTTCAGCTAAGAAACTGTGCATATACATACTCTGCCAGCCAGGATCATGAGGCAATTAATTCCAAAAATTAGCAATTCAAATAAAGGAGGGGATTTTTATAAATTTTTAAGTTTCCAGCTTTCCTGAGAAAATTGCAGAATTTCCTATCCTATACCAGCTATGTATAACATTATTGTGTAGAAAAGCATGAAGTCATTTAGCCTTTCCACTCTGTTTCATTTTTCCCATCATTTTGAGAAACATTAGTGGCATTAAAAATACTTTTATAAAATTGTCTCTTTATTCTCTTTCCACATTCTAATATTATCAAAATCAAGGGAATTGTAGAAAATGTCTTTAGCCTTAAGGCTGGAGGACTGATAAAAGTGATGTGTATGAAAACCTTTGAGTCTCTTGTCATTTATTTCAGCAGGCACTGTTCAAAGCACTGTATCCAGAAGGATCTGTGTATCTCTGAGTGACAATCCTTGTCACAACAAGGTTACAGCAGATAACTGCCTGCAATTCTCGTTTGCCATGAGTAAGAGAGGGAAGATTTGTCATTTGGACATTTTCCATCCATCTTTACAGAAGGTACTAATAGCAAGAAGGGTTATCATGAACATACAAAACCCCCATACATTGCTGCAGCTGCACAAATTATTGTCTGTATTAAATTCCCTTGCATTTCCACTGTGAGATAATCAGTCTCAATAAAAATAATCTTCATGTAGCTACATTGTAGGAAAGGACATTTTTTAAAAATAGTTAATTGCAATTTAATTCTTAATTGTGATGAAAATATTTTGTAATTCCTTTCATGGAAAACAAGCTGGTTTTGAGTGGGGGAACTAATGGAGCTGCATTTCCAACAGATTTGTAACTTTCTTCTCATTTAAAGGAAATAAATATCTCAGGTCACCTTCTGATGCTTGTTGTCACCTTTTCTCAGCTTCATACCAGGATTCTCTGCTTCCTCTCCTGTTCCTTATTTATCTTTCCCTGAGCTGTGCTGAGATTGGGTTAGAATTATTCACAGTGGGTAGGCATGAGGCTCTTAATCAACTGGCAGATATCTGAATGGAAAGAACTTTTTTTCTTATTTTCTGTCTCTCAGGAAATCAGGAACAGAATGCCAATGAGACCTCACCCCTTTTGTCAGGTTTGATTGAAATTTGCTAATATATATAGAAAGATATTATGAAAGGACAGGCAGAAGGTGAAACAGAATTCTCACTATCACTCTTTCCACCCCAAACCCAGAGAAGGGACGCCAATCACAAAACTCCTCTCTGTGCTGGCTCACAGTGACTGAGATCAGTGGGACAAACACTGTGCTGGTCAAACAGGCTGCAGAGCTGCTGCAGAGTTAGTGCCCTTCAGCACTGCAATATTTTAGCTGACATGTATGACAGCTGCATACACACTGCTGTATCTCCAAAGCTAAGCTTGGGAAATTTGATTTGGCCTGGAACATGGGGAGTATTATTTTCTTTGAAATGGGACTCTATAAAGGACAGAGTAGAGTTTTTGTGGCACACAGCACCAGCAGCATTGCTATCAAATACAGGACTCCTCCTACAAACCAAGCAACTGAGCGAGGGCTGATCTCCCTCCAGCAGGGTCTTCTTCACAGTTTACTCTATGGGTCTCTCACCAAGAGTTTGCTAGTACAAAGTAAATCCTAGAAATTTCCAGTTTCCTCTTATTTTCTTTAATAAAGGAAATACCAAAACTATCAGTCTCCTCCTTTTCTGTTCACTGTGCATTGGTGGTCATGGGAAAGGCACACGTGCTAGAGGCAGGCTGCATTTTTTCGTGCAGTGTAGACTAAAAGTTCAGGCAGTGAAATGTTAACCATCTTCTCAAAAATGTTTAGAAAGGGATCATTTTGGTTTCTCTTGGTATATCTTTCTATATTTTGGCAATCCTCCTTCTTGAATAGGCTAGTCTTGGAATTTAGGGCAGTAATCAAGATGACCTTTTGGTAAAGGGTATGGAAAGCATTAGCATCTGAACTTCAGACACATAAATACATTGCTTTACAGTTTGGAAGCTCACCTATGGATCTCCCAAGACAGAAAATCAAAAAACCCATCATAAATATCACAGATCATTTTAAGTCAAACCTAAAGAGCTGTAGCTCCAATCAAACAGCAAGTAAAACATAATGACACAGACTGGTTTTATCACAGCAATAAATAATAAAAAAATCCCAATTTAAAAGGCAAACGATCCATTATTGAGGATCTTGATCTCCTGCTTGGGAAGTGAGATGGTCATGTTCCTTCCCTGCCACATTCATGTCCCCTCCCTATGACAGACATTCCATAGGACCTTATATGGATAATAAACCAGTCTGAACTCATCTTTAGTATTTCTTTGTCTTAAATGAATGCTGCAAGTGTAAGTCTATCAAAAATGACTGGTGTGCCTATAGACCAGGAGCAAGAAGTAGCCCTGTGCTGAGACAGAATAATCAAAAAGATATGAACTTTTTGCCTCTCTTGAGTCTTACCTGTCGATGGTGACTGTCCCTCGGATGCCATCAGTTTTGGAGGAAGGCTACTGACAGGTAAACAACGTGACATATTCAGGTAGGCAGCTAGAAAAGGTAATCTACCTGAGAGGTAAAAGTGTCTGGCCTAATGTGTGTTACTGCAGATTCTAAAAATAATTTTGGCAATTATTTCCTTTTTTTACTGGAGGTGGGAGGAAAGCTCAGGACAAGCAAGCAGGGAAAAGGACCAATCTTCTCACTACTGCTGGCAAGCACCAAGATTCCATATTTGCACTGAGCAGTCTCACCTGGAATCCCCAGGAATCATTTAAGCTCAGGACTGCTACACCTTCCCTTCCGGAGACATGGTGATGTGCTTGGCTTTAGCTCTGCCCTTTCCTGGATGGACTTTGGGCCCACCATGTACCTTTGTCCTCTGTGCTGCTCCTGCCCTGAGGCTCTCAATGGACCTGTCTTTTGGCACCCAGCTTGGACTCTGCATGCCCTGGCAAGTGAAAGTTCAGCCTGTGCCAAGGTTGCCCTCAGTGTCCAGGTCTTCTGTTCCCAGCTCCATGGAACAGCCCTGGTCCCTGGCTCAGAAGCCCTCCTGTGTATGCTCAACAGGTGTTTTACAGGATGTGGAGGGTATGAGCTTTGTTATGGAATATTTTACCATCACTGCTTTTAAGGAGTCTTGTAGAAAATCTTTGACTTTTTGTGGAAGAATCAAATTCTTTAATTTCAAGGCATTAATTACCTAGTAGGTTATTTTGGTGGGTTTTTTGTTGTTTTTGTTGTTGTTGTTGTTTTGTTTTGTGTTTTTTTTCTTTTGGGAAGCTTAAATGATGACTGTATACAATGCTAAAGTAGCAACCATAAAAATACGTGTGGAACTCTTCACTCCCAAGTACATTAAAGAACTTTACAAGCCCTGATAATTTTATGCAAACGACTATCCTACCCCTTTCAAACTGCCAGGGTAGTTCTCCAAGATAACTGCATAAAATAAGTGCAATGGCAACTTTACCAGTGGCACCTAGCCTTTTTAATGCCTATTTTACAGCCGTCACTAACTTGTGTCAGTGACATTTTCATCAGTAATGTATCAAATCAAATTTTTCAGGGAATGGCTAGTAGAGTAAACCAAATAAACATTTATTTTCTTAATGTCTCTCAGATTTTAAGAAACTTTCTCGCTATCCTGGAAAGAGTAATACAATCTGAAAATTGATAAATATTTTTATGCATCATCATATTGAGAAGATACATTGTACTCTCTTTCAGCAATCAACTCTTGTATAGAACTAATTTATTGATCTGCCTACAAATCAAGTTTTTCTTTCTCATGGCCTGTAAAAACATTAAAGGATCCAACTGCAGAGGGGACAACAACTTCACAGATCTCGCTTTGACTCAGTCAAACCGATGATGTTCCCCCGGGCATGGTATTGGGGCCAGTCCTGTTTAATGTTGTTATTGACAATTGGAATGAGGGGAGTTTGCAGGTGACTAGCTGAGCAGGAGTGTTGATCTGCTGGAGGGCAGGAAGGCTCCACAGGGGGATTTGGAGCTGGATTGAGGGGCCAGGCCAATTGCATGAGCTTCTACCGAGTGAAATGCCAGGTCCTGCACTTGGGTCACAGCCACCACTACAGGCTGAGGGCAGAGTGGCTGGAAAGCTGCAGAGCAGAAAAGGACCTGGGGGTGCTGATCAACAGCTAAACAGGAGCCAATGTGTACCCAGTTGGCCAAGAAGGCCAGTGGCATCCTGGCCTGGATCAGCAGTGGTGTGCCCAGCAGGACCAGGGCAGGGATTGTCCCTCTGTACTCAGCACTGGCGAGGCTGAATCCGAAATCCTGCGTTCAGTTTTGGGCCCCTTGATAAAAGGAAGACATTGAAGAACTGCAGTGTGCCCAGAGAAGGGCAACAGAGCTGGGGAAGGGCCTGGAGCACAAATCTTATGAGAAGGAGATGAGGGAGCTTGGGAGTGTTTAGGCATTTCCTGAAGCCCAGGAAGACAGAAAGGCGGGTTCCATGCGGGCTCATGTCATCCCCAGTCTTTAGAAGATCCTTGTGTCCCTGGCTAAGTTGATGCAAAGGTTTACCCACATCCTCACAAATTAGGCCTTGAAGTTGTTCTCCAGAACTGATTTGATTTGTTTTTCCCCTCTGAGGATTCAAATTACAAAATCTTGAAATTTAATCCTTTAAAAAGATTAATTTGAACAAAACCATAGAGCTTAAGATGGGGATGGATGGATTTTTCTCCCTGGGCAATTACAGTGCAAATAAGAGGCAGAACTCTTCCAACTTGCCTGTAAGAAAATCATCTTTGGGTTGAGATCAAACTGAGAATAACTTTGGAGACAGCAAAGGACAAACTGAAACCACAGGTTATACTGAGAAATTATTTTATTTAGCGCCTTTTGTTACATGATGTGTGCTATTGGAGACACTGATGTATAAAGTGTCAGTTTTGAGACACTTGGGAGGTGCACATAGAGAAAAACGTTTCAGAAAGGCCATAAATCACATTTTTCATTGTATTTTGCTTATGTATTTTATTCTCTAGACATACCCATGCATAGCAGGGTAAGGTAAATTTAAAAATTTCAATTTTATGCCAAAATAGCCATCCATAGCTATCCACTGGGAGAGTAATTGTGTGCAGAGTTTTTGATGTTTAAAAGGATGGATAGGCACAATTTAACTATCTACATGACACAAGAGTTATTCTGCTTCAAATAAATCATGAAAAAAGTAATAAGATTTTTATATTGTGCACTGCTTTTCACTGAAAAATATTGAAGAAAATTTTCTAAGGAAATGTTTGATATAGTCAGGTGTATGTGTCCAAGGGACAGAGCTACACAAATTAATTCATCAGACTACCATGAAGAAAGGCAAGAAAGGTGCCTAGCTCATGACTTCAAATTAGTCTGAAATTCAAGAAAGAGTCCTGCTTGTTTAAGGGGCAGCAAACACCCTATTAACCAAAACTAGACAAGTTTGCTACTGTGGGTATAGCAGAAACTGTAGGAGATAATGCAAATCCTGTTAGAGAGCTGGTTAAACCTCCCCAGCTCTGACTCAACCAGGCAGCAATTAGGGTGTGTAGCAAAGAGGATATGTAAATTGTGCACTCTTGTCTGCTGAAGTGGTAATCATGTTCCAGCTGGGTGCCGATGAAGTGCAGAGTCATGTTTCAACTTCCAAGGGGGAAAAAATAGTTTAAAACACTTCCTTATTTTCCTTTTAGCATTTTCTTTTGTCATGGCTTTCTGCTAGTCTTGTGTATCTCATCCTTACTTGGTCTGTACATTATATATGAAGCCTGGGTGTTTACCAGGAGGCTTTGAATTCCAGAGGGCAATAGTGCCTAAATGTGAAGTGAATGCTTTAGGCTACTTTTTTTAATGGTGCTTTGTCTTGAGGACTCAGTTAAGATAAGACTTAACCTCTACTATGCCCTATGAAATTTACTCCAAAGGACATATTCTCTGAAGAATTCAGCCCAAAACCACAGCAAGAATTATTTAAATTTCAGCCATGCCTACTAAGAAATGTCTCTCTGGGGTATCTGTAAAAAATTCTCATAGATTTTGGCTTAGGATCAAGTTTAACTTTCAGAATAGGTTGGCATATTTTTTCCAAGTAATGTTCGAATCTATTTGCTAAGTTTTGCATTAGCTTGGATCAATGAAATGTGTGTTTTGGGCAGCAGCATACTGGAGGTGGAGGCATTTTCCTGGAAGGTGGCCAATCCACCAAAGAAGACCTTTATCTTTCTACATTTTCACTGGTGGGTGCTGTTGCAGCATTTTGTGCTAACAGCCTACACATTACTTTTCCTCTTGGTTCTGGGAAGTGTCTAATAATGAAGCCTACGTGAGGTCTGTCTCATAATTATAGCTGTCATCACAGTCTTCCCTATTCCCTGGATATTTTAGATCATAATCTGCAAAGCCAAAAGTATCTTAAAGGCTCAAAGCTACTGAAGCAAAAGCACTTAGGATCTACCAAATATCAAGGGAAAAAAAAAAAAACTAATCTCTGGGGTAAAGGCAACAAAATAACTGAATCATGAAAGAGCACAACACCATATTTCTGTGGTTGAGCACTAACAAAAGTATGACAGACAGCTGATTCCTCCAGTTAAAAATAATTTTTAAAAAATCATATGTCTTAGGAAATTAAACTCTTTTATGTAGGAGAAGCCCTGGCTGTTTTGACTAAGATATTTTTGACTCAGATATTTTATAAATTCTTAGTAGAAATAGAGTTATGTTTCAGATGAAAATAGTTTGTCAGTCATTACTATTAGCTGTTTTATGTTGGTAGTGAGACAAACATACAGCAAATAAAAATTAAAAATATCTGCACCAGAGCTTAGTCCTGACTGACAACAGAAATGTGGATAGACACAGATGATTGGGAAGAGTTTTCTACAATGCAATTTGGGGTTTTTTAGTAGATATGATATTCTTGTTTACTACACATTTATATCAAAGTATAAATAATCTTTGGATTTATATCAAGAAAATATCCCCTCTAAGTGGCTTTTACCTAAGTGTCTTTGCTAAATCAGGCCAGTCTGAACATTGCTCCCTGTAACTTTTAACCTCTGCTCGTGCCTAATCTGCTCTGAACAAAATCACTTAGACCTGTATAGATGATTTATGTGCACCTTCATATTATTCTAACATGTAGCATATTTTTATCAGACAAGCTCTCATTCTGTAGCCACAGACTTTGCAGCCAAATGCAGGTCAGTGCCTCCTGGCTGGGGAAGTGCATGTTTGTCAGAAGCCTTGAGAGCAGTGAGCTGGGGTGATGGGGGGTGAAACTGTACCAGGAGAATGCACTTGCCCTGGGAGCAGGGAAGCTGTGAGCTGGTTGTTGGGAGCTTGCCAGGGCATCACTGGTGTTTTGGGGGGCTGCAAATGGCTGATGCCCTTCTGTGCTGCGTGGGAGCATGAAATGCAAACCTCATCTAGGTGCAAACCTTCTATGCCATATGGGCTTAGACAAGTTTCAGTGAAGCCCTGCTAGCCCTACAATTTCCACATGAATACAAGCCAGAATGTTTAGGTATTGATAGGTAAGGAAAGTTGTGTGCTTAGAATAGACACTGCAATAAATATGTTGAAACATCTTCTGGACATTTAATAATTATCCAGTATCTAGAAATAGCTAGAGTATCCTATGATTAAAAGGGGAAAGGGAGGTGAGGCTGGCAATAAAATACAATAACATTTAACAGCTTCATCTTGTATTCTCGGGAGCTAATGACGAAGATCCTAGCTTGTGGACAGGGTTAGGGTTTTTTTAAGTAAAAGAAAACAACAGAAATGTTCTTCAGATATTTTAGTAATTGTCAGCTCTCTTGGAAGGTAAACATGTAGTAGCCAACAGACATAATTTTGCCATTTTAAAGGGATGCAGGATTCCTTTAATTGTTAATAATAATTTCTATAATTTTTAGGTTATGTCTTTTTCTTTTTAAGCATTGCTAGAAGTATTTTATAATTGTAGTCTTAACTACATCAGGCTCAACACATCATTTAATATGATGCTTCTTTCTCATTTGATTCACCATTTTTGTGGGCTCTTTAAGAAAGCATATTGTGATTTGAGTACACATATCCTTTAATATATGTAAAAATTGTAGACTGGGAAGATTTTAATGTTTTAGCTCAATTCAGTGTTCATTTGAAAAGCAGATTTCAGGAAGTTAGGAAGCTCCAAACACTTTAATGAAACCTGATCATGTTGGATTAGCATTTTTCTTGGTGAGTATGTATTGATATGAGAAATATTACCACCATAAAAAAATCAATTGTTGTGCACACATTTCATTACTAACAGGAAAATATTGATGCAGTTATTTTAAATTGGGATTATAAAATAGATTTCAGGAAGAAACTAAGGCAAGTTGTGGCTTGGGATTTGTGTTAGTTATATTTATGCAATTCACTCCCAGACTCTATTTATACAAACAATTAAAAAAGGAAGGAAATATGAGCTGAATAGGCATACTTAAGATGATTGTGGAGCAAAAACACAAATACAGAAGTCACTTCTGTCTATGGTTCCTTATGAGCAAAATATCACTTTCATTTTGTAGCATCTTTGAACAAATCATGCTTTCATTCTTTCTTCTTCCTTTTGCTAAATTTAAAATAATTGTTATTTATATAAGCTAAAACAAAAATGTTTTATGTAATGAAATTAATAAACATCAATCAGGGGTTACCTGAAAAAAAAAGAAAAACAAAATAAGAAACTGTTGCTTCCAATATAGGAAGAAGCCTAATGAAAGGTATGGCTAATCATTCCTCATTACTGTGCCACCAAACCTGCACTACAAACTTTGTAAAAGTACTTTCAGCTATTATACAGTTTCCAGTGTTGGAACAGGGATTTGGATGGCACTTTCCTTGTCTAACACTACTAGATGAGGCATTTCATATTTTGTTTCACTTTGTTGCCAGGCTTCCCCTAATGAAGAGTAGACTTCCCAAAGTTCAACATTTAAAAAGCATATTAAAAAAAAAAACCTTCCTGGTCTTGTGGAAGCTGTAAAAAGTCTATTAATTTCTTATTCCTTTGAAGACATAGTCCTATTCTTCACAAGCAAACAAACTAATTTGTTTGTCCCAAATGCTGGACAATATTAATTTTTGCTTTAGTATTGACCTGAGGAAGAGCACAACTGAGCATCCCTCAAAAAGGAGGTAGTGTTGCAGAGTAGCTTTGGCTGCAGGAGTTCTTTTGGGTTTAAGCCAACAGGTTTTGGGAAATATTCTTCCAATATCTAGGGGAAAATCAGCATAGATCACATTGAACTGTAATATATAGTATATGCAAGAAATAATAGCAAGGACTAAGAGGGCATTGACTGTGCTAAATTTTTTTCCTTCAGATCACAAGCATGAATTTGACAGGACTGGCTTGCAAAGTGTTGTGTTTCCCCAGATTTTAGAGAACAGATGTGTGTAGCATTAAGCATTCATATTTGACAACGTTCAAAGCTAAAGGAGTAAATGTCCATGAAAAAGGAACCACCTTTTTCCATTTCTTCCCACTTAGACACAGATCTTCCAGTTTGATACACAGTAGGAGATGAGAAAGGTGACATCTGCAATGTAGCTGCTCGCACAGCTGGATTCTGTGGAGATCTCTTCACAGCTGCCAATCCTGTCTTTCTTAACAACTATTCTCTGAAAATACTTTTAATGTTGTTTTGTTTGGTTGGTTTGTTTGTTTTGTAGGTTTTGTTTGAGTTTTGGTTTTTTATTTTGTTTTATGGGTTTTTTTGGGTTTTTTTGATAGGGGAGCAAGTGGAGCAAGAAGGGCAAAGAGCAAGAAGAAAATAAGGGGTCAGGAATCTGCTCTTTAAACACCGCCCAGCCCATTTCAAGGCTTTAACAGAAGGGCTGAGGAGGCCCATCAAATATACCAAAGTATCTGTGTTTTGACATGAATTTGCATGTAAGAAAAGTTGCCAGAAGAAAGCAGCAGTTTAAGTTGAGACATGGCTAAGGCATCCTCAGGAGGACATTTCTGAGGGGTGTGACTAAAAGCAGGCAATCACAGTGGTGATGGCAGCTTGGTTTTGCAGTGGACTGCTTCAAACCACTACTGCCTGGCATTTTTAGCAAAAGAGTTTAACCTTGTAAGCACTGAAGTTCAAATACATGAATAGGAACAAGAAAATGATGTGTGTGTGTGGCTCAGGATGTGGTGGGAAGTTATGCTGCTATTAGCAGTCAAAAGACTCAACTTTTAATCTGTCATAGCCAAGTAAAGAAGCCAGATTTGAAAAGATGTGTGATAAAAGGTTTTTTCTTAAATTGGACAGATTAGGGGGTGCTGTGGTGAGAGATCAAAGGGCTTTTCTCTCCTTTTGCTTTAACACAGGGAAAATACATAAAAAAATAAAAGAGTGTGGCTGGTAGCATATGAAAAACAATCTCAAAATGAACCACCCATGAGGCACAACAGTGTATTAATCTTTGTCAACACACAGAGAGGTCTCAGATATCCAATGCAGGCAAAGTCAGATTTGACTGGACAGATTTACGTGCTTGCATTAGGAAGAAGATAGCAGTCAAACTTTATCTTAAAACAAGTCAAAAAAAATCTTCAGTGAAATCATCACCAATTTTTACAGATGCAGGCCTAATTTCTGTGTCTTTAACAGTCCCAAATCCACAGTATTCTTAAATGCTTCTGTAGAATTACTGCACATTTGTGTCTGCTTCAGCTGAAGAATATATGGCTTATTTTCCATACAGAATGAACACAGCACGTGACCCTGATGCATTTGAAGCAATAAGTAATGCTTGCATTGAATTGGTATCATAGCAAATGTAGGGTGGGGTGGACATTTACTGCTGAAGTGCATTGAATGTGCATCTCTCTGAACAACACAAAGCCCCAGCTGCAGCCACTGATTACATTATTGAAGAAAGTCTCCTTCCATTCACTAATTTATTTAATCAAGATTTTTGCTGTGTAGATCAAAGGAATCTTTCCTGGCTAAATTATTTCTGATAAATATTTTTACTGACATATTTAGTCTGGTTTTTTGTTCATGGATTAATTTGACATAATTTCTCTTCGCTGCATATAAATTATTTTAAATAATTCAAACAATTGTTTATGAAATACATGTTGCTCTATATCCTCTGCCATCCCAACTTGATTCAATGGCTTCTTATTTGGCACACTGGCTAAACACAATTTGGTTTTAACTGGTAGTTTCATTTCTATGCCTTTCTCTACTTCCTAGCCTTCCAAGAGCTTTTGAGCTGAACAGGCAGGTTTTTCAGTGTAAATTCTATTCCTCTCTTCCTACTACAAAACCAAAAACATTTTCATGGAAGCACTTGTTGGAGAAAATATTTGTTTATTCTGCAATACCACTGTTGGCTTTCTTTTTGTTTCTTTAAAAGTTTTATCTAATTTTGTCCTTCTATTGTTCTGTAGTTACGATGTTTCCCAAACCTGTGCATTTTGTGTTCAGATGATGGTTTGATGAACTCATGATTTCCATTCAATTACAAGAGACTGTCAGTTTTAGGCTTTCTTCAAAAGAAAAGAAGTGAAAAATAACTCTGCAGCTTCAGAAGAACAGGAGTTTACCCTGCGTGTGTGAGATTTGGTTAATACATTGTTTAGCAGATTTTGCTCTCTTTCTTTGTAGACATTGCATTAAATTTATTTCTGCTAATAAAAAATAAACTGCAGTGCTGGAAAAGTTGACATGTACATTTTAATTAAAACATTAGGTGTGGCTGAATAACTTGGGAGATTTTGAGGCTGAAGACCCTTAGCTCTCTCTCATACATGTAGAAGGAGAGATATGAAAGAGAACCAAGCAGCACTTCATGTGAAATCCCAAGTGCCTAGTTAAGCTCTGAACAGTAACATTATATATAGAGATAGGTAGATAGATAGATATACATATAGCACCCATGTTTTTCAAGTAGTGAGTCCTACTTTTACAGCTTAATCTCTCATTTTTAATCCTCCTTATTTTTTTTCAAGGTGCTATTATTAAATTCCTGACATAATGAACTTTATCTTTGAGAACAAAGGTGCCACTTCATCCATTTTATCACTGCCCTATAAATTTATTTTTGCACGGTAAATCCAAGGAAAAAAATATTTTCTAGTATAATTTCCTCATGTACACATAGTGTATCTCCCTACTCAATGAGAACTAGACATGCTCTGCCTAAATCAAAACACCAAAGTGGTCCCCAGAATATAACCTGGGAGATGAAGAAAGTCAAGGCTGTTCTTGCAGATCTGTTCCTCACTTCCTGCAAAATTTTGGGCATTGACCAGTTGTTTGGGCTTTTATATTTTTTTTTAAATGATCATAACACTTTTGATGAGGCCTTACAGTGTGTTACTTTTCAAAGAGCAGATCTGTAGCTACTGATGAATTCCTAAATGTGTATGAATGCGTATACTGTGGTCCAAGTCAAAGAAGTGCATTCATTATCCAACATCACAGAGTTCTTGTCAAAAATTTTAGAGTGAATCAGCACCAGACTGTGAGCGTACTGGTCCTTTCAATGGAAGATGTGAAGCCCATTTGGCAACACTCATTATCTGATACTTAAAAACCAGGGGATCAGCATAATGAGGGTTCAGGTCGGCCAGTGTTCCTTGCAGACATACTCTGAACATGATTTTCACTGTCTGATTTTAAACACAATTAGTAGTCACTTTGATGTTACTGACACTTGACACTGGAAAGGGCAGGACAGAATTCTGAATAAAAGAAATAAAGCTTACTATCATTTTTTAATAGAAAGGAAGCTATGAAGTGTACGGGGGAAAAAAACATCATTTCATCCTGTAATGAACTTCTTGACAAAAACTACTCAGGATGCTGGATATAGAGCAGGAACCCAGAGCTAGGAATGTAGGCTCCCCACGAAGAAAAAAATAAACTGTGATTTTTATCCATAGGAAATGCAGGAAATAGGGGTGTGCTGGTCCTGAGATGCTGCAGTCAGGATGTTCAGGATCCAAGGCACAGGGGTATTCCTGGCTCCACAGCCACCCCAATGAGAGGATGTTTATCTCCCATGTCAGAAATGATAGCCCTTGCTTCTGTGTTTACATCACAAATTAGAAACATAATGTTTACACCTGGAATGCTATGTTTAAGTTTATTATGTGGGTGACTTTTTTAAGCTCTTTTACTTACCCTTTTCACCAGACTTTATTGGCTTTCTGTCTGCCTTCCTTTCAGGAGAACATGTCAGCCAGTAGCAAGCGTTCTGGTGGTGCTCTCTGCTTGCCTTTCATCTGCCTGGTGAAATGCATTCGTTCTTCCTGTGCAGTAGCACACCTTTGATGGGAGAGTGCAGTGAACATCTCCATGGCTCAATCTCCATGGCTCAATCTGCAGGTAGTTCTGGCTCTTGATGTTAATTGCTAATGCTGATTCTTCTGATAGCTGCAGCATAGAGACCAGGATGACTGCTTGCATTTGGTTTTACTGTACTACTAAATAAACATTTGATTGCATTGCCCGTGCCTGTAAAATAATCTACTGACACAACACTTTTCTGGAAGTGTTTAAATTACTAATTCAAATTAGAATTTGAAATATTCAGATTAGAATTGGAAAAATGTTCTTTTCCCCACCTAGATAGTTGACTTTTCTTAAGCCTTTTTTCTTACCTCATTCTAAAATGAGCAAACTCTGTTTCTGTCCAGCTTATGAAAACTGTGCATTTGAGCACTGTAGGCAGATTTAACATATACATACTCCAAGATAACTGTAACAATGTAATTCTACCTAAATATTCAATCTTGTCCTTGAGAAATGCTAAAGGAAAAAGCTTACCGCAATCCCCAATTTCTTAGTAGATACTTTTTATTTTATTTTTTAAATAACAGGGATTAAAAATTTAATTATCTAGCAATGTGCTTAAAATATTTTTCTCTTTTTTCTTCTTTGCAATCAAAGTTTTTATCTCGCTTTAGTGATTAGAAGGGTACTATGCCAACAGAAATTACCTGAGTTTGTAATATTCATAGTAAAGTACCTGGATGACTATGCAGGGCAACATAAGGTGACTTAGCATACAATTCCCAGTAAAAAAGTACAGCAATATTCATTGTTTAAAGGTCCAGTGATTGGCCTAACAAAAGCTACATAAAAAACACAATGACAACACCTGGCCCAACATCCACTGGAATTAAGGAGTTTTATATCAACCTGAACAATGAATGAGCTGTGTTTACCCAGTTTTGGAAACTAACTACCTTCCTAGGATCACTGGGCTCCTTTCCTTTCCTCTGCATCCCACTCTGGCACTGACAAGAGAGGACACTGAGGTGTAACTCACCTTAAAGGCAGTAAATGATTGACTGAAGTGTTTCCCTACGGAGAAGTTTACAGCTCCCTCAAGGAGAGACAAAAACACTGAATTACATAGAGCTTGGACCAATTAAGACTCAGCTCTAGTTCCACTAAAACCAAATTGTTCCTCTAGCTTAAATGTGAGCTGATCCAGAGCTGTAAATGTTGTTCTCTGCATGTGATTGCTTCCAACTGTTCTTTTAACTAGCTCATGTCATAGTCAACAATTTGCAGTGAAGTTAGCTTAATATGCTGATTTCCACTTTCAAAATGAGGATAAGTGCATCTTGTTCAGCATTTTGATTTTATAGGCAGTTTTAGCAGAGTGATCTTAGGAGTTTGTTTCATTAATCTGGCTTTTTTACAGGTATATTTACAGGCATAGGAAAGTAAAGGAGGATCAAGTCGTGTTGTAATTGGAAGCCACAGTGAATAGTCTTGCAGTCAGATCCAAAACTATTTCCTCTGCTACTAGCTTAGAAAACTGTTATGACCATTTTCCACAACTTTTTCATGTTTCATTAACAGTTAAACTCTAGTCCACTAGTCTAGTGCAAGTCGTATTCATACAAATGAAAGAGTCACTTATGAGGATGAACCACCATTCAAAATGAGCTACATGCTGGCTGGAGATGATGATATCCATTATAGACAGTTATCAGATGCATATGTAACTTCAAAGCATCCCTAAGTTTGTATTTTTAAACAGACCTGTGATTTTTTTTGTTTGTTGGTTTTTGTTTTAACAAATAAACTCTGAGTGTTCTCAAATGGATTTACATTATATTTGGCTGATGCAAAAGTGAAATATGACTCCTCTGGAAGATTCAATGACAGCAAGTAGTAGGACATATGGATACCAGGGAAATAGAGCATTCACTAGTCAGGTGCTTGGTTGACTTGCATAATAAATAGCTCACTGAACATATGAATTGAATCTGGAAAAATGATTAATCTTATGTCACTATTAAGAAAAATTCCTAATCTATTCATGTCAATAATAAACCTTACATCAAATTTGTCAGTGTCTCCAAAACTATTACAAAATTCATTTCCATGTAAGTCACTTTGCAGGTCTTGATGCGCAATTGGAAATCAATGACTGCTTCAATGAAGTTCTGTCTGTGCATATGAGACAAAATTTTCAAGTATTCAAAGGATTAAAACACAAACAAAGAATTTAAAATACAGTCATCTCCACTTTTTTGGATTTGGAAGTGTTCACATATAACACAGACCTAAAAAATCTCATGAGAATTCAACAGCTCCTGTTAGCCTTGTCTAACATGAGCTCTCTTCTTTTTAATTTTCCCCAAAAATCTCTAGTTTACAGAAAATTTAATCTCTAGTTTACAGAAAATTTAATTTATTTTGCCATTAGAGAAAAAGAAGTAGATCTTTCCATTTTCTTTAAGGAATTTCTGATAGTATTCAAGTTACATACCTGCAAGGTTTTTTCATTGTAAAAAATAATCTTGTGATCACATGTCTAACTCTACATGCTATATAAATAAAAATATAAATATAATTTATACTATGCTATAATATCAATAAGCTTCCTATCAAATGCATAAAAAAGGGGTGAAATATTCAAGCATACTGATTAGTAGTAAAGCCAGTATGAAAAAGATGGGTTTTTTAATGTCTATTTCCTTCTCATAAGTAATCTTTAATCTTACCTCATAGAAAGATAGTCTTTAATGGCTAAAATAATTGAGACAGGTTATGTGTTTAAAAGAACACGTTAGGAAATCTAAACTTCTACATAGGCCTTTCAATCAAATTCAGAATTTTTGAAACATCCCACCAAGGTATAGCTAAAATTGCTAAGACAATTTATGTTAACAACTGATGTAAGATTTCCACTAAAGCTTTCATTTAAATAGAGATTGAACTAAAAATATATTCATGCAGAAAACCCCTGTGTACTGAGTAGTAATAAAAATGAAATGAATATCAATTTCCTCTGTAATGTTTTGTTACCTATGCTATTGCTATCAAAGAAGGCCTGGTGAGCAATAAGGGACACAATATTTTATATCTGAATAGGAGCATCTATACTGAAGAATGATGAGCTTTAGTAAGCATATCTTTAGAGACAGGGTTCACCTCCAATATATCATAATTCAGTGACTGGAAGGTAGAAGCTGAGATAGAGCAAGTTTGTTGCTCAATAGCAAACAGATAACTAGGAACTTCTAGAGTTGTTTTTCCAAAACAAAATCCTCAATATCAAAACTCACTGAGACCAGTTTTGTTTCCAAATGCATTACACACTGGTAAAGATTTTTTTAAAAATTCTTTCTTGAGTCTGAGGGGGAGATTGGTTGCACTTGCTGCAGAAATGATATACTAAAAGGCTATGTCTGATTCCACAAAAAAAAAAAAAAAATTGATATATAGGCTAGAAAGCATTTTACAGCCAGTCCCTTATCTCAGAGGCCAGCTGTAACAATGGCCGTGTGTCCTGGAGCCACTGGTAACCCCATAGGTGGGGCAGAGGATGGTGCTGAGTACTTGGCATCTTGATCTTTAGATCTGATTTTTCTCTCTATACCTTCATATGGAAAAAACGTAAATTTTATGCCAAAGATCAGTGTTTCCAAGAGAGCAGAGCTTCCTTTGCTCCATTCCTCCAAAGCATGCCTCCTTCATATGGATGAATTTAGGTGTATCAATCACATCATCAGATAGCAGAGACCACCAAAAAGTGGGCATATTTTTGGCACTAAATAGCCCTTGGTCCTCTGTTGAAGCTAAAAAAGCCCAATCTGTGTTGATCCCAGAAAGAGCAGTTTAACAAACATAACCTATCAGGCTGAAGAACAGAGCCAAGCTCATGTCACAACAATAATCCTTCTCAGGTGCTGCTGGTTAAACTATCAGGCATACTGATTTTGCTGATATTTTCTCAGCATTTCAGCTGAAATTGCTTTTTCAGTCCATGCCATTTAGTATCCTCTTAAAATTTGAATGCTATTATCAAGAAAAAGGAGCCTCTCCTTTTCTGTCAGAGGTGAAGCTTGTTTCTCCTCACATTGCTAATTCTCAGCACACGTTTCACAAACTCTCTTGTGGGGTTTTCATCATTAATTTCAAAGCCACGCATTAAAAAACATCAATAATTCTAAGTCATATTTGGGTGCTCTGAGTACATTTTCTGAACCATACTTAAGTCATCACAAAGGACTAAAAGGATTTTCATAAGCTAAAAAAAGTTTTTCTTTTCCTAGTTTTGCCAAATTTATATTCCCAGGGGAAAAAGAGGTTCTGATGTTGAAGGTAGCATGGTAGTGGGGTTTTTTTAGTTACCACAGACAAAAGCTGTAGTATATTAATTAGTTTAGAGATGTTATTTGGCAGAAAAGCTTCTGAAAGCTGTTGAAAAACACAGGAAGAAAAGGAGTGAATGATAACTTCTGGTTTTCCAGTAATTCCCTGCTAACAAAGACATTCTTCAGAATCTCAGGTGAGCGCTGGCAGGATCTATTTATATCTTTTCACTTCCATGTCTTTAGAAAGTAAAATGTAGATGTTAATCTAAAACCATTACTGATGTATCTTGGGCCATATGTACCAGGCACTATGTATATGTTGCTAATGCTCCTGTCAATATAGTTTTTCTTACTTTCCAGCCAAAGTGGCTGCTTGACACTGAATTTTATAAAAGCACTGTCTAAAAACTTGAAATATTCCTTCACCTAGTCCTACTGTATGAAACAGCTATTTTATAACAATGCATAGTTTTAAAAGAGAAGGTTTTCAAGTGCAGTGTGGTTAGCTGTGACAAATAAATTAGAAAATAACAATTAAAATTTGGAGCATAGAACACACCTGTAAAGATTCTGCTCTGGATGTCCCCCATTAATAAATAAAAAGAAAGGGAAGAAGTTACTTTATTTTCCATCCAGCACAGATCAAAGTCCATTGCTTTCTCTCTGCATTCACTGGTGCTTTGATTTTTTTTATCATTACCATAGTCAAATACCTCCCTCCTATCCCCTTACTCATCTCTCCTTTCATTAGTCAATGGCATGCTCCACAAGCAAGGGGATAGATGCTGAGTGAGAATATCTCTCTTTTCCCTTCACACATCTACACAATTTGTTCAATTGCCAAGCACACTTTGCTTAATTTTTATTTTTAGATAATCAGATTTTAATCCATTTTTTGGCTGCTGAATAAGTGTAAATTAACACTTCTGTTTTTTGATCCTGAATCTGCAAACATACCCAGGTCTCATGCAGTACAAAACCACATCAGGAAAAAAACATACATGAAGTGTTTGAGCCCTAGATACTTATTTTCCAAGAGTATTTTTTTCCTGTCTGATTGGATCACTTCTCGTTACTCTTGTGACAGAGTTTCATTACAATCTGGTATGAGAAAAGAATAAGTAATGTTATTTCCATATGTCTTGTACATTTGTGTTTTTGTGGTATGTGTATGCTGCAATACATTAATACACTACTGTTTGTAGTCAAAATTATCAGATGACTGTTTTGAAACATGAACTTCTCTCATTGAAATATGGTGCTGTCTTAAAGCAGATATAATTAATGGCAAGAATATGGAGATTAGAGGGTTATTCTAATGGGTCAGGTGAGCTAACCCATTTCATGTAAGATTAACAGAGGAAGAAACTGAAAATATATGCAACGCTGATATGAAAATGCTAGAAATATAAACACTCATATTTCTTCTTTTAAATTATAGGTCTCCTGATACTTTAACATGCAGAACCTGGTATTGGGTGACAAGGGTGACACCCTTGTATAGGGTGATTTGCCTATTGGTAGCAAGGGGCCACAGGGTTGGCTCCTGTGAGAAGCTGCCAGAAGCTCCCCCCATGTCTGACGGAACCAAATCCAGCTGGTGCCAAGACTGACCTGCCACTGGCCAAGGCTGAGCTCATCAGTGACAGTGGGAGCACCTCTGGGATAACAGAGTTAAGGAGAAAAGGAAGTAAAAAGGGTGGCTGCAGCCAAAAAGAGGAGTGAGAATACATGACAGGAACAGCCCTGCAGACACCAAGGTCAGTGCAGAAGGAGGCGCAGGAGGTGCTCCAGGTGCCCCAGCAGAGATTCCCTGCAGCCCACGATGTAGACCACAGTGAGGCAGCTGGAGGTCC
Organism: Fringilla coelebs; assembly: GCF_963513975.1. Lineage (NCBI taxonomy): Eukaryota > Metazoa > Chordata > Aves > Passeriformes > Fringillidae > Fringilla > Fringilla coelebs. Next base: position 41,494,337 of record NC_140032.1, on the reverse strand, counting down.
CCAGGAGTGCCTGGAGGTCTCCACGGAGGTCCCCAGGAGTGCAGAGATCCCCCTGCAGCCCTTGCAGCAGGTGGGTGTCCAAAGCAGGCTGTGATGCCATGGGAAGCCCGTTCTGGAACAGGCTCCTGCCACTCGTGGACCCACGCAGAGAGGAGCCCATGCTGAAGCAGGTTTGCTGGGAGGACACCATGTGAAAGGGACTCTTGCTGGAGCAATCCTTGAAGAACAGCATCTCACATTGGAGATGCTCCTGGAGGGCTGCCTCCTGAGGGAGGGACCTTAGGCAGGAGCAGGGGAAGAGCATGTGGAGTCCTGATGTTCATAATGTCTCAGAGTGGGTGGAGCTCACTGTTTTTTGGGCCAGCTGCCTCTGACTTCTGGGATCTTACCTGCTCACCTCAAAATCAGTATAGATAAATCCACTCTGAGAATTTCGATACCACCCTCCTGTTTCTCTGGGGTTTTTTCCTACAATATAAGCAGCATTCATGTCAGGGGCTAGCCACACTTCCATGAGTTCTCAGCATGTGTTCTCAGTATGAAAAAAAATGGCTATAAAATGGCAACTGAATAATTACTATTCTGATAATTACCAGCACCAAGCATTTACAGCAAAATTGTGAAATTACTCTCATGAGTAACATGAGCTACTTTTTGTTTTCCTCCTCATCTTCAGTAGCCCTGCAGAAAGAGCTAAAAGGTTAAAACTAACATCTCTTTCCCTTTGTGCAACAGAGAAACAGTTTAGCTAAAGAAAATGACAACTGATAATGCTTTGCACTTTCCAAATTACCTACAAATGCATTTTGCAGCAGAGCTTGTCAAAAATCTCAAGAATTTCAGTAGCCAGAGGCTGGGCAGGGAGGAGGAGGATGGTCTGGTAGGAGGAGGCTTGCTCGGGTAGCCCGAGCTGATGTATTACACTGAACTCTGCTGATCCTGCTCTGGGAAGAGAGTTGGGTATTACTCACTGGAGGTCTCAGATTAGTGGAAGCAATATATTTTTGAAAGGGCAGATTAACAATCAGAGGACTTTTTTCTGTCAGTTTGATGAGAGGGTTTGTTTTTTTTTTTTTGATGTTTATCATGTCTATTTGAGACTCCTCTGTCAGGAATTTTGGATGCTAAAATAAGGTGTGAGGAGGTGGGCTAGTGGTGAAAGAACAAATAGTAAAAAGATGTGCATGAGAAAGACAAATGGAGATCTGGAGATCTTTGTCATGTACCACAAAAAGTGCAATAAAAAAAAAGGTGTAAAAATGGGTTTTTAAAAGTCTGCTAATTTTAAATGTTCTCCTACTTTCGGTGGATTTTTCCAATAACAAAAATATTTAAAAAAAAAATTAATTCTTACGTAATTCTATATATTTTAAGGGGATCCAGTATATTTTTTCAAGCTTTCCCCTAAAAATGTTTATTCATATGTAAAAAAGTATAAGAATTTTTTAGAAAGTGAACAAAAATGATGAGACTTTTTTAACAATTTTCTAGTACTTTCCAGAAAACACAAATAGGGAATCAGAAGTAGAAAACCCTATGATGTCTGTGAGTTTCTTGATATAAAGTGGACATTGGACAGCATTATTTATTGTCTATATCATAGTTTAGTCCCTCACAACACTAGAAGAAATTTAATTTATTACTGACTCACTCAAGCTTTTAGGCTGTTCTTTTGTGTTCTATAGAGAAAAGATGCTACTGAATACTCTTAAATCAAATTACTGTGCATTCTTTTAGAGATCTTTAATTTTTTTGAACCCAGAAAATAGGTTTATAGAAATACACTATGCTATTTCCTATTTCCTACCTACATAATGCAACTGCATCACAGATCTCAACTTTATTATTGACAAAAGCATTTAGTTCTTCAGCATTCAAACTTTAATGTTAAAAAAACTTGCAAAAAATTACATTTCTGTAGAAGGGTGAAAGGGCATCCTTTGTCTGTTAGTGCTGTGATGCATGAGGTGAGTGGTTAGATTGCTAAGGTTTATGCCTAACATATATTTAGCCTAATTAGCAAATGAGGTCAGTAATTAGAGAGCTGAAGGGAATCAGTGCATGATCCTAGCTATGTTGTAAAGGTTATAAGGAAAAAAAGCACAAGCTAAAATCTTTGCATTAGCCTTGAATTGCAGTGATAAATTGCCAGGGAAAAAAAAAAAAAAAAAGCTGCTACAAAATTTCCTCACAGGGGACAGAAAAGCCATTTGATCAATGGCTTTGATCATTGCAGTGGCTGATCAGCAGGGTAATGACATGGGAAATTGCATATTCATTGAACACATCCCACACATCATCTGCTAAACTGGCCTCCATCTGGTAGGTGGGGTTGGCAGGGAAGTGGGGGTGCTCTGCTCTCTCTGGGGGAGTCACCACAGGCTACTCCTTGGTGCCAGCAGATCCTGTACAAGCAAACAGCACAGACTTGATCCCCACCACTGTTTGAGGCTTTAATCCTCGTTTTGCATGCTAGTGTGCCACTTCTCTGGCTCCTCCATCACCTGCAAACTAAGCAGGATAGATGGTCTAAACCCCTTGAGCCACCCATGAGCCATCATCTTCAGTATCCTGGAAATACTTCAGAGTGTTCTATAATCCAGTTTCTGGACACGAATGGCAAAGGGAGGAACATAATATAAAGGGATAAAAGAGAAGCTGTCTTTAACGAGCACATGGCTCTCTGTCATAACAAATTACCCTGTGATGCTCATGATTAATTGTGCTGCCACTTGTTGTATGGCAGCACAGTAATGCAAGCCAAATAGGCACAATGCAAGTCTGTCTGCAAAATTAGTAGGCTTTTTAAATGTTGTGTTTATCACTGTCTGCCAGATGTGACGATCCTTCAACATATATGTGATCTTGCCTGTGGTGTCCTGAATTAAAATGGATCATAAAAATACTGGTGCAGTGCAGGACCAATGAACCTATGCAAGCTAATGAGCCAGAAGGTGCTACAAATTAAAATGAATTTTTGCCAATCTCTCTTGAGCTATTTGCAATATTATTGTGTTCCACTCTGCCTCTTTTTAAGATTTTCTGTCACCATGCTTTTCCATGTGTGTCCTCTTCTTTTATTCTTTACATACATTTTCTTGCAATTGAGATATATTTTTCTTTCTTGTACCCAGTGCTTATATTTTGCACCTGTTTCCAGATTAGTAATATGGTGCTATTAAAACTGAGTCACAGTAGCACCACAGAAATCTCAGTCCAAATAGTCCAAATTCTTTGTTGAAAGCAAAGTAGTGGTTGTGTGTGAAGATCAGCCCCAGGTTCCCTGCTTCTTGGGCTTACAGCATGATCACTCTGCATCAGTTAATAAGCTATTGAGCCATACATTAAGAAAAGCATATAGTCTGAACAAAAAATATCTAAACTACCACATCATGCTGCCTATTAATAGCTCATCACCTGCCATCTTTGATTATGTTGCTTTTCATTACTTTTCAAGGGAAATTTCTCAAATTTTTCAGAGTTTTTTTCAGAGGAAAATCTAAAAATTAGGTCCATGATGGCAAGTTACATTTCTGGAATGTTATTAGGAATCCAGATAGCCTTTGAAGATTTGGGCTTTGATATTTACCGAGCTTTGATCTCCCTAGGGTCCTACCACAGAAAGGACAATCCATAAAAACTGTGCTTTTGAAAAATTCTCTTTCTAATATTAAGGGAGGCTATAACCTCAGGTTCTGGAGTAGACAGATATATTTTTGCTCTCCAACCTGCCTAACTGCACAGCCACTGAACACTTTTTCCACTCCCTGGAAGAGCAGGTCAGTAACAGTGATTGGTTTTGTCTCAGTGCTGTAGGCACTGTGCAGCTATGCTGAAAGTCACACCGCCTGCTTTTACACAACTGTGTCTGCAGACCTAGGAGGGCAAGGTTTTAATGGTCTACTCAGCAGAAGAATATGGTGTTCTCAATGAGTAAACTGTGAAAAATCAGGGCAAAGTGGTTTGCAGAGCTGTATCGTCTAGCAAACTAGGACTGGCTTACATGGACCAAAGAGACCATGGTCTATCTAAAAGATATTCACCTTGTAATTCTTCTGCCAGTAAAAATGATATTAATGACTATGTTTTTCTGCTCAAATATTGAAAAAAAAAATCTATGAGGTTTAGAATTATTATTGCAGCTCAGAAGTTTATCTGAGATGAAAGAGATGGGTTTTCAGAAGAAACACTGAAGCTCTGCTTCTGGAAGGAAATGCATTATTTAGCTTATTAATGGAGGGCGAAAAAGCACCAAGCAGCAAAGAGAAAATTTAGGACAAAGAGTTGTAAAAATAGTGACCCAAGTTCTTTCCTGGATCTGTTTTATTTTTTTTTAGTAGTGCAGTAGGAAAATGTTCAGCACTGGCAGATGGAGACATGAAAGGATTCATCAGAATTGTGCATGACATCACTTAACTTTTTTAGTACTTGTAAAAGAAAATGCCTTCTTTCTGGAAGCCTTAACTTTACTCCTTTTTCTGAATTTTTTTTCCACAATGAATTCTTGAATTATTTGGTTCATAGATGTCTGGTTTATGTATGGACCACGATATTTTTATCTGTGGGAATGCACCAAGGCTGACTCCAGTTCATATTATTTTTTCTCCAGCTAAGAGCTGTGAAACAAAAAATTATTAATTCTGGATATTCTGTGTAAGTTAGGAAAAAATCTACCCATGCCAGTGTTCCACTAGTAAAGGAAACAATGAAGTGCATGTTTAATAAATCCAAGCCTGTTTCTGAGCTGTAGCATTGACCCACTTCGTATTACTGCCAAGGCAAGAAAGTAACAGCTCAGATTATGAATATAGCAGCACACCTTTTATTTAATAGAAACCAAAAAGTAATTCTGTCTTTCTAATGCACGATGAAGAAGTAAGCAACAATTTTATAAAAGGATTTATTAGCCAGGCCACACCTTTCACAGAACCAGAACATTCAGATTCACTTGCCTAAAGAGAGTTTATGTGCATATCTGTTTTCTTGGAAAGGTGTCTTACCCTTTGGCAAGAGGCTGCTCTGAGATTTGAGGGGTACTGCTTTCCTCACCTGCTGAAAATTTAACACTGCATAAACTTCAGGTTACTCTGGGCTGGAAAAATGCACCAGACTGCTGACTTAATATTCATTTAAAAGAAGAGGATAGTTGGGCTCCAGGAGCATTCCTATTTAAAAGAATAGGAGAGTTGGGCTCTATCATTCATTTTATGCAACTTGCTCTTCAATATTAAATGCTGCAATGGTGCTTCAGAACAAAGTGGGTACATAGAAAAAGCTGCAGGCTGCCATTCTGCTGTATTTCTTTTTCTCTGTGAACTCTGGCTTCTGTCCTGTACTGTGGGGAAGAGAAAAAATTACACAACTGTCTCAAAACTGAAACTCCTTTGGGTGTCCAGGGAAGGGGGCTGAAAGTGCACATTGGGAACAGGAGGTATCTCTGGAGGCTGTGTGTTGCAGGGATAGTTTGTAGTTGACTGGGAAGATTCTGAATGTGTGACCAAATCTTGTATAAGGTTCATAAGCCTTATCTTGGATCTGAATGAGTTACATATGACTTAATTTTAACCTGGTCATGATTTTCAAATGCGTTTTAGACAAAGTAAGAGACCTTGCAAATAGATGTGACATAATTCAGGGGGTATTTTTAATAATTTTTTAAAAAAACCCTATTGAATAATATCTTACCTGGAGCTCTCTAGTAAAGTATTGAAGCACTTGCTGAAAACTGTTAATATTCATTTACCCTTAAACATCCTTATTCCAAGATTAGCTCGATCCCAAGATGCAAATGACCACACTTCACTGAAATGTTTTATGTTCTCCCACACAACTCCCACACACATTTTCATAAAATTGGTTTGCATCACTCTTGGGCTAACTTCAAGGACCAGATCCTGTCACTTTTGCTCAGGTTCGTGATGCCTCACTTTGCAAAAAGTCACATTAATTTTGAGTGCTTCCTCTTCTCACGCCTCTCCTGAGCTACAAAATCACAGAGTCTTCCAGCAGCATACTTGACGCTGACAGCAATTAAATCTGGGAAGTTCTGCCAATAATCCTTCATTCCTCCAAGCTTGCTGACTTCACCGTGAGGTGGGATGTGCTGTCAGGCTGCGCACAGCCCAGAGCAGGAGACAGCCTGTCTGGCAGCCCTCCAGTGCCTCGCTACCTCAGCTTGAGCTACTGCTTCCTTATCTTGCATGTAAAAATTAGTTTTTTCATGTGATATACCTCGTTCAGACACTGCAGCGATGAACACCAAGGAAATACAAGATGGAAAAAATGTGTGTGTGTGTGAGTGGAACAGCAGCTGCTGCCAGACCTTCTCTCTGTGTCTGGGTTTTGCTGCTCCTTGAGGGAAGCAATGCAGAAGGTCCTGTTATGCAATGCAGAGCCGTGGGTTATGTAAATCAGATGCAGTAAAACTTGACACCAAGCAAAGCATAACTTTGACCCTGTTCCAAATAGATTATTAAACACCACAGTAATTTCCCCTATAGCACTGAAGTCTGAATCAATCTTAATACGGACATCATTTACCCTAGTGTGACTCCATTGATTTAACACCGTTTTGCATCAATGGGGGCAGAAACGGGTCAGGAAATTAGCTCTAGGTGTCTTGGTAGTGTATAATCCATTCTTAAACACAAAGTATAAATGACCAATTTCATGTTGGTTAAGCAACCTTGACTCCTTTCTTGAAGTAAAAGAATGTAGTGGTATTTAGGATGTTTCAAAAGAAGGTTGTTCTTTACTCAGATGCCCAGAAATGGCTTTAGTTTGCACTGATTAAGGCTAATACATCTAATCCTGTTAGAGAAACAGGGGGCTCACTGGAGTTCATTAGCATGAGAAACTAAATGCTATCTAATGCCACATTATAAATGTACTGCATTTGGAACAGCCCCCTAAGATACAGTTTTATTGTGCACTCATCTGATTCGTACCTAATCTGAAGCAAGAAAAATGTAAGGATGAGCCCTGACATTTTCTGCTTCTTTATAATTATCCTCTTTCAAATTCCTTGTGATTATATTGATTAAAGTTTTCTTTCAGTTTTTCTGTAGCTGAAACACATTTCTCAATTATAGAAGTTGACTTTATTCTGTCATTTCCTTCTGTTGTAAGCATATATTTAATGTTTATTTATAAGGATGAAAGTGAATTTTATTACAATGCAATCACTGACAGAGCTATTAAAAACTGCATTTTCTCTCAGCATTTTCCTGATATTGCTGAATTTGGGTTCTCTGAGCACAAGAGATAGAGCTTTACTTGTGAATAAATTTTTCGCATTTATTTTAACTAAACGAGAATGCACAGATGCCCTTAAACATACAATTTCTATAAATTTAAAAATTCACATCCCAAAATTTAAAATATTTTTAATAGATAACAGGCAGAAGGTACAGACAGTCACAAGCTACCTTATGGTAAGACTTAGGTTAAAAATCAAATCTGTAAGTAGTGAGATCTTAAAATATAGGCAGAGAGAACAGAGAAAGAATAGAAATGTCTTTCCCAGGTGAAAAGCAGCAATATATTGGCAGCTTTTACAATGAAGCACAAAAAGGTGTTTGATTCCTGGCTCTCCTACTCCAGAGTTCTTGAGACTGTGATGCCAGCTATGGCTGTAACTTTACTAAACCCTCAATAAGTATGGTCTGAGAGGAGGACAGCAAACCAAATGCAGGAAATTGAGAGGAAACACCACTTTCCCCTCAAAGCCCACCCTTGAGCATGTTCCTTCTGCTTCAGGCTGACAGATTCGTGTACCCAACCAAACGGTGCCCCAGAGGGGATGTGTGGAAGTGGTGCCAGGGTTTCCAGCCCAGTTTGCCCTGCAGGAGCTGTGGCCCCGTGGCTCTGCTCTCCCACACGTGCAGGGCTGTGCCACGGCCAACCCTCCGTTCACTCCGCCCGTTCCACTTGAGCCTCCTTGCTTTGCCTTCCATAAATGTTGGATTAATGAATTAAACACCAGCCGTGCTAATAAACATCTGGGAACCAGGCAGCTCTGTGAAACCGAGGGGTGGCCGCTCCATTTGGCTGAGAAATGAGCTGCAGTGTGATCCTCCTGACTCTGAGCAAGGCTCTGCAGCTCCGCTCACGATTCCCAAGATGTACTGCTGTAGACACCTCCTTCCCACCTGGCAAGGGGAACAGAGGGGACCCCATAAATTCTGAATGCACTCCCTGACTGCCAAATCTCTTTAAGGCTTCCTTGATCAGTCTGTGGATTCTTCAACAGACTCTGTCTAAAATACCTCCTACTTTACCATGAGGGTTCTGCTATCCCTTATGATCATTAAGAAAGGTAAAAAATTAATTTTTTAAACAATTTCTGCTTTAATTCATAGGTATTCTTTAAAATTGAAAACTAAAAACATAGACTATATGAATAAAACCATTATAAGTGTTGTTGTTCTATCCTTCAACATCTTTCCAGCAAATAATGAGGACATGAAATAAATGTGCTTCATTTCATAAACCTGTACTTGCAAGAAGTTACACTCTCTGTGGTTTTTTGCCAAATTAAAGTTAATTTATTGAATTCTCTATGCCAACACTTATTCATTTTGTAGCTTTCTAATATTTTAAAATCCAAAATTTCATTGTTAGGTGCATATTTACATTTTGATTCTGAGATCTCCAAAAGTAATTTCATTTGTTTACAAGTCAACAATTCTGATATTACATTTCCACACATGCTATTGTCTATTAAAGTTATGGAATTGCCATCAGTAAGCCAATATACATATATATTTCAAATACAGAATATCTCCATCTCTCATGTAATCCATATTTTTCATTACTGAAAAAGATCTGTATTTTTTTCCTAAATATAGGTAAGCCTTTCTGTTTTACCTAACATTGTTTCTAACTTGTGACTTAATTGAGTTTACTTTCAATAAATAAATCAATTCCCAAGGCTATTGTACATCCACATCAGATTTCTGTTTCTCCTGGAAAGAAGGAGGGTGAGCAAAGCTGAAAGTTTTTTCCCTCACTTCTTAAGTTCCATTTATTTTATCTCTGAAAAAACTCTGAGGAAGCAGTTACAAGGAAAGGGAAGCTTTGAAACTCTGAATCACAGAGCAAAGAGAAGAAAGGTCTAGGGTCTTTCTACAATTGCCTGAGCTCTTCTTATGAGAAGGCAGGGCTAAAGGTCTTCTGGAAGAATGTCAGTGTCCTACCCCTGCCTCCCCTAAGGACATTGCTGCTGTCAATAATATGTGAGAATAAAATTATATAAGGACCTTTACTTTCTCCTGTCAGTTCCTTTCATGGGATTTTCCTCAAAAAATAGAAAAAACATAATTTCCTGAAAATTGAATTCAGAGCTGAAGTCCTGTATTATTCAGGTTCATGTTTCTTTCCTCATTCTCTGAAAGCAAATTAAAGCAAGAAAGGGAATGGGCTGAAATTATCAATTGGAAGGGCCATAAGTGAATTTTGGACTGGAAAAAATGCTCAAACACTGGCAATCCTTAACAATACATCAAGAAATCTGATCATGAGCTTAGCTGCCAAAATATCATCACCACTTAATGCCTTGGCTTCTTCATCATACTTTGCCATTTGAATAACTATTCTTGAATTTCCAGTCCTTCTCTTGCCTAGATCATTGATGTATATTGCGCTTCCTATTTTAGCTTTCCTAATCGAAATAACTTCACAACTCTCCAAACCCTCCTACACTACTGAGCCCATTTCCATCCCCTGATTTTTTTTCTGCCTCACTTTCCCAATGCAAGTCAGAAAAATTAGTTCTTAAACTTTGGAGATACATTTCTGATGGGTGGAATTTTTAAGGTTCTAACTATTCCTTTTATTTTCCAAGACTGCCAGTTGTGACTTTCTCCATGTGGTGCTACTTTGGCAGTGGGAATGCTGTATGTAATTGTGTTTTTCCTGTACTTTTCCATATCCATTTAGTGCTTAAAGAATGATTAAAGAAAATGAAGTAATGAACTTGCCAGCTTGAGTGGTCAAAACCGCTTGTGACTCCAGTCTAAGAAAGGAAGGTCATTCACTCAAAGGCAAAATACTGCATTACCAAGCTGAGAGAGAAAACCATTGCTTTAAATATTGCTTGGTAAGGAAAGAAAGAAGAATGTTCAGGTATGCTAATACACTTCAGTTGAATAATGTTAACAAACATGCATATTCCAAAATCCTCCTTAATACAGTACAGAAGGAGTCCCTAAACCTGCAACTGATCCAGGAAGAATAAGCAATATTAATACCTAATTATTTTTTAGTAAAATTTAGCAACTGTTCATAGCCAGTATCAATTTCTACTAATAAAAATCACATTTTATGATCAAAATATTTTAACTGGGCTGTAAATTAGCTCTAAAACTTGTTCAGTTAATACTGCCAATAAGAGAAGATATCTTTAGCAGTGTCTGGGGTTTGGGGTTTTTGTTGTCTTGTTTCTTTTTTAAATCAAGAATTCCTGTTATATGGACAACCAAAATGTTTTTACAGTCTGAATGTGGCTTTGGCTTCATAAAACAGTTTGAACTAATTAAGAGATGCAAGGTAACTCCTTGCCACCTCCACTGCACAGGCACTATTTTATGACTGTAGATGGCAAAAAGAAATGTCTTCAATTGAAAATTCTCTCACCTTTGCGATTTACACAGGGCACCCTCCTAATATAGCAGACTAAACTGTGAAATTATACTTATTGTTAAAAAACTGCAACAGTGCTTGAAAATTTCATCTGTATTTGTCCAGTTGGGGTCTGGTTTGGCTTTTTATTTTGTTTTATCTTCATCTTCAGTTCACAGGTGCTCAGTGTACAAAAATTTAATGCATGCAGTTCAGTTTTATATTAATGTATCATCTTGCTCTTAAAACGTTCACTAAGACTTTGTTCTTTAGCTATTATTTCAGATAGATTCTATGCAGAGTTTTTTTTTTAAACTCCACAGGGGTTCACACTGAAAGGGTGTTCTGGGTTTTCATATAGTTAAATCACATTTAGAAGATAACATGAGTATCAATCTTAAAAAGAGGGCAACATTCTGCATTGTTCAGGTCAGCTGCCTCAGTTATTACTTTGGCAGGGCTTGGAAATTTTTATGGTTTTTATTGATCTCCCTTCTGCTCTGAGTTGCAGTTCAATAGCTGAATTACTAACCTACTTATTTCATTGTAACAAGTGATAAATGATACTGCTTTTAGATCTACCATGCCTTATTTCAGATTCTGGGTTCCAACACAAATTCAGACAATACTGGTTCAAGCTAAAGGTTATTCCTTTTTTTGTGAAGGAAATATCAGCCCCTTTGAATGTAGATTCACAGAATGGACATATATGCTGTTTGTGTTTGCCAACAAAGGTCAGAAGGCAAGTATTAGCATTCAAGAACAGTCAGTAATTTGGAAGTTGCCTGGAGGATATGTCTAGCAACTCAAGGCTCAAAATCCTGCCTCCATCTGTCTACTGCCAAAGCACAGTAAAATATGCCTGTGCTCCTTATGCTACCACTCAGAAATGTCAAGATAGTCACCTTTCAGCATGAATCAGAAAGAAGCACTTCTGAAAACAAGCAGAATAAGATCTGGTTTTCTCCTGTGAGCAGAGGTCTGTACCATAAGGATTACATGCAAATTTCATAAATCTAGTCACCTAACAGAACTGCTAGAAACTGCTTAAATGTCAGGTGATATCCTATTGACAACATCCTTCCCAGTCATGATGCAGCTATACCATTGCTTGAGCACAGACCCTAGTGTCTTAGAGCTGAAAACATTATCAATATACTTAATTCCTCTCATGCAGTGTTGTTTTCTCAGTCAACATATGCAGGACTTGATTCTGGTTTTGACTCTGAAAAGGTCTAGATTCCTGTAAGTGTTGCAACAATTTGTGTAAGTTGCCCTATCTCTTCCTGGCTATGTAAGATCAGAAAAGGAAATAATTTAACAGAATGAATGAAGGCACTTCTTAAACAATAAAAGTGAATCTAAAGGTGATGGAAGGGCTCTTGGGCACATCCACTCAGTGTTATGGCAATGATACAACATTGACCTCTCTGCTGCCACTACTAACATCATCAGCTTGTAATTATAAGTACTGAAAAGAACATCAGAAGTCTTCTCAAGCTAGTCAGATAAGTGAGAAAAAACAGTAAAAAGCAGCCCTTTTATCAGAGTTTTATGGAGTCATAAAAGCCTCTATCGCTACAGGACACAGATACTTGCAGACCAAACTACTCATATTTTGCTTTCAAATGAAGAGCTCAGGAGAACTGGCTAGCTCTTCTGTAATTTCTATGCCCAGCAAAATAATTTATTCAGCAGTTAAGTAAACACACAGCTGAAAGGTGTCATTGTAATGGGCCCCCAGCCGGCTAATAAGTTACATAGATTCTATGTATTTATAGAAGGTTGATGATTTTTTTTATTAAGAAACCCATTGCTTTTATAGACAGTTATGATATAGCTGGAACTAATTGGTCCTCTAATCAAAACACCATCACTACTGGCAAAGAAATTACTCTTTGGTAAACAAATCTCCATGACACATTTTACATGTTCACGATATTAAGTGTAGTAAGTTAAGACAAGAATTGTTTCTCATTCTCTTCTCTGATCTTCTCACAGACTTTCTCCAGAAGGATGCCTGGGAAAGTTGTGTTTCTCTGCGGCCAGAGAGCTGCTGCCCCAGAAAGGTATCCTGCTTTCCTCACCAGGGTATCAACCAGTGACAGAAGTCTACTTTTCATTGTTTTCTCCAGGTCTTATCTCTCTGCCACTTCTAAACCATGCCCTGAACCATGAACTGTTTCTGTGGCATACCTATTTTTTAAACAGAAATGAGAACAGAATAATTTTTTTCTGACCTAGAAAGATCATGGGAGACAATAAACATTCAGTTCATGAATGCAATCTTTTCAACAGTACAATTCACCACTTGCATCATTTAAAAAATAAATATAGTTGCCACAGACCCATATATGAGAATCAAAGTGAAATATCCAGATGGAACCACATATGCTGATGTTTTCCTGCATCATCATCAAATCATTCTTGGTTAAGCACGCAAAACAAAGAACATTATCTTCAACAAGGATCATGTTGTACTTATTGTCTACAAACATGAAACAAATTGATTACCTGTCAAGTACATTGAGCTCTTGCAACCTCTTTTTTAAAGTAAAATCAGAGCAAACAAGAATTTATACCTCAGTTAGAATATGTGTCTATTATTCTGCAGTTTTGATTGGCTGCTTGTTCCTTAGTGAGGCCTTCAACTAAAATGCTGTAGGTCCTATATTCTCCCTAAATTTGCAACAGAATTACTCAACCCTTTTGACACCCCCTGTTCTCTATGTGTTTCTGTAAAATAGAAACTTTCCCTTCAGTGCAGAACAAACTCAAAGAATACTTTTTCTTAACCCTCTCTTAGGGCTGATCCACAGTATAGCTGCAAATGTAGCACAGAGCTACTTAAGTAAAGTTTCAAGAATGAGAAATTTGAGACACATTTTGGTTGCCTTTATTGTGCTTGCTGCATGGACCACAGCTAGCATGAATCTGTCAACATTGCAGTCTGCTGTGGGGGACAGAAAGAGCAAATTAAATTAGTTTAGGGTTTGACAAAGCAGCTAGACTGCAAATGCCATTATGTCTATGTATTCTCTATTGGAACAGGAATTTTATTATTTGCCATCCCAGAATCACCCATCCTTTCAGCAGCCACCAAAACTGTGGTTGAGTAAGAATGTCAGCATGTGCTGGACAGATGAGGAAAGGGAAGGGCTTCAACTGGACCAACATGTCCACTCTGTAATATGGCATTTTTCCCAGTGGCCCTGCTGCCTCATCTTGTCCCACAGCTACAGGTCTGTGAGTCCTTCATGTCCTTGGAGTATCACCCAGCATTGTGGCAACACCTGTCAGAGCTTCTGCTGTTTCTGTGCTGTGAAGTTGGTCACCTTCTCATGCAGCCATTCTGGCCCCACGTATGTCCTGAGGGGTTATTTACCTGGGTTTAAAACCAAAATTAGTCCACACCAAAGTAGTTACAGAGGAAGCAGATTATTTCTTCTGGCACAGCTGTGGTCAGATTTTCTTCTGCAAGGCCATTTCCCTCTTGGATTGGCGTGACAGTGAATAGTGAAAAAGTGAAGAGCATCTCATTATTCAACCCTGTGGGCCACCTACACACCGAGGAAAGTATCATATAATGCTGTACATAACATTCAACATATAAAGTGAAACAATTTAGATTGAAATACCTTTTCCTTTTTCCACATAAGTAATTTACCTGGATGGTACCAGGTAATCAGTTTGAAAGGTGATACAAATGCAGCTTGATGAATAGCTGGGAATGGAAATGATGTTTTTTTCTGAAGCCATTCTGGTTTTAACACTGCTCAGATTGTTTCAGACTCCTAAGGTTTTGATTGAAATAAGTCACATGTGTATTTAAAGTATGTCCTTTTCTGCCACAGCAATCATTGGACTTTCAAGCTTTCAGTGCAAGAAATTAGGCATGCAGCAAAGGAGTTAGCTTGAATTTAAGAAGAAATGTTGTATTTCCACCAGACAATTTTCCCCTGTGCATTGTCCAAACTGATTTTATCTTTTCAGGAAAGAATAGCTTAATGCTTAATTAGCATTTATTACTTTGAATTAATATTAAGGACTGCAACTGAGTAGTGTATTTCTGAAGTCTTTGGAAGCCCACCACTTCACTTTTAATAGATAGCACCAGGAGATATGGCAACATATAGTTGCTTGCACATCAATATCCCCCTGAATCAGCATGCCCCTGTCCAGAGGAGTCACTGATTAGAAAACATGCCTTGGCATGTGTCTTAGCCAGGTTCTTTATCTGGGTTCATATCCATATAATCTGTGGGCTGTAAAATCCACCCAGCTAGCTGTAGATGAGGTTTATTTACCACTTCATTGTAGTGCACCAAAGTAAAATAAAATCAGTCCCAAAGAAGGAAGATGGGTCATTACAGGGAGATCTAACTTTACTCGCTGCCCTGAGAAGTACTCAGAGGCCATTTTCCAAGTGTTACATAAAGGAGGAAGAATTAAATTCACACATCAGTACAGCCTTGAAAAGAAAGTTACATATCTGTGAAGGAATGCTGCAATTTCATATCCTTTCTGATAAGAACATTCACCAAATTTACATCTGCCTTTGACAGTTATAATTTTCTTCTTCCCTTTGCAGTATTTAATGTCTATTCTTTGTACTGTGAGACTGTTCTATCTAGACTAATCCAGAGAAAAGAAAGAAAAAAATAAAGAGAGAGAGACTCACTGCCCAAAAGCTGAATGTGAACATTTTTATGTACAACAGCTTCTGGCAATATACACCTGCTTGTCAGTTCTCCCACGCCTGCCTTTGTCTGAGATCCCAGATCTCTAAACATTAAAAAGGCCTTTGATTGACAAAACTATTTACAGAGAGCATTCTACCCCATGCCTACAGATTGTCTTGCCATTTCAACACATCCTCTTCTATCCAGGTTCTACAGAGGTTTCGTCATTGTAACAGCAAACTACAAATGGAAATTCCCAGAAGGTAGAGGGTCACTGCATTTTAACAATAAAAATAATTGCATTTTGAAATCTATGCAGAGACAGAAGAAAACAAAAAAAAGTATTAAAGTAATAATATAACTGGTGATAAAAGTTTGAAAAGCATGAGTTGTCTCCAGCTCCTTCAAGGAAAATGGGGCTGCCAGGATTGATACCAACATTCAGACGAATTAACCACTCAAAAATATATCCAAACTAATATAAATCAAATTATCCTATGGTCAGGACCTTCCTCCTCTAGAAAAACCTATAAAGTGAATAAAAGAGTTAATTATAAGGCTGCAGATGCATCATCAAAAAACCTGCCTTGAAATCTATTTGTAAAGTTCAGAATCAATTAGAGTAACAGAATGGAAAAGCTAAGTATTAATCATATTAAACTGAATAAACTAAAGCTCTTTACTTGAACACATACCTGAACCTACTACAGAGAATACAAAATAAGGCAATACTTAGAAAAAAACATCATGCAATATATTGTGAGGAAAATAAATTGGCACCAGGGAGTTATTTTATTTTTCTGTGAAAATATTTAGGGGCCATTGCACAATTCCAAAGAAAGAAAATTATCTTTGCAGAATTTAGAGGCAAAGAAAGAAACTATTTGTTCAACTCTACTGCATACAGAACTAAAGATTAACTGAATGTATTGGTCAACCCTAAATGTCCAGCAAATCTACTTACTTGGGTCTCCCATATATGTTGGCTGTTAGCCACACTGAGAAAAAAACCCATCAATAGAAATCCCTGTAACTTCTTTTTTTTTTTTTTTGGTCATATATTTCAGTGGTAGAAGGATAAGGGTAATAGTAAATACATGTATGGTACAGGGGATTGCTTTTTAGCTTTCTGCCACCAAAATGATTCCTCTTGCACTAAACCAGCTCTGGTTGATGTTCAGAAATCATTGCTTAATTTAGGGTAAGAAAGTTCACAAGTTAACAATAGCTTTCCATTTGCATTTTGTCTTTCATTGTTAGACTGATAAAGAATATTCCAATGCTCCAGTGATTCTTTCTTTTACCATTTAACCAGGACCTGAAAGATGAAGTTATGCAATAATATCTGGGCTTATTGCTAACACTTGTAGCTATTCATAAGAGTAGCATTTCATCTACTTCCCCATCAGTAATTATTATTTAATGGTAAATGCATATCAACAGAAACTCTTGTACCTGTGCTCTTTCCAGCTGAATGAATACATGCCTAATTTCTGCTTAGGGACATTTCAGTGTTTTATGACCTAAAACCTATCTATCCATTTTCCTTTAATTTAAAAATATTTATTTTAAGAGATCAAGGGGAGGAAAAAAAAAAAAAGGAAATTGCATAGGGCTGTTCCCAAACTACATTTTTAAAAAATAAAACTACTGTACTAAAACAGAATTGGGAAAGATCTCTACTTGAAAGAGACTTAAATATACCTAAAATTGCTCAGGAGCTCTGTAAAAACTACTGTCTCAGGTTTATACCTCTCTGATGTAGAGATTTTTACCTCTTTGTGTTACTAATGTACCTAATTGAATGAGAAATAGGAATATTGTTCTAAAATGTGACATTAAAAATTTTTAGGTTTTTATAAATTACTTATCAATTAATGTGACATGATGGTAGGGTTTTTAACAGATAAATATAGCTCTAAATTAATGGGAGTTTCTTCTCCACTACTCTATATGCAGTTTTAGTTATTCATAATAATAGGGTATCTCTAAAAATCATTTACTACATCTGAGTGAAAACGTATTAGAATCATGATCAAACTAATGGTAGAAATGTACTCCTAAAAGATATATATGACAACATATTAATTTTAATTGCTTGTTAGCTTTATAGCTAGAGAGTTAATAAGAGCTCAGTAGTACATACTTTTGTGGTGCTGAATAAAAAATGGTACAACCTAGATAACTGCTCACATAAATTAACAGGAGAAAATGATGAATATTTAACAGAGCAGTTGAAATTGAAGTTGTTTGAAAAAGACACGACTATGAGGCCATACTATTGGATGCCTGGCCTCCTTAAGTAATTTTAGCCCAATTCAGTATGTTTCTGCTACTTTTGCTATATGACAATGTGACTGAAATCCCAGCACAAATATTCTAACCTTTCAGAAGGCAACAGTACCAAATTCTTCAGAGTTTATTAAATCCTACCACTCATTTATACTAATGTGCAAGTGTTCCCTTTGTGATCATGCACTAAGTAAGTACAGAACAAGCATGACATTGCAATTAAGAACTTAACCAGCTACTTAATCCACAGATGCTGAAAGGCAGGCAATTCATTCTCAAACTGATTTTTCTCTTGAAAAGGAGGAGTGAAAGAATATCCAAGCCTGGTGAATAATGACAGATGCACTCTTAAAGTAGGAGTAGGAGATTCTTAGGGGAAATGAACTAAAAGGAAGGAAAGGCAGACAGAGGAGTAAAGACGCTGAAAAGGAGCAAATATTAGAAGGACCAGCGTAAAATAAAGATGAAGTCAGCAGAAACCAGAGTGAAAAACTATGTTGTTACTGAAAGGACATAACCACAGGCAAAAGCAACACATTCAAGGGTAAGTTTCCCAAAGTCTAGGTAAATAATTTATCTGTTTTTCTCTGACTGACTTCACAGACCTGCAGTCTTCTATAGAGACTACAGAAAAGATGGATGGATATACCAAATGGATCCCATTTTTCTAACAGCATCTCAACTTGATTTTTAAATTTCACAAGAAATTATCAATTTATGAGGAAATTAAAATGTCTGCTCTCAGGTATTTTTTCAATCATACTTGGTTGGTTGGCACAAATATCTGATTGATGTGCACCATTAATTATTTTTACAACTTGAAGGACTCCATATGTGACTGTTTTGACTTCACTTGAAAAGTAAAGTACTGTATCAAATGTAAGCAATGACTTCCTCATCATATAGAATACAAGTTAAAATCTATATTAAATTAAAATATAATATGATGGGACAAACTAACCTAAGGAACCATTTGTAAATGGAAAAAGATAGACTGAAAGGGTCTGTTCTCAGGTCAGCATTCTTTATAATGCAGGTATTATCAGAGTCCCTCTTGGACACACTGCTGCAAGGTAGCTAGCAAGACATAGCAAAACCAAAGCTGCACAACAAACTAGTTTCAATGGGAAGACCCAAGCACACTTGTCTAAAAATCTGAATTCCTGGGGCATCATTTAGACTAAAAAGCCCCCCAGAATTAGTTACTTTAGTTACATTGCACTTATTCTTTCCTCAAAAGCAGTTACTTTAAAATTTGATAAACAAATAAGAGGAAACACATGAAGAGAAAGTTGCCCTGGATTTGGAGTTTTTGCTGGAGACCTAACTTTTTGCTACAAGTTTCCAGCACAAATCACATCTCTTTTCTATGAATGATGCCTTAATTGCTAAAACCATTAATCCTATTTCCCTGACAGCATCTGAGGCCTTACAAGTGATCTGGTACTGCTTTAGCCACCACCTCCAGCTAGTAATAAATTATCTGTCACAGGGGAGATCTCAGAATCTCTTATTTTTCAGCCTCCAGCACATTCCTGGGCCAAAAATAGCGTGTTGTAGACTCCCAGAAGAGCGGGTTTATCTTTCTGTTGCTCTCTTCTAATGGTACCCTTTTAAACAAGTTCAGTTTCATAAATCAACCATAAAGCCATTGTGCCTGACTGGGAGACAGCTTGAGTGCCTGATAGTTCTACATCAAGTACAGTACATAACCAACACATGCAGCCAGTGCACAGATCATAGGCAAAACACTAAACTCAGGAGAAATTTGTTGAGCATGCAGGTACCCCACAGGCCATTGGAAAAAGGAGGAATTCAAGCTCTTAATCAAATTTTAAGTTATTTGTGTGAGGACACACTTAGCATCATGCTTCAGCAAAGATTTTACTAATGAAACAAATGGGCATTTCTAAATGATATTCGCATCTATGCTTTAAAAGGAGACATCTTTAAATACGCTCTTTGTGTCTTTGCAAAGAAATAGAATGCTGCAAATGTCACAAAAACAAGTATAAACAGCCACATAAAAGGACAAATTTCAGAGTATACTAAAAATGACTGGGAACAACAGAATTGTTTAGCAGTGTTCTTCAGTGTTCCAAATACCAAACAGGGACTGTAAACACCTCTTTTGTTGTGTCTTTGAAAATATGCTGGTGCACATCAGTCTTGCTATTAACCTTCATGAGCTGCCTTGGGACTTAATACAAAGTTTCATCCCAAAGAATCCTATACAAAGTTTTGAGCGTTTGAAAAGAAATATGTATCATGGAAATTCCTTTTCAGCCTCATAGAATTTCCCACTAGAGTCTTACCATTCCAAACATATGGAAATTAAGGGTGAACACAACCTGCAACTTTGACAATTAAAATAAAATAATGGCATACAGAATTGTTTCATTCTTGAAGGCAGTACTGATATTAGAGTAACATAGACTCACAAAGTGCACGTAACCCTCTTCATTTTTCCCAGCTTTCAATATATAAAAATTCTCTTTCAGTATTCAACTGAATAGAAAAAGAAAAAAGAATTAATGTCCCTGTCCTGTTCAACACATTATATTCTTGATAGTTACCAGCTATAGAGGATGCACTTCAGTGCTTACTAGGAATTAATCATGCTCACTGCTAAAAGCAGCTTGTAAACAACCTGAAAATGCAATGGCTATATATTCCTATTTCAAGTTTGAAGGCACAATTTCTGAATTTACATCAGCCTCTTTCCTTGGTCTGTCAGAAAGCTCTGGATACCTTGTTGTCCTTCCTCAGAAAACACACTAGGGTGAATAAATTACAGCTTCAGGAATAACAACAAATTCAGGTACCATTAATAAAATACCATTAATCTCTAATTTATTTGTCTCTTTCATTTCCCAGCATAAGATTGATGATTCAGAGCAAATCTGCTGCAACATGGATTGAAAAAAAAGCAGTCTGCCTGTCTAGGTGAAAGAAATATTTTACTTTCAGAGAAAATAGCTATCCAGCAATTATGCAGCAAAAGTGCCTGTCATATGTCCTTAGTATTACTGTCTCCCACCCATTTCTTACTTCTTCTTTTATTCAATTCATGGATGGATAAAGAGTCCTGTAAAGCACATTTTGTGTCTAGACTTCTGTTGAAAGATTTCTCTCTGACACCTTTGCAATGAAGGGTCTTTGACAAACTATCATGGTGACTGCTGAACATACATTAATTTTTTGAAAAAAAACCCCCAACATCTTAAATGTTGTCAAAGTGTTAGTTTATCAGATTACTGCTTTCAATATCAATTTTGCACTTTAAGACTCATTCATGCAATTCTTTTTTCAGTTTTTATATGTGAGAAGGGCAAAGTTTCTAATCACACAAAAACTTAGAACTGTGTTTGCTTGAGCTTTTAACTTAGGAAGCATAACTATTTCTGACCCTTTGGATGTAGGAACAGCTCAGTGGGACCACTGCAGAGACTGCAGAAAATGCTAAGGGGCTGATTGCATTATACCTGATAGTGCTCTTGCATTCAGTGTCTCCACTCCTCGTGGTGCAGCACATGGGCATCTCACCCTTCTCCCTCTCAGGTTGAGTTGTGGTGTGGCAGAGGTTTACCATCACCAAATGCATTAAAAAAATAGATTTACTCAGAATATAGGTGAAACCTCTTAACATATTCGATGTACATACTCACATTCAATGCTATCATGGCTACTTGGTTGCATATTAAATACTGATGAAAAGAATGTAGACATTTATTGAAAAAAAAGTGAAAAAAACCTGCAAAGTAAGGATAAAAAGAAACTAAAGAAATTTTCAAGTGCACTTAAGATTCCAAAAATAAAAATGGTGTAAAATTCTGAAATTAGAAAACTAAAGACTTACCAGTCCTATAAACATAATTTCCAATATGTGTAGCCATATTATTGCCACTAAAAAATCCACATGGCTCCACCATGAATTTTAAGTGTCTACCAAAACCTGACCTCCATCTGCTGAGACTAAAAGTGTCCACAACACACAAAGATAAACACTGCATCATTTCATCTCCATTAGAGTGCATTCATATACATTTAGGAGGTGTACGGATGTGAACAGCACTTCAGAAGTAAATACAAACACAAAAGCAAACACACTAAAAAATTGCAGAATAAGGATATTTTGGTACATGAAAATAGTTTAACCAAATGCAAGATTATGCACAACAGGTATTCATTTTATAGCTGGTTGTTTTCTTGAAATATCCTTTAACTTGCTTTTCCTATGAATCCAGTAAAATCATTCCATTAACTAAACACATAAAAGGGTTGTTATTGTTACTACTATTGAGTTCTAAGCACTTTTACTTAACAGATATGATTTAAAAGAAAGGGGGTTTTGTGTATCAAGTGACTGCATTAATAGATATTTTAGGTGGCTGAAGCACATAAGAAGGCAGAAAACTGAACATCCAGATCAGTAAAGATTTTAGTTAGTATTCAAAGAAACTTCTCACAGGTCCAGCAAACAAAAACTACATTGCAATTACTAACATCTTCTCTCAGGAATCATTTCAGTGGCATAAATTATACCAAGTTATACATGCCCAGTCTACTTAACACATTAGCTCCAACGAGAGCCCAGAGCAAGAGTCTGCAGCTCTGACAGCTGCTATCCCAGCTTGGCCTTATCCCTGTGAACCCCTCTGTTGATCAGCAGGTTCCATCTGACTCTGTGCATCCTCTCTGGGTCTGGTCCTGACCAGTGAATTGATCTCCTGGTTTGACCTCTTCACCACAGACTGGCCACTTGCCCGGGGCTGAGGCTGGTGCTCTGTGTCCTGCTGCCCTTCACGGGGAGCCCCACTGCACCTTGCTGCACCAAGACTCTTCCCTGGCTCTCAGACACCTCCTCTTGCCCAAATGATGAGGCTCAGGCTGCCCAGCTTGACTGACACCCGTGACAATCGTGCACTGGCCTGGTGGTCACTGCAAAGTGCATCTTCCCAGCCTCCATCCCAGTAGGTCACTGCAAAGTGCATCTTCCCAGCCTCCATCCCAGCAGGGTTGCCTTCTTGCCAGCCTGATTGACAGCCAGGGAGATCGGATGGGCCATGTAGCCAAAGACAGAGTCTCAGGCTGACAGCTCTGAAATGGCTCCATTTGACGATGCAGCAACTTGGACGTGTTTGTCAGTAACTCTGAATGCAAGCAGAAAGGGCAAGAATTCCTCAAAGCAATATTTGAAGAAATTTTAAAGAAATGTCCTCTCCTGCAAGATGCTTTGGTAAAAATTGCATCTCTTTAAAAAAAACCAAAACAAACAAACATGTCTCTATGCATATTCTGAATATGCTGAGTCTGGAAATAAAAATAGCTGTTTGATGTTTTGTGATCTCATTTGCCCTGCAACAGCATCACAGCTAGAAGACTGAACTAAATTTTTGTGCAGCTTCAAGAGGATTTTTTTCCTGCACCTAATCACTTACATCTGCTATCAGAGCATGGATGAATAACAGAGAGTTTGTTGCAGAGCTGTCACTGATGCTCTAATTTGGCTTCTGGTAATGGTGAGGATGAACAAGATGGAAAGGAGTCAGCTTGGCTCCTAGAGCTCACACTGGGTCACTAAAAAAAAATTGAGGAAGAAAATTATGCAAACTACCTTTGATCCAATAAAGTGCTTAGCCTCATGGTCAACATTAAACATATGTAGAACTTCTCTGCCTCGTAACTTTGCATGTTTTATACATCAGTTTGAGAAGGAAGAAAAATATATAGTGGATATCTATTTTCTGTATAAAAACATTTCAAAATAAATATACTCTTAGGAAATGCAAAGAATTTAAACTGCACATAAATTCAGTTTCCTTTTTGTTTGGAATTATCTTATTGACTACACATCAGCTCTGAAACATTTCAATTTTTTCTATATAGAAGGGACATCAAAGAAATTCAACCCTCCAGACAGGTCTACTCTGGGTTTAATGTTTTGAATTCAGCCCAGAAACCAGTTCCTGAAATATTACCTCAAACACTAGATTGTGTTTTTGGTTTTCAAACCACTGATCTTTTTGAGAGTCTAAAAATTATAAGGCCGAGTAAAATGGCATCTTCTCAATTATTGAATAAACTGCTTCCTGCCAGTGATGCTAATTTACTATCAACCAAATACTGGTTTGAATTTAAAACAACTTTTCCCTCCACAGCTGGGATTTTTTCAAAGCTATTACATAAGGAATCCAAATACTCCTTAGGACCAACCAGGAAGGAAAATGGGGAGAACAGCCAAGATGCTGACTGTGGCTATAGCACCCTGCTGACAACCATCTCCCATACGCCTTTACCAGGATATACCAAAAAGCCAGGTGACACCAGCAATATTATTTTAGATTGAATTAAATAATCAAGACATATCCCAGGCTTTAAGAGATAATGTGGATACTCTTGGAATGTAGTAGAAATAAATCAGTGCTTGCAGCTGCAAAGAACACTCGTTTCTGTAGGTAATTTTTAATTTCTTCTGTAATTAGCTGAGATCACAGACTAAGCATCTAGCTGAGTATTTTCCTTCTCAAGATTCTCGGCATGGAATGGGAAAGATGAGTGGGATGGAAACATGGGAGTCAGGGAGATGGTCCAGCCTCCCATTATCAGAAGCTTAGTTAGTTAATAGACTATTTTGTGTCCTAGTTCAACGCAGTAACTCTGTGTTAATCACAGAAATCTACTTCCTGTGCTATGTCTAGCGATTCCACTGCCTGAGTCTGGAGCTCCACAGTACTGCAGAAGGGCTGAGAGCTTTATGTTGGAGGTGTAGAGTGATAAAATCTCACTTAAATTTGTCTGCCCTGATTTCAAGGGAGCCTTACTGGGAAAAATCTGCAGTAATTTAAGAACATTCTCTTGAGCATTCTCTTCAACAGTCTGAAATCTAGGATGTCACTTTTCACACCCTTTAGACAATCTCTTCTGTTTCATTACATGACCCAGCTGCTCTTTGTACAGCCTTATTTCAATGCAAGTATAATATATTAATATGCTGTTTAACTATTGTTCAAAAAAGTAGAAATAATTAGGTAGTGAGAAAAAAAATCAGCAAAGTCCCCACTATAACTAGAAAGTACCTAAGAAGCCACTGCAAGGAAATCTAAGTGATTTGACAAATGTTTTAAAAAGGAAAATTAACATAAGAGTAAAATTCCTATTGGGAGGCCTTCTTAAAATTTTGCTATATGAATTATAGTGGGAAGCTATCAGTAATTGTTAGGAACATTAACCATAAGGAACCTCATCATTAGGAGAAGAACATGAGTGCTGGGTTTTTCAGTTATTCAAATCAGAAACTGATTACTGCCAAAGTTTCTGAGCAATTTAATATTAAGTACATTTGCATAAAACCCAATTTTTAAAAAGATTCAATGTGTTTCAAGATGTAACTTCCCCATCTACAAATCCCAACTCTGTTCCTAGTGTGGGCACATTGTTTCATCTCAGCAGAAATGCCATGGTAAATGTTCTGAAATAAAACTTTTCTGATAGAGGAGAGCAAAAAGAAATTGTTCGGACATACTTATATTTTTGGCAAATAAAAGTGTCACAGAGAAACTGTATGAGGAAAGCTGACTAATTCTTTTAAACCACAGCTGAAATGACAGTTTAAATCATTTTAGTTGTCAAGCTAAACTAAAAAAAAAGACAATACTAATTCTTAATTTGTTCTATGGACTACAATAAGTAAAAGACGCTGAGGAAATTGATTTGACTAGAACATTATATTTGGAAGCAATCCTATAGTTATAAATCATCATTTTCCAACCAACAGAGGTCAGAAAAAAGATCTCTTTTGACAATGAACATCAGTTAATTTAGGCAAATTTTTACTATTCCATTACAAGGTTTCTTTCAGGTCCAGGTGATTTATATAGTCTTTAGAAATACATTTCCAGCAGGCAGAAATAAAAACTTACAATACAGATGTTAAAAGAATTATTATTATTGATAGGACTAAAAACCTATATAAAAAAAATTCTGAAGATTTTGAACAGCTCCACTCACTCTCCTACCTCCAGTTCAATCTTCTGCCTACATCCAGATCCTAAAAAACTGAGGATTGGTAGGAGCTGGACAGAAGGTATGTACATTTATTAGGGTAGATGTGGAAAACGAAATTAAAAGAAACACTTTTAACAATTTCTTATGCTTCTCCTTGAAGCAAATTCAATAATACATTTCTACTACAGTCCCAACTCCTTTTGCAAACAATGTAATACTAGGGTTATTACTTGAATCAATGGATTATTACCAATACTAGAAATTTACAAGAAATTGCTTAACTTTTAGCAAACTCCTAAGTGTCTTATTGCTCTCAATCAAGAGGATTTAGGAACACACATTTAGAATCAGTTTCTTTCCTTCTTTTCTCCATCTTCTGCTTTGTTTTCAAAGCAGAAAATGTGGTGTGGTTCAAGAACAGAATATTTCATAAAGAATCAGTTTTAAATGGGTCCCCTGGTTTAAATTGGAACTTAATGTTTTGCTTAATGTTTTGCTCGGAACACTTAAGAAAATTCCGTAAGCATAAATGACATCACATGTAAATGAGTATGCTTTAATGCAAATTTAGTTTGTGTATGTAAGAAGGTGAACATCTATAGCCATAGTTTGTTATAACAGTAACATTTCTCTGATTTCTGCCCATTTTTACTACAGTAACCTTTGAAAGTATAGGCAAATCTCCATATTTTTGCAGCTTAATTAAATGTAGGGTCTGTTCATAATAATGAAATCTAAAGTTCACCTCTTAGCTTTGATTTTAATTTTATGATTAATTTAGACCAAAACCGTGCAAGTTTCCTTCCCACAGAAGGAAATACTGACAGTGTGCAAGAAGTCCCTTCCACTGAATTAACACACAAATCAGCTTTTAGGGTAAGAAATACCTGGTAGGAACATTTTTATAGAGCCATTTGGAGTACCCTCACTGCAAGGAGAGGTGCATTTTTGATAGGTATAAATGAAATTTACATTTCACTTTTGAATTACATGAAAAGTCAAATGTAAATCTGTATCAATGTGTTGGGATGCAATGAGACATGTAGGCTAACATCTTTCCCAGCACCAAACTAAATAAATCAATGCATGCACCTTTCTTAAGAGTTTTGGTTTTCATGTTTGTCATCATCTTTCTCTAGCTACTGTATAATAGCAACGAGAGACTGCTGCATATATCAGAATGGTAAGTGGCCTCAGTACGCTGATTTAAATGCCCTGTTTCTCAAGTTTGTTACATAAAGCCATTTCTCCCCCTTTTCTGAAGATCAAAAAGAAATTCATGTTGCATCACATCAAAAGAGACTGATGAAGGAATGAAGTGAACTTAGAGTTTTCCTCTAATTACAAAGTATACAAGCTGTAATTTTATTAAATAATTCATGTCTAAGAGTCATAATCACAACGTGAAATGACCTAATATCTATTATTCACAATCCTGATTTTTCTTTGTAAGCATTGTTTGCTCACTGAAAACTTGCTTATTCATTTATTGAAGAAAATCTTAACTGTAATCTGTGTGCAGGTTTTTTTTGGTAAAAATATTTTTCCTATCTATCTGTGTCAGCCCCCAGAGACTTTCTAGACCTTAGTTCAAGAACTTTTGAATCATATGCACATTCATTATTCCCATACAGAAAATAGCATTAGAAGTGCCCCAGACCATTATGGATCATTTCAATGTTGGAGCAGCAAGACAAGCCTAATTTTTGCCAAAAAAGCCCCAACAAACCAAATGATAGAAATTACAATAAAACTGCATTTTTGAGAACAACAGACAGGACTGGATGGCTTCTGTCCTTCCACTGGTATGCCTTCATTGAAGTGTTTGGACAGAAGAGTTGTAGGCCAGGTCAACTCAGTGTGTTCTTGAAGATAAGATGTCTGCTACTCTTGACAGTATTAAAATCCATGAAACTCTTGTCTTGAAGGAATTAGCTGAAGAAAATTAGGCTTCAAATTCAAAAGTTTTGTTGAATGGAGAAAAAAATTGTGTGCAGGAGCTTTCATTAGAAAGATGCCCATGTGATGCATTTGTGCTGGCACTGAGATGTAGCTGCCAGAGAATGTTTTTGCTACTGAAAGAAGATTTTGGAAATTCTATGTATTAATATACCTTTTAAGTATACTCAACATTTCCTTAGGACTGTGAAACATCGCCCAAACTCTTTCAGTAAGTTGCAGGTTGCAAAATGTTATTCCAAAGGAATAAAAGGGCAGAAAGAGATAAATATAAAACAAATTAAAAGAAGCTCTCCTATCCTTAAATTTATGGGGGTATAGGGAGATGGTGGGTTTTTTAATTGCAGTTTAAAATGGAAAAGATTATTGTCATGGTTACATTCAGACAGCAACACAATATGGAGGCAAATCTTCTACAGTGTACTTGTCAGCACACTTATTACATGTATAGCAAATTCCAGAAACAATGATCACCCACGGAGTCTTCACTGTGAAAAGCTTTCCCATTCCTTTTGTGAGCACATTTTTTAGCAGACTGTAGTGACAGGAGGTGCTCAGCATCCTTCTCCTTTCTCTCTGAATTCATGCTAGGTGCCCACCAACATCCTTTGCATTTAAATAACACAACTGCAGGTCTCACTCACTCCTGACTGAACACTCAACATAATTTTCTTTGCCTTTTCAGCAGTCACTGCACTGGCAGCATGAAAGAAAA
The DNA here is from genome assembly GCF_963513975.1 of Fringilla coelebs. NCBI lineage: Eukaryota > Metazoa > Chordata > Aves > Passeriformes > Fringillidae > Fringilla > Fringilla coelebs. The sequence continues at coordinate 41,466,062 of NC_140032.1, read as the reverse complement.
TCGGAAATTTGAAAGACTGTTTTGTTTCTTCATCCAGATCATTGCTGTTTACTCAGCATAGTCAATGTTCTGCAGTTCATGCGGATGGATAAACAGGAATGGCCCATGGCAACATATGAGAGCTACAAATAGGATCAAGACATATTTTCATGATTGCTGGGCTCATATCATTTTCACGGTACAGATTTGAGAGGCTGTTTTATCTGCTTAGTACTGTGTGCTCTGGACATTGATTTTTACACTGAGGCATTCGGAAATGCAGTTTAACCAACCTTTGGGCATTTATCATTGACAACAGCTTGTGTGAGAGGCAACTTATTGATCTGTTAATTGAACAATTATTGCCCCATCTTTATCACATGTGTCCTGATAGAACCATTTTTACTCTGTGACCCCAATCCTGTTTTGAAGCTCTCAGAATCTGCAAAGTAAATAAGAATCCCACCAAAAAAAAAAAAAAGCAGTAAAAAAAGCTGTAGAAATGCATGAATACTCTTCAACAGAATCTTTATATATTACATAAACTGACCTAGAAACACATGCTTTAAGTATAAAATCCCTGCTGTACAAAGAATCATTAAAAGGACATAAATCATGGTGAAACTTTCTTCCTGACCTTTTCTAGGGGTGAGTTTCACTTCAGGGCCAGTGCAGTGACATTCTGTACACCTGTGGAAGAGCACTTTGACAACAAGACCTAAAAATTATCACCAGATCTTGCTCACCTACATGTCTTGTTATTTCTCTCTAAGTTCTGAAAGGTTTTTCTGAATTGTTTGTTTGGATAGTGGAAGAATAGCTGACCTTTTCATTTTGCTCCTCATCTTTTCTCTTTTGCTCTGCCTTCCTCTCTAGTGAACTATTTCTTATAATTCCTCCCTTAAAATATGAGGACAAGATTGTGTCTGCTTGTGATCTCTTACTAGAAAACTGGGAGGATCACCACAAACCTCTGACACTTCACTTCATCCCTACCTGAGCAATGAACAACTGGTTTTGACTATTTGCTGAAGCTAATAGAAAACTTTATAATTGCTTAATCACTTTCAAAATCTTCTGAACTGAAAATGCCAACGTAATGCATAATTCATGCCAATGAACTTCCAGATTCTCTGATTTCTAAACTGTAATTTAGTTCTGGCAGAGCTAGAGGTTTTAAATACTTTCTTATTCTACTTCCCTCCTCTCACTATTTTCTTCTCCTTAAAATATTAAAATCTGAAGAGAGAGCTGATACTAAAAGGAAGAGTCATATTGGGTTCAAAGCGGACAAATCAAAAAGAAATGTCTGTATGTGTGCACATTTTAGACAAGTTCTCAGTTAGGATGAAAATCAGCTTAGTTCCATAAATTAATACTAGGACATAGCAGTATGTTGTACAAGGCAATGGACCTCTCTCCCCATCTGTAATCTCTGTTATTACAGGTACAGTAAAAATTTTCATGAAGTGAAAAATTTAAAAATTTTTAATCTGCAGTTAAAGTCATCAGATAGTACCCAAAATTATAATCCTTCTGACCGTATAGACAGATGTAATCAGTCAGTTTTGGAGAAGGGAGTATTACTAAAGAAGTAATGACCAGGAAGCAGTATGACCAGGAACTTTCTCTCTGTACTCCTTTTCCATTTGGAGCAAATTCAAGAAAAGGGGCAGATCTGTGTGAATTGACCATTGTTGTCCAGCTGAACACCTAGAAGGATGAAATTTCTGTGTGCCATTCTGAGTACATGCAGCCTAGGACAGGGAGACATAAAACAATGTTGCTACTCGGTAAACAAGACTTCCCAGATGCATCAGAGTTAGGATGAAACACGCTTCTCTTCAGTTTTCCAGTTTGTGGTGGTGTAACCAGGAAGCTCTCCCTAGTCTCCAGTGACAACAGTGGAACATATCCCTCTCTGGGTCTGTCTTTGGAGAGGCACCTCTTTTTCATTAGTGTGACACCTGAAGGCTGGGGTCCCCAGTCTGCTCCTCACTGAAGGACTTTAGGTTAAGCAAAGCAATATACATTCCTCTGCATGCATAAGTGAAAATAAGTCTGGATTTTAAATGAACTGTTCATTGGACTATCTAAGAGTCATATTGATTCCAGTGAGATGAGATTAGGCTCCAGATAGGCTTGACTTGGGAAAAAATTGACACAAGAAAACGTGGTTATGTTTCTGTTACAAAATCGTAACAGAATACCTATTAAATTCAGAAAATTTCCTTATTAAAGTTGGGTAGATGGAATCCAGTAAAAGAGAAATGGATTAATTTATCAAACATCCTAACAAAAGAAAACAGTGATATGAGTCTTATATAGTATCAGTGTAAACAACTTTTTTTCTAAAAATTTAAATGAAGACATTTTATATTCAGAACTAAAGTCTTAGACAACCCTGTCTATCTTCTTAAAGCTGGGAAGAATATATGCCATGTGAGATGAGGTTATTTACATTGTAAGTGATCAAATGCCCCCATGTCAATACAAAGAGAATTGAATCTACAGACTTCCACTAGCACTGAAATGCTGACGTTGTAATTCATTATGACATTGAAAATGATAACCATGGGTTGTTGTTCAGGAAACTCAGATTTCAGTCCATGAACAAATGCTACAAACTACTCAGATAACTGGGATCAAACTGACAATGAAGTCAGTAAAAGAGCTTCAATTCTTTAACTGAAAATGAAGTCAGTAAAAGAGCTTCAGTTCCTTTTATTGTAGGGGGAAGTGGGAAATTCAAGCTCCACAGAAGACTGCAAAAATGAGTCACTCCAGATGGAGTATATTACATTCCTAATTAAAGAGCACATACAGTGCTTCGTGATTTTAGTGCTCTTAAACAATCTCACTGGCCATAAACATTATGCTAATGTCTGTTGTGGGGAAAACCACTTCTGACAGTGACAGTATGTGTTTGGGTGCATAGCAACGGCACCACTTTATGAAATAGTTTTCTTTTCATACAGATAGTTCTCCTTTTCCTTTGGTTTCCAGAGAAATCCAAAGCATCTGCTGAGATACTGCTAGATATGAATCAAGATGGGAAACGATATCATGCACACTAAAGTAATTCACCTATTATGAGGTGAACTTGAAAGCAACAAAGACTGTCAATTTGATTCACTCTGATTTGATCACTTCCTTTGATTTCATTGCTTAAAAGCAGAACTAGGTGATGCTTAGAGGACCCAAAGAAGAATAGCATAGAACATATAAAAGTATCTCTTTAAAATGCATTTCCACGGTGATATATACTACTTTGAATTTTACCTTCTTAATAGAGACAGTATCTCAGCAAAAATTTGCCATACACCTGATTTCTTTTAAGTGTACAATGATATGAATCAGCAGTAACAATAAAATTGATTGGCTTGCTTAACCCAATTCAGGATCTGTGCAGTGATGAATATTCTTTCTGGCCTGGTTTCTGTTCTAGTTTACACCTTTTGTCAAATGGTAAAATGTATCAGATTTCAAGATAAATTTTGTGAGTAAAATGAATTTAACTTACCTGTCATGCTATTACTTCTCCAGTAAAAAAAACTCTTGCATGTCCTGTTGTGCATGAGAATTCACTCTATAATGTGTTCTGCTGTACATAAGGACTTAAAGCCATCATTTAATATCAAGAATTTCAATTTATTTCAATTGAAACACAATCTATATAAGAATACTAAAACATATGATGATTTTTTATTATGGTTAACAAATATTATGCTATTTTAATTGTGGTTAAATAGACTTCTAAAATCAAATGCATTAACTCATTTTCTTAAAAGGACATACTGCAGGAAGTATGCACTACTGTTGGAAATATTTTGGTATTACAAGTGCTAAGAACTCAAGCAACCACCCAAAGGAGCAGGCTGAAAGAGCATTTGCATCCTTTAATAATCTGGAATTGTTTCATTTAAGAAAATTTCTCCCTGACCGGAGTGTAAGAAGCTAACTTTGCCTTGAGAGCACTAGGCTAGACTTCTAAAGGACAGCATGTGTGTTGTAGTATGTGTGAGAAAAGCATAAGAAGACTGGACCAAAGAGATGTGAACCATCAGAGAACAGCCTAAACCTGATCTGCAAAGAATAAAAGTTGCAAATGTTTAGAGTTAGGAGGCTAGCCATAATACTGGGCCAGAGAAAAAGGTCCTTGATGGCATTGTGGGCTGATGTAAGAACCTGAGCCAAGAAACCAGCTTAGAAGGAGAAGTGACAGAAGAGTTGGCAGCTATTACTCCATGTTTGCCTCCAGAGTTTAGAAGTTGATCCAAGACTCCTCAGCCTTACCATTCTTTTGGCATTGCTAAACACTTTGTCAAATCCACAGGCAAAACATTTGTTCACCAACTATGATCTCTGCTCAAGCACTGTGCACCTCTTGCCTTCTCTTCATGGATCAAGTATCACCAGAGACATTCAGCATTGCAGACAAGCAAGGTTGGGAAGAAGGACACCCCAGCCCCACCCCCAGTTCCTAGAAAATAACAAGTGCTGTCGCAGAAGATTATTCTTAAATTTGAAAAGTCAAGGTCTCAGAAGTAGGGTGGTTTGTGCAACCCTAATTTAGCCATTTAAGCAATGCAAAAGTCATTAACTGCAAGATCACACACTATATTTATCCATAAGACATCTTAATCAGGGCAGAAAGTAGACCTGCTCTAAGGATGAATCAAAGATGCATGCTGAAGGAGCGTTCTTGCAACACTTTTGCTTGTTGCAGAGTTTGGAAAGAAAGAATTACACAGGAATACAAAGATGGTCTCATACTTTAGACAGGAAACTTACTCTGGGGAAGTGGGTCCTACTTTTGTTTTCTCTGAGTCTTCCCAGTCACCCATACTGGTCAGTCCCCAGAAGTTTCCAGCCTGTTAGTGGATCTGAAGTTAGCAGATTTGTCTTCAAGACAATCTTCAGGCAGCTTTTGCACTGCACTTGCAGACAGATCCAGTCTGGATGCCTCAGGACCTGCATCTGTATCACAGAATGAATATAATCCTTGTCTCCATACACAAAGTTCCACAGTGAATTAGCTGCACCACTGTGGTAATAAAGGAGAACATCTGAATAAATTTCCAATTCTCCCTTCAGAGAGTGTTTGAACAATGTGTAGTCAACAAGGAATGGCACCACACACTGTACAACATGCACAAAATATTGAATTAAGGTTGTAAGGGCAACATTTATTCTGACATTTCCGACATTGTGAGTTCTGATCTCTGTAATCTAAATGTTCTTTTAATATTGTTTCTCAGGAAAATGCTTTTATAAAAATGCATCCTAAGTATCCATCCATATAATAACATTTTATTACTTTGTCAATGTCAAACTGAAAAGAAATACTGGGATTTCTGAAGCAGCTAGCTAGTAGTTTTTAAAGTGAAATATACATAGCTCTCTTGAGTATCTTAAAATAAGGAAGAAACTCCATATTCATATAAAATTTCATTAACATGGAAACATCTATGATTAGAGATTGGAATTAAAAAAGAAGACTATCACTTATATCGTCCTCAGATTTTAGAAATATGATTATTTCTTCTATTGTACACAGGTGTTATAACTTAATTATTCATCCTATGATGTACTCTTTATCTGGATAAACCTCAAATATGAATACATATATTTTCTGTTACTCTCATAATGCATTTAAACAAAGTTTAAAATATTTACCTACATCTCTAGTAGAAAATTTTACTTGCAGTCTTGTCTCAAAACAGCTATGCCAGCGATGATAGTTTGAAAATGACAGGATGAAACAGCTTTTGCATTTCTTGCAGTACCATTAACATACCGGAAAAGTAATAACTTTCAAGGACTCCGGCTGGTTCATCAACAGCTGCACTTAATTTGCCATTCTGCTAATTTGCAGTGCTTAAAAACCTATCAAATGACACTTCTAATTCACAGCGTACTCTGTGATTATAAACTGATTAAACTCTATGATCTCTCACTGCCTTGTAAATACTTCTGTCACCTTTTCCAACAGAAATTAGTCAGAATTATTTCCTATTCATGTACACTGTGTTGTTTTCCTGAGATAAGTTTCAGCTCCTGAAGTCAGCTGTAATTGTCACTTTATTGTCATCTAGGCAGTGCAGGAGTTATATTTGTTAATGTTTCTATATTTATTAAAGCAGATAGTACAAATGAGGCTGGCCTAAGAAGAGCAAATAGAGATGCCTATTTTGTTAACAAACGCTTCTTGAAGTTCTGCACCAGTGTAATAGAACTCTAGGCCTCCAGTTGACTGTTCTCTGAACCTGAGGCAAGCTATCACAAGTGAGAGCATCTGCAAACATTTCTCTTAAACCCAGCTGGAACAGAGTGTTTCAGACAGTCATTAGAATGCCAGACTCATTTGGATACCCTGTACCTTATCCAGAGGTGATTAAGCCTGGCCCCTTGGTGACCTTTGCCAGCAAGTATCATGGAATGGTTGAGTCTGGAAGGGACCTCTGGAGACCATCTAGTTCAACCCCTGCTCAGACTGGGGCTGGCTGGAGTCCACTCAGACTTTTAATGTCTCCAGGGAAGGAGACTCCTTATGCCAGGGCTCACAGTAAAAAAGCTTTACTTACGTTTAAGTGGAATTTCAAATGGATCTCAATGGAGTGTAATGGGTCTCAATACTTTTGAGAACAAAAAATGCCTCAGGCCACTTGCCTGTTGCCTAAACTCCAGAAAGCATGTAGCTACATCCTTTGCTTTAAGCATATTGGGTATTTTCTTAATGGAAATTCAGCAGAAGGTGGGCTTTTCAAAAATCTCAATAGATGTCTATCCCCATTTTTAGGTATATAGCATATTGAAAAGAATCCAACTTCTACCAACTTTTAAAAGAGAACCATCTGCCTCTATGGTGTGCAGTGTAACTTTCACATTCATGTTCATTTGTTGCAGGCTGATTTAGTATGTAGCTGGATGGTATAAGTATGTATCACCTTAATTAATGGAATTCAATTAATTAATTCAAATCAAGAAGACATATTCAAGAAGAAATTCTCATTTCTGAACACAGTTTTTGGAATATCCTTTTTTTAATGCAAATATGAGCATGAGAAGATTGAAGGTCAGGTTCTGAATGTAATTATGGCCACTATAAATAAATCATAAAGAATATTAATTTGAAGAAAAGGATGCTAATTTCTGATTTAATTTTAAAATCCCCATTGGCCATGTTCTATAAAATTTTTCTTTCATTTCAAATAAAATGCATCCAAAAAAATCACTATGTAAAAATAATTTTGAAAATAGATGTTTTGGAGTTTTTCTTTTGCTGCTGTGCCTCTGTTTCTGCAATTATTTTTCCTTATACATGTGTGCTTTCCCACAATATGGAATGTATTCCTGTTTAGGTAACATAATCCAAGAAGGAAACATAAACAGTGCTTGTTTACTCAAAACGAATGTTAGCTTGTAAAACATTTCAAATCACTAAAGTTGTAGTGAACTTTCAGGCTGGACGTGGGTAAAATTCTTTATAACTACTGTAAAATGCTAAGGAACTGTAATCTGTACTGCAAAAACTGCTGCAGAAGGAAAGATAAAAGACACAGACAATGTATCTTACTGAATTTTGCTTATTATTCTTATTCTTACTTATCTCATAATATCTCATACTTAATTTTGGATTTGTGTGTACCCTACCTGCCTTCCTTTCTACACAACTGCTGCCAACACTGAGGTCACATATATTTGCATTGAAAAGCATTTTGAGAAGTGGCATTGAAACCTGAAACATTTTGAGAGTGGCAAAACACAGAATAAGTGGAACAAGACTTTCTATATCCCAGCCCTACACCTCTGCCTTCCCCCCTTTTCACGCCCTATGGGGTCCATCTGGACTGAGATAACTGATTACTGTGTGCTATTTATTGGTTATTCATTGGGCAAACAAACATTCATTCCCTCTGCCCTCCACCATAAACTAGTTCTGCAGTTACAAAAAGAAATAATTCACTTTCTGTGTTAATAGTTGTGAGTTTGGGGGTTTTCTCCCTAGTTAAACTGTCTTTTTGGGGCTGTCTTTGCAGCAATCCAGCCCAAAATCACACAATAAGAATGTACAAGTTATTGCAGTTCTTGTGGAAATTTTGCTTTTCTTAAATTATCAGTAGAAATGCTTCATCAGTTTAACATACATTTATTCTTACAGTATCTCTTATAAAACCTCAGTTTTTCAGGATTCTCTAGTACCTGAAACAACATTAAAAAATCCAGAATATCTGTTCTCATGTTTTAATTCTTTTGGATATCCCAGCTTTATGAGAGTGTTTCTCTTATGCCAGCTTTCTGACAGTCACTTGGCACAGCAGTGGACTCTCATTGGTTTCTGAATAAAACATGTACCTATCCTGTAGTTCTCAAGCACTCCACATTATGTCAAGTACTTCAAATTTAATGGAGAATGTTAACTGCACTCTGCCTGTTTGCCAAGGCTTCAGCTAGTTAAGATTTTAATTATAAAGTTAGGATCAATTTATTTATTTATTTACATTCCAGTGGAAGTGACCCTTTAGAAATACCCTTTCCTGAAAACAGCTTTGTTTGGAGTCTGTATGGGGCCGGGGAAAATAGGGTGACTGCCTTTTAATAACACAGCACAGGAAAAACCAGAACCCAAGGCTGAATGGGAAGAATAATCAGATAGATGGGAAAGAGAAATGGGGACAGGAAGCAAAAAACCTTGATTTTCTTTTTCAGACTGTGCCCATAGATACCTGGTCTGTAGCCAAATATTCAAGATTTATAATTACCAGCTAAACTATAAAACAAGAAGATTTTTTTAACTGAAACTCACAATAATTTTATTATAACTGCAAAGCAGAATGTCCCTCAAGGTCTCTTGACCTTTGGCAACACCTCAGAAATTCAGTTCTTCATAGCAAGAGTTACTGGACATTGCTAATGGAGTTATGAAAGCACATGGAGTGATCTGACAGGATGCAAATGACTGAGTCAAAGCACGGGAGAGACAAGATTTAGGATGTTTACTTTGTTTTTTACAGACTCCTTAGGCTTTTTAAACCTTTGTACAGTAAATTCCTCACAAAGATGTGTGAAACAGGATGTGGTCTGTGTTGGTTTGTTGGATTTCTTTGAAGGAGGAAATGCAGGTGGAGAGGGACAGAGCGAATGGCCCTTGCTAGGACAAAGAGAAGGGCACTTGGCTGATGCTGGCAGATGTAGGATACAGGAGACAGAAATTGTTAAGTTTGCTTGGGGTGAAGACTGTGAAATTGGGGGCCATATAAGTTGACAGCATCTTTCTTCATATCAGCAAGCAGGTATCTCAGGTAAAAGAAATTTCTGAACCCTTAAACTCTCAGTGGCTCTCAGCAATACAAATTCATTAAGTAATCAAATGGCAGCAAGAAGATGAAGTGCTAACCAAGGACATGACGTTCAGAAGCTAGTATTAAATTAAGGTTTTTTTGTTTTCTTCATAAAAAATTAGACACACATATATAATCATGTAAACAGAGTGTAAGGCTTAGGGAATTGTCTTTAGAGAGGAGCCAATTTCTCCATTCTGCAAGTTGGAAGGTTATTGCCTAGATTGCTCTTTCTCTGCAGCTTCTTTTATCCCTTGACATGCACAATCATGCTCGGACTTTTTCAGACTGTACTGAAATCCTCTTCCATAGGAATCTCTTTGGTAGGACTCTGAAGAGTCAGTTTCTTCTCCAGTTCTGTGTTTACATTGTGCAACTATGACCTGAGAGCATCAGATAACTTGGACAAGGCCCCTTATTCCCCACATTACTTACTCTCCATCTAGGCTGAAAAGACCCTCTCAGATATGCAGAAGGCTTTGCCACAGATAATGGAAAAGAGTTGATACAAGGAAATAAATGCTCCAGTGTTCAGTAAATCACCAAATTAATCAGTTACATTGTACAGAGTGAATTAGATTACTTACACTGCTATGTATTAACAGTAACCTAACTATGAATTAAGCCTATTTTAATACTGATCTTAAATAAAGTATAAACCCACATTTCCTTACTCATATATCACTGCTAGTCCTGGACAGAATAAAAGGTTTTCATGTTATGGATCATTTCAATGCTGAATTTTTTCCCTCTGTTTCAACAAGGGAAGTTTCTACTAGCATGTAACTTTAATTCTCCTCTGCCATTTCCTACAAATGAAAACATGAAAAACAGAATGAAAAACACCCATATAGACAAAAGTAACTACGTTATTCAGAGTAGGACACATCCAGGACTCTGAAGCACTAACCCAAAAGGAAGAAGAGTGTGTTTCAGTCTATTGCTCTGGATCAAGCAAGGCCCCAGACCTAAGCCCCAGGCCTCAGTATGATAGAAACCATTAGGAGCTATTTACTTCTCTGTCAAGTCTCCTCCTCCATCTGTTCTTACCTTATTTTACAGAAGTGACATCTTTTATCTGGGACACGGTCCTAAGGGGAAGATTTTCAGTTAATGATTTTTATCACCGGTTTAGGTTAAATTGAAGCAAAATTAAACCCAAGCAAAAGCCTCATTTTGTTCCTGGTCCCTTTTCACTACTATTATCAACTAAAAAACAAGCCTGCACATTCAAGTCCCCATAGGGATAAAGATACTCTTCTACAGGTAGAGATCAAACAGATTGCTTCCTGCTTGAAGTACGTGTAGCCAGGCAAAGAGTTGTAACTCAGTCATAATTCCCTCCCTGACCTACTCCCTGGGTATTAGAGAGGTGCATAACCCACTTTCAGGCCATATAAATTCACCACACCATTGTTAATAATTGCTATGGGCCTTTGTGATTTCTTCTGTCATTTTATAAATACGAGCAAACCCACAGCTCTGATAACTGAATCAGCATTTATGACTTTGATGCTATTTCCAGTATAATGTGTACCATGGCCTCTTGGTACTGCTTCGATCCTACAAAGTGCAGCAGTATTTCTTTTTCCTTATTGTGCATGTATAAAATACTGGAGAGCTGGCTTTCAGCAAGAATTAAGGTTATTCAGACACTGAAAGGCACTTTCTGAAAGAAGTTTTTTTGTAACATTCTTTAATGTGAAGAGTTATACAAATAATATGAGGTTATTTTAGTAAATTTCAAGGGATATAAACCTAAAGTTATGTCCTTTAATACTTTTGGTTTCACAAAAAATTCACCTTCAGGATCTATTAGGAAGTAACGCTTCCTAATTTTGCAGATTTCTTCAATAAGTATTTGGATTTCAAACTGCTGCAAAATAAATGCTTTCTACTAGAAAGGTGTCACTAAATTACTAGAGGGCCCATTGGCTGCTACTTCTTTTATAAGTGCTCCTTTTTCTACAGTGATTAGAAAATTCTATTAATAGATTTCTATTTAATTTTGTAGGTGACTCCAGAAAATAAGAAAGGACTGGTGTTGTTTGAAAGCCATGATCCAAACTGATATATCCCATTACAATTAAATATGTAATAATATATGTGAGAAATTAACAGTTCAACTATTTTTATAGAATGAATGCCAATGCCTCAAAAAAGTGCCTCACAAATGACTTGCAGGTCACTGTAAAGTTATATGCCTCAATGTCAACTCTTCCTACAGTGTCTTTCTAGCTGAGCAGTGTTATGAAAAGAAGAGGTGACAAATAAAAGTAGGAAAGCACTTGTGTCTCTGTACACTCCACTAGCAAAGATCAGTGCTAGAATGCATTTTTGGAATGGCACCAGGAAAACATGCAAACATTGAGAAAAAGCAGAAGAGAAGTCCATAATTATGAAGAGATTATAAAACAAAACTATGATGTCAAGCTGATCAGGCTTAACTATTCTGTTTATTTATGAAACCAAAACATGGCTCAAACACAGTACACAGTTATTTGCACATAAAAAAGCCATTAAAGGAAGGACTTAACAAGATTCAATGGCTACAGAAAAAATCAGAGAAATCCAGCCCAGAAATAAAGCTGAAGTGTGTATATAAGCAAGTTTTAAAACAATCTATTGCAAAGGGTCTTAAACTCAGTTGTATGGCTCCTTTCAGACAAGATATTGTCTCTTACTAAAGGATGTGCTCAGTAAGCTTCCACAGTGCCCTCCAAATCTGAAATAGTTTACTACATGAGGATCTGTAACCTTACCATTTAAAGAATTTTTATATTTCACAGACTTTGAATTTTTCAATTCCTTTAAATAATAAGGATCTATGAAAGTATGAACATCATTTGTCTAACATTAATTTTTCCTCATTTTGAGATTTCTTGTTAAAATTTCTGATGAATAAGAACCCTAAGCAGTACAGTATACTTTCACTACTTAGACAGAACACATAAACTATATGAAAATATATTAATTAAACAGTAGAAATAGATTTTTTTAATTGCCTAGAGGGTTGGCCATGCTATTATTGTTCATCTGCTCTTCAGTGTACAATCTTCTCTAACTCCCAGCAGCAACATCTTTCAAAGAAAGTTGCTGCTTTAAGTAGTGATCTGAACTTCTTGACAATAGTGATTACAATTTTATCTCCAACCACATATTATTTCAGATCCCTCACATTGTTCTTTAAAGGAAAATTCTAAAGTGCATTATGAGTCAAAAAATTCTTTATTCCTTCCCCAAGATCTTACTGGATGTTTTCTCCAGCACTGAGGTTTCCCCAGATGAGGAGCTTCAGGTTTTCCTTAGTACTGGACCTGGCAACTCCCCTCACTTGTTAAACCTAAGTCCTTTTGGAGTCAATAAACAAGGCTTCTTTTCTTTCCCTTAATTTTTGAAGGCATTTCTTGGAGCATAGCTAACAGACAGAGAAATAATCAGAATGGAGGTGGATGGAGCTCAGTTAGGAGATGTGGGTTTCAGCTCTGCCTGCAGACAGAAGGAGCAGGTTGGGTGAGAGGAACATCTTCTGTCATTGAAGCTGCTTCAGTACTGAGGTGAGTGTTTTAGCTGCAGAGTTATTTTAGTTTGGGCAGGGAATCAGGGAATACCTATTTTGACTACAGAGCTTTTGGCAGACCGGCTTATTACTTGCAGTCTGACACAAGAATTTGATTTTTTTTTTTTTACAAGAGCCAATTGAAAGTGCTAGGGCAAATATGGAGAGAGGTGTCAAATGAACAACTGTTTTAAAACTGTCAGAGGCTCATAAATTATGGAGCAAGGTATCACTGAGGACCTGAATAGTAACATCTCAAGTTGTATTATTGATTCTGCACTTCCCCAGATTGGGAAAAAAAAACCTAGAACAAGTAGCAGCTGCCATGGCTGGGTTTGTCTGCACACACAGTTTCCCTAGCTAAGTTCCCAATGGCATGTTAAAATTAATGCAGGTTATCTTTATTGATATTCAAGTATTTTTGCCTATAAGAATGTATAATGGTTTTGAAGTCAGATTTGACAATAAACAGTCATGACATGCTATGCAAATATTGTCAAGCCTACTTCTACTGACTGTAGCGGAAAAGCCTGAACTTGAAACTGTTTATACTAAACTTCCCTACTGAACAAAAGCCAAACAGGCAATAAATAAATGTTCCTGTGAAAGGTGAACAACTGACAGAAAAGAAGTTTTAAGTAACATCTGTCAATAACAAAAGGACACACAAAAAGAAACAAATAGAGCTCTAGATATAAACAGGGTTAAAAAAAATGAGGTAACAAAACAGACCTGTGTTGATGAAATGAGTAATTACTGACAATGACTCAGATGCTAATGATAGAGACTGTCTCTAAGGCACAGGAACACATCTTGGCCAAAATAACTTTCTGCTTCCTCTTATCACACCAGACTAGCAGTGAGACATTCCTTACTGATCCTTCAGCAGAAAGCAGAAAATAACAATCTGAGGGAGAAGAGCAATTTTGGATGGAAATAAAATGTTTTGCAAGGACTACAGAAATTGTTCTTCAAATATTCTTCAAATATGTGTGTTGGATCAGACTGCATTCTGAACATTCTGAATATTGCACAAATAGGTTCATATTATTTGGCCAGGATAATTTTATGTTTTATATATGGATAGGAAAGAAATCCAAAAAACCAAGATCATGTTATATAGGCCAACATCTTAAAGCCTGATTGAGTACTAAGCAAAAATTAAAAGTGAACTGAAGAAATTATACAAGTGGACAGATACTTGTGATTATAAACAGAGATAGGTTTTTTTGGTCTTATTTATGCAATGACCAAGACTGCGAGTCTGTTAAAATAACTTTAACGTTCTATGTGACAGAAGCTTAAAAGCATCTGTGCCCATGAGGCATGGCAAAAGTATTCAAACACAAATGATTGTGTTTGAGAACAGTGTCTAGTGAGAAACCCCGCAAGTATTTTAGATAGTGCATGATAAGCACCTGATTCACTGTTAAGTATAAAGGTAATTTGAGCTAAGTATTTTCTTTGGTTTGTTTTCAAGTACTGTCCCTTTTTCCTCACTTTTTCTTGCCCTCAGGGAAGAATAGAAACTTGGTTATACTTGGGTTTTCATTGTGATGTTAAAGACTACTGTTTCCTGAAGCAGTGAGCCACAATAGCTACTGCAAAAGTTACTGTGCTAAAGCACAAGATGTTTCTTCTTTGTGGAACCAGTCATGACATTGTGATACTCTTCACCCCTTAGAAAAGGAAGGAGCGACTCTATTACAGTTATGTAATCCATTATCGAAATCAATGATCCCAGGACCCCCAGAACACACATAACTGGCAATATCCATGTCAATAAGTTGTCACTCATTACATTTCTTTATATAATTAGGATGAGCACCAGAACTACCCAATCAGTCAATTGCCTTTCCCAAATGAGTAATTACCTCACTCTAAATTTTTAAGAATGGAAGAGCTGCTGCAAAATGGAAGAGCCCTGTGAGTTATTTCAGTATTGGCCATCCTTTTCTATCGTAACTGCTGGCATAGAATAGTATTCAAAGGACAAATTCTGAAACTGGGAATTATGAATCAGAACTTATAATTTACTTGGCCATCTGACTGTAAAATGGTAGTGGAGTTTTAAAGCCAGAAGGCTTGACTGCTTTTCCTAGATTGCAGCCACCCAAGGCCTCCTTTCTGTGTGTCTGTGTGTGAGGCATTGTTCCAGATTTCAAGGCAAGATGTATTCTATTGCCATCTGTATGGCTGTTGTCTGGTGTCAAGTGGGCAATTCTCCTTATCTCTCTTCCTGAGTGATCGTAATCAGGGTCCCTCTGCAGGGAACATCTGCTGATAAGGGGCTATTGAATGTCACCACATGACTGATAAGAACTATAACATCCCATTGTGAGATGCTCCGCCCAGAGGGAGGAGCCAAGCATTCCTACCCAGATATAATCTGGAGATTCTGACACACCACACGGCTTTTTCTCCACTGGACTCCCCAGAGGAACAGCAACTGCTTCTACTTCCACGGATCTTTGGAGGAAGAATACACCCCTTTCCTACAGGACTCCCTTGCTCCAACAGAACCACGCCTGACACTCCAGGAGGACTGCAGCCCTTTTCCAACTGGACTGCTACCAACACCCTGACCCACAGGGTGTCAGGTTGTGTTCTGACTCTGTCAGTGCTGTTCTAGTGTATTGCATTGTTTTATTTTATCCTTTTTTTTTTCCCTTCTCTATTAAAGAACTGTTATTTCCTGCTCCCATATTTTTTGCCTGAGAGCCCCTTAATTTAAAATTCATAGCAATTCAGAGGGGTGGGGATGGTTTGCATTCTTCATTTCAGGGGAGGCTCCTGTCTCCTTTAGCAGGCAACTGTCTTTCCAAACCAAGACAGGCATTCAAGTTTCAGAGTCTCACAAGCCCTTCAGAAGGCCCAGCAGGGCACAGCTTGGTGCTGAGAGGAAGCTGTGTCTTAGCCCTAAGATAAAAGCCTCACTACAGCAGTGCTGTGCACCGGCAGCGCTCTCCACGGGCATCACTGAGCCCTCTTTGGTCCCAGAGTGACACTGCTTGTCACCTGTGCGCCTGTGGTGGCTCTGTGGTGGTTGGTCCAGCCCGGGTAGGGATGTGAAAAGTGCTTTATGTTATAGTACCCCTTCACTGCAAGGAAGAAATCGATAACCACTGAACTGCTAGTTTATCTGCCTCCTGTAAATTCAGTTGATAGCATCACTGTAACATTCCTCATTTTCTATGGCACCCTAAATATGGTTGTATCACTTTCTAGATAATATAGATGGAGATAAAACACACACAGTCACGGTCACCAATACAAAAATGAGTACAAAATTGCTGATCAAAAACCCTTCATGAAATATAACAGCTTTGAATGTCTCTTCCAGTAGCACATACAAATAAGGGAAAATCATGAGTTTCAGGTTTAGATTTTAATATTATATTACAATTACTGTTGCAAGAATTCCTTTATGGCACATTTTTACAGGAAAATTAGAGTTTTAACAGTCGTATTGCAGAAGATAGGCATTTTATGGAATATCTTCTTTAACAGATTTTAAAAATAACTTTAATTGATGCTAATAGCTGTAAGACCCAAGGTTTTTTTCCCTCCATGGACTCTTCCTATATTGTTAATTTCTAAATGTACTATGTAAAACTAAGATACAGAGAAGCAAAATATTATACTACAAATTTATATGGGAAAAGGTTAATTTTGACTTAATTAAATTGGAGCAGAAGGGAAAAAATCACATCTTCATGAAATTTTACGTGAGAACAGATTTGTATGAAAGATCTATAATCTGATAATTAAGGGCTAAGTACAGGACACTTTAGCTTTATACTGCCTCTCTAGGACATATTAGTACAAATAATAAATATTTATTATTAATAATATTTATGACAAAATATGTTTTTTTCCTGACTGACTGAAAACACAAGGTTTGGTAGTGGCTTTAATAGAAACAGTAGTTTAAGGTCAAAAGTTTCTGTTTCAAGTTCTCAAATAATCAACTGACACTTGACAAAATGCATAGATTAAAGCACTTCACCAGGAAAATCCTCAATGCAGTTTTTTAAACTTGTAATTAATCTATTTTCTAGAGGGATTTTGAGTTGTGGTAGCTACAGTTCATGTCAAACTAAATTTGGATTTTACTATCTAAATATCAATAGGGCTTTAAGAGATATTTTTTTTCCTTGTATTAAGTGTTTTTTTGTGACATATCTCCTGCAAAAGAGTATGCTGTGAGTTTTTACAGGTGGGAGCTATTTTCATTCTTTTTACAAGTGAGCCTGTCCTGTGACCAAGAACACTGGCTGCATTTCTAGGAAGGTGTTTTCAGCTGAGTATCTCAAAATACAGAGGCAGAGGCTCTACTTTGGTTGAGTGCTTTGGTGCAGTGGAGAAATCCAAAAAAAGATATTCCATTTAAAACCAGCAGGAACAAGAACATGAAAGGCATCCAAACTAACACATTTGTATGGTTGAGTTGCCTCTGCCCAGTCCATGTCTCTTTTTATTGTCTTCCTGTTAGGCTTTAAGCAACTGGGGAGCCAGATTATTTATGAGTGAATGATGAGGGCCTTTATGAACCTCTCACGGCTCAGATTCAGGCCACAGTATCCTGAATGGTTCCTTGGTGACTGAAACTGTGTGAAGGGCAATGTGGTGGTACCAGTCCCACTATGCTGGCTGTCATGGATGCCTTTAATTGGCCCCTTCATATACTATCAAAATTGCCATCAAATTACTTTCTTGTTATCAGCCTTAAAGCAGACATGAGACCCAAATAATTCCAGTACAGAATCAGAATCTGTAAATTGAGAAGAGGAAAAACAAAGAAAACCTGTAACACTTCTTTTGTGTCACTGAAGGCTTTTACCATGGCTAGGTTCCTAAACTTAGCCTTTTCACAAGCACTCAATCCACTCATGAAATGATGAGAGAGAGCTATTTGCTTTTTTTTTTTTTTTTTCCCCAGCTTGAAAAGGAAGTTGCTCCTGGCCTGAAACATTACAAGCCAAGGTTCAGCTCAAAACATATTTTATGGCTGAGTTATTGCAAACCATTTAAATTAAGGATTTATAATGGAAATGCTGACACAACCTAAACTCTAGCTGTTCGAATGGCATCACTATAATTATATGAGAATTTAATGATTTCAGCTGCAGCTGAACTGACAAGCAGCATAACCAAATAAACACCAGCATTTATACAGGCCATGAGTGAGAAAAAAACATAGTAGCAGACCTGGGTAAACACTCATAGGAACCTGATGGAAATTTTCATGGGAAAAAAATCAGGAATATTCCAGGCTATAAATAAATACCACCTTAATTTCCTTTAGAGTGAAAAAGAATGGAGTCACGATGCAATTACAGAGTCCTCCTCTCCCTTTATATAAAAAGCATGTGAGACCATCCGGAGAAACACAGGATGTGTTAAACTACAGACTGACGAGTGACTCATCAATAAGATAAGAATAGATTTAAACTGAGGAACGAGCTGAGAGAAATGGGCTTAGCAGTGAGTAGCAGGCAGGGAAAAAGGGAAAGATTAAGAAAGCTAAAGAAAGAATTGGGAAGTACTATTCCAGAACATACATTTAATTTCTAGCATCCTTTTCTATAACATATTTTAACTAGAGTTAAAAAAAAATGCTTAGTGAATATTGTGCACTCTTCTTGCAAAAGCAAAGTTCATACACAGACTTGTGTCCAACAAAACCCCACCTTTTATGTTATCACCAAATTACTAATATCAGTATTTCTCTACTCTCAGATAAAGCTATTTCTAATAAAAAGCAAGTTGCTGATGTTGGGTATTAACATTTCATTTA
This sequence comes from Fringilla coelebs, assembly GCF_963513975.1. NCBI lineage: Eukaryota > Metazoa > Chordata > Aves > Passeriformes > Fringillidae > Fringilla > Fringilla coelebs. The sequence continues at coordinate 41,447,380 of NC_140032.1, read as the reverse complement.
TAAAGTTTTTAATTTGACAGGTACTTCTTTTGTAATATATTCCTTCGCAAATTCACAATCCCACTTCACACCTTCTGGGTAACATTGAGTATGTGTAACAGTTTCTAAAGCAAACTTTCCAGGAGTCTGCTCATATATCAACACCTTCTTGAAGAACACAGTATATCTATTCATGTTTCATTAAGCAACCATCTTTTCTCCCTTTCACATTTTCGAAATTTTAATTCTCTCCAAAGGGTTTCTAACCCTGGCAAGAACTTGTGTGTTATACCAGGTTTTCATCAGATATCCTGATCCTTGCAGATCAGTGAGAATTTATACATTTATTAATGATATCCCAGAGACTTACAGGATTTTCTTGAACCTTTCATATCAAAGAACTGTACCATCGATTTTAGTGATTGTGGCATTAAATCCATATATTTTTTATTTACACTATATTGAACATGGAGAGAAAAAGGCATAGAGAATTAACAGACAACAAACTAAGAGAAAACCCTACTCTTATTTGACCCTCAATAAAAAAAATCATATTATTCTCCACCATTTAAAAAGAAACTATAATTTTAATGGTCATATCCAGAATAATTTAAGAGTCTAAAGCTGAAATGCAAGCAAAATCTAGGTGCAAAGGCAGAAAAGTCTGCACAATAAAAATATCTAGGCAAGCTGTTACCTAATTCTGGAAGTCCCTAAATTATGTATTTTTTTAATTAAAGCACATCAAATCTACCTTTTTTAAGGTTTTGCTTTTTGGTATATTCTATAGAATCATTGTAGTGACTGTGTTGACTGGGCTAAAATCAGCCTGATGTCTAAATTTAATCAGAATCCTGAAATTAGGTTTCCCTGCTGTCTTCATTGGTTCTAGCCTTTATTGTGAGGGCATTTGCTATCCTTTGCTGGTGAAATACAGAATAATGCATAGAAAAAAAATCCCAGGATGGGTGTGGAAAGTAGGATTTCATTGCCAGTCTGATAGATTTACACTTTGAAGCCATGGAGGCTACTTTTTATTCAGCTCAGTGGTGCAGCGTATCTCAAATTCTACCCTACTCAGTGTCTCTGGGCTCAACAAATGTGACCGACGCAAGAGTAGAAATTTCTGATAATTTATCTCCTGCTTGCTTAAGCTAATCTAAATCTGAATATGTGAGTAAAAACTAGATCTGATGTAGTGAAGCTACTGTGGTTTCTAACGGTGAAGACTGTTCAATACTGAATTCCTGGCAGTACAAACATCACTCAGAAGTTGTACTGGGGATAAAGGATTTAAAAGGGTAACGGGTTAACTGTTGTCATTTGGTTAAACATGCAGGTAATTAATGGATTAGCATCATCACTTCAAAATTAAAAGATAATGGAATTTTTATCAGGACTTCTCTGGCAGGGATTCAACAGTAGGATAAATAACAGATAATGAGAGAAAATTAATTACTGATTATGATGAAAAAGTGCAATTCTCCTTCTTTTGTTTCATTTTTATTTCAATCTTAGACAGAAAGGGAGCTCCCCAAAAATAGAAAGATAAACATTAATTCCTATATGCCCTTTAAAGCATGCCAATTTATTCCTCATCCCTGTTTTTTTAAAGCTTCTGACATAATGGCAACCTTGTTTAACAAACTAAAGATAGAAAATCCACCAAACTAGTTTAGTGACTCAAATGACAACCAGCATTAGTATCTGATTTTAGTCAGAGTGTGCTTGCTATTGTTGTGCACTTAGACTTCATAGCTATCCTAAAGGGACTTTTAACTACACAAGCACTGCAGGAGAGTCAACATGAAAATCAGATGGGTAATTATCTAAGTCAAAATTTGCCTTGGATACTAATCTTAATACAGTTTCCTAAGAAAATTTAATTTCCTAATTGTCTCTATCAATTTTTCAAGATATAAAAATTCATATACAAACAGATCAGGGAAGAAGAATTGGAGACATAAGCACTTTAAATTCTGTCTTTGTTTAAATTGAATATAAATAGGGAAATCAAACACTTTTGAGTGCACTTTCCATTTATTTCCAAATATAAGATTATGTAGCCTTTTTCTTAATAAGCATTTTCTATCTCCACTTCCGTAATAATTGTGTGAAAATTCTAGAAATACCAATACTAATTGATGCATATTTATGGATTTGGACTTGGTGATCCTGATGAGTCCCTTCATATTCAGCATATTCTATGATTGTTTTATTATAATGAAAATGAACAAAATCTCATCTCATTTGATAAAGAGTAGATGAGATATAACATATTGTAATAATTTGATAGCATAGAGCAGACTTGCTTTCCTTGATATCCTTCTAAATTATCCCTCCTTTATACAAAAGAAGTTTTCCTGAGTTTATTCTGTTTTAATAAAACTATGTATTCTTTGTCATCACAAGATTGCTATGTATTATAACCAATATCTTAGATATGAGATATTATAAATATATCTCAAATACCGTGCTAATCTATTGTAGGAAAAAAATAATAGCAGCAGGACTTCAAATTGTTCAAAACTATTTTCATTAAAAGAAAATAAAATTGCTTCCCAAATCATAGAATATATTTCAGAGGAATTTTTAAATTAAAATGTTACTATTTACAATACCCTATGCTAAATATTTCATATACTAAATATTTATAAATATTTAATGCTTAATATTGACCTAGTATTTAATATTTAATTAGATTACTTTTGGATCAAGTCTGCTGAATATGCAGAAATTCGTGTAATTTTTTTTTTTTTAAGTGGGGTAAATATTTAATTTGTTTTCTATTTTTTTTTATCCTTCTTGGATTCTAAGGCTTAAAATAGAAAATAAGCACCTGTATGGAAATCATAAACCCAGAAATTTACTCATCTCTTTTTTTCATTTAGTTTAATTTTAGGACTGTAAGAAGAAAATGCTGGCTATCTATATTTTTACCAGAACTGCTTCTTTTGTAGCTAGAATTCTGCTCCAAAGAAGGCCTAGCATTGCTCAAGTTTAAATAGATAGGCTCTTCAGCTCCCTTTCGTTGGATTCAGCAACTCGGTTCTGTGTTGGTTTTTGGCCTTTAAGACCAGATACACCAAAGTGTATCCTCAGCACACCTATTCCATCAGGTGTGCCCTAACTCAGTGTGAAGAGGAGTCTCCTTTGCTTCATGGCTAGCACAGTCATTTGGGATGATGCCAGGAGTGTCCAGGCTCTGGTGACTCCAATCCACAAGACAGAGTCATGGCTAGAATGCTCATGCTGGGGCGTAGATCCCCTCCCAGCCTCTGGCACAGGGAATGGCTAGCATAAATTATTGCAGTATTGGCTGAAGTGACTGTTGGAAATGAGGTCTTGTGGTGTTTCTGAGGTCCCCAGGATGAGGTGAGAGATGAGAATTTGACTCCAAGTTTTCAGAAGGCTGATTTATTTTTTTATGATATTATATTATAATAAAGAATGCAATACTAAAGCTCTACTAAAGAAAGAGAAAGGATACATCAGAAGGCTTCACAAGAATGAGTAATAAAAACTCCTGACTGACTCAGAGTCTGACACAGCTGGCCATGATTGGCCATTAATTAAAAGCAATTCACATGGGACTAATCAAACATTCCCCTGTTGGTAAACAATGTCCAAGCCACATTCCAAAGCAGCAAACACAGGAGCAGCAATCAGATAATTATTGCTTTCATTCCTCTCTGAGGCTTCTCAGCTTCCCAGAAGAAAGTCCTGGACAAAGAGGATTTTTCAGAAAATATAATGGTGACAAGTTCTGATCTCAGATGATTGCCCAAAAGACTTCACTATGGATTCTCTCTGGCCCAAGGAATTTAAATACTCTGTTCAAAGCTGAGCATGATGTACAAAGGGTGCCCTGTGCAAAACGTGGCAGGAATTTGCTCTTTGATACACCCTGCAATCTGATTGTTCCCATCCTTCAAGCATACATGTGGTTGTATTGCTGTTATTCTCCATTCTCTAAGTTTCTCCTTATGTGGAAATCTTGGGTCATTAATTCTGTTCTTCAGATGCTGTGTTTTTCTTCTTGCTGTGTTTTGAAGCCACTGACTTTTTACTTAGATTTATCTCCAGTGTTTTAAACTTTGCTCTTTACATACTTGAGGTTCCTTTATTTTCCGTGGCCTGCAGGGAGGGGTAATTAATATACCAATTCCATATCAAATATGATTTTAAAGAAAAGAGGAAAAAGAAAAGAGAAGATGAAAGTAATAGTAATAAGATCACAAAGCTGCATAAACCAGCTATACGTGCTGCTAATGTGTTCTGTTCTATTATTTTTAGCACTTCAGATTCCCAGGATGCCCATCTGCTTTTGTTGACTAGTTTCTGTTGCATTTCCTGGAAACTCTTTCTTCTGAGACACCTGGGTGTGAATGACAGTCTTATATATTAATTCAAGGAAATTAGGACATATGAGTACAATACAGGGTCTCAAGTGTGTTGGCTAAGCGATGCCAAAGAACAGATTTTAAAATGTAGGGCAGTTTACAGTTCTCATGATGCACAGTAGCAAAGCACTCATTAGAATTCTAGCAATTTTCTGCTTATTTTCAAGAAGTATGTAAGCTGTAAAATGAATGACACATAAGCTTTGCATCTTGGGAAATGTGTGATTAAATTACAGCAATTTAAGTTAAAACACATGAAGAGTTATCATTTTGACATGCTATTTGCTAAAAACATCCTCTCCTATTTACTCTCCAATGTCCTAGATGTTTAGTCTGAAATATATGCCTGTGTCCCTTATCCAAAAATGTGATTCCTGTTGGAGAACATGGTACCATTATTCCCTACTTCACTTGTTTTTCAACATCTCCTGTGCAAAACTGCATTGATTGCCTTTTACAGTGACATAAGACTTAATCAGAGGGTTTGTTGTTCAGAAGGGTATATCTTCTGAAAGCATGAACATAATGACGAAAGCATAATGCAAACATTTTAAAGGTGGTTCCAAGAACAGTGGGCCTTTCCAGTGAGGATTCTCTGCTGTCCAAAACCACCCCTGAGCTCATGCTACTGCCTCCCATTGCTATGGTGCAGACCTTCTTAGGTTTGCTGTCTATTTTCTCAAAGCTTGTAGGAATTACAAAAACCTTTACCTGTACCTAGCAACTTTGAAGGTAACAAAGTGGATAAAAATTTTAAAATTTGCTGATTGGGGGATACCATTGCTGAAACCTTGTTTTCTCAGGCAATTAGCTTAAAAAAAAAAAAGGGGGAAAAACCCAGTTATATGGAATCACAGCTTACTTACAAAGAACACAGTGAAAACTTTGTGGAACTGTTATTTCAGAAAGAGTTTCAGTGATTACACGTCTTTGTACAAACTCCATGCAATCAAAATGATAGCCATATTGGTTAACCCCAATTTCACAGATAGAAGCTTGTTGAGCTGGTCTGCAGCATTCATTAGTAAACAGTTGACTCAGTTTTCTTTCCACATTTTTGTGTGTGTCCTTTTATCTCTCTCTCTTAATTTTTTTTACGCCAATTGTTCTTTAAATACAAAATCCAGAGACTAGTGCTGCATTTATTCCTGGTCTGACTTTCAGCTGCTGGTTCTTTTACACCTCCTGCTTCCTTCCTGTCTGCACGTAGGAGCATGAAAATGTGATGGACAGAGAAGACATTTATTGCTTATGCTGCAAATAAACTCTTAGTGATCAAGAGGAAAATAATTTTCTAATACTTTAAGACCTATGATTCTGACAGGAAGACAAAAAGAGTCACCTTGTTCAGAAACTACCCAAATCTAAATGTCAGGATTGCAGATGACTAAAACACATAAAGCTTGATGAATGGCCATCATCTGGTTTTAGACGAAACACAAACTTTCACTACAGCAGAGAATTTTATATAGCTCTCTGATGTAATCAGATTTAACTTCTGTGATCTTATATAAACTGTTCCATTTAGTAGTTTCTTGGAATGTCTGTTATTTAGTCTATCTCTGCTGCTGGAATTCTCTTACCCACTGCTGAAACAGTGCACTCTTTCTAAGTAACTTTTGGTATCACAATTGCTTCATAACAGATCTATCCTAAATGTTGAAGTTCTAGAATAAAAAATAATGCATCATCTCAATAAAAGAAGATCTCATTTCTATTCTATTTTCTCATTTCATTTCTATTTTCTAATAGAAAAATCTCCTGCTGGCACTGCAACTGGTATCTTGACTCTTGCATAAAGCCTAAGAAATCAGGAAAGAGTTTTCTTCTCAAAATTAGTTCAGTGATGAGAGAAGTACATAGAGAATATATTTCAATAAATTGGTTAATATTTTAATTTTACTTTTAACTGATAGAATCAGGCTTAAGAGATTTAGAAGAGATGAAAATGGGCTCTTGAACAGTACAGGCATTTCTTTAATTGTGGTGAGGATTCCCTTACTCCATATCCCAGAATGACACATCTCATGCCCTCAGGCCTCATTTCAGTCTCCTCTCAGTGACAATTACACAGTGTTAGAATGTGAACATGACATACCTTTGCTTTTTTTGTTTGTTTGTTTTTAAAATATTTAGAAAGCCCAATTTAACTTTTCTTCAATAGCTGCCTCCAAAACCAAACCATGGTGTGCCACTATCCAGGACAGGTGGTCTACATGAGACATTACAGACCAGGCTGTGGATTATGGGAATGTTTTTTTCACAGGAGACATGAAGGAGATCATCCTGAAGTAAAGGTGGCATAGGTGAAAATGTAAAACATGGCTCTTTCCTCACCCACACTCACCCTTCCTCTCCCCTGTTTTTCCCTGAAAAGGTGTTTACACATTCCACCAGCAAAACAGGGAAACAAGAAGAGAAAATGACAGGACATTTAAGGCTCATGTTGCAACATCTGTTCAATTAGTTATTTTTTTATAATTTTGCACTAGATAATCAGTTAAGTAATGTGTTGTTTCAGTCCAAAACTAAATTGAGGATACTTTATAACAGATTATCCTCCCACCGTGTCTAAAATCTGTTAGTGACATAAAGGTAAAATGTTTTAATTGAGAGATACCTTAACAGTGCAAGTAACAAATGCCACATAAAACATTTATGGAAAATAAATTTAGAGCTTCTGCACTATCATAATTACAAATTTTCAAAAGTCCCTAAATGCTTCTTTATATAATAGAACATAATGGCTCTCAAGTGGTCATTTATATCTACCTCATAAATACCATCCATGTTTAGAAGCTCTTTATAGCACACTTTTGGCTGGATGTCCCAATATGCATGTGATGGCTTTAATTGATGATGTCATAAATGACATCATAAAAGAAATTTGCTTGTTTATTTTGATGTTTCCTTAATTTTCTCATTTCTAAACAGAAAGACCAGCAGTTATTTTACTTTCTAGGTCTGCATTTTGCACAGCTACTCCAGTCATTATTTAGGACCTGTAAAACTTAGAATATGGCGTGGATTATATGGGAATAACATACACTTGATCTGGTGTGGTATGTCAGAAGCAGTTTTAATTTTTTGTGAGACAGTTATGAACAATATAAAACAAAAATATTTGTAACTATACCAAGTTGATTAAAAGATGCAAAACAAAATTAGGAGGAAGTGCTTTTGAAACAAATCCTACTTAGTAAAATATAATTTCAGAGAGATCAAGATAGTGCTGAGTATTGTGCAGAATTTCTTCTGAAATAAGATGGCAAGGACACATTTGTTTAGAAGCCTAACAAGGGGATGAAGTAGACTGGAATTTTGACCTATCTGAAGATGGGGGTCTAATTCAGTCTGTACTTGAGTTCCACAGAGAAGACAGGACCTAAGATACTTAGCCTGCACACCTACAACTTATGCTAAATATTTAATCACACATATGAGAAAAAAGATCCGAGTTCCTCTCAAAAAAACCCTTGGAAATACTGAAGACCACAATATTATTTGCTGCCAGTCAGGACAGTTTTACAAAGTAGATAGTATTAATTTTCATAAATGGCTAATATTCCTATATGATTATAAATCAAATGACTGAGTCATCATTGTATACCTCCAGTTAGGATTTCCTTTGTTATCTTCTCCAGTTCCCCCAAATTCATTAGAAGATTGTTGAGTGGTCTAATCCCCCAAAGCCATGATAATTTACTAAAATGGAGATAAAGAATGTAACTACACGGGAAAAATGACTACAAAAGTTTTAAGCTGCTAGCGCTGTCTTGAAAAGAATGCCAGCACTTGCTCAGAACTGGGCTTTGAGTCAGATGCTCCACTTAGCAGCAGACCCATATTTCTATGGCTAGTAACTGGTTAAATAGCTGGCATCAGTATAAAAGGACCTCATGGGCTGCAGCTGGACTGAGCATTTGCGAAACATAGAAGGGCACTGAAAAGCTTTTAAATCTTGCTGTGATATGACTGACATTCTAAGAAACATCAGAGAAAGGGATGAAAGCTAGAAGCTGAACACCTCACCTTTCTGCAGGGAAATCATGCCCATGATGTCAGATCAACACTTAAAACACCGATATCTATTTAACAAAATATGAAAGTGAGGTAATTTCTCATTTGTAGTCATGTTACATGACAAATAGAAGGAGCCTCATTAGAATGATTTGTTGTCAGCTTCTGGCTTCAGAACTCAATTCATTCAATCACAGTTTAAAGTGTCATCTACAAGAGTCTACATTGAACATATTGGTAGAAATAATACAGTAATTACTTTGAAGGACTGAACAGCAGTACCATTATTTATGACATTTTCAAGAAGACTAGTCAATAGTAAGCTTGTGAGTTGCTATCTAGAACAAATGCAATAAGCTTTTTTTGCATCCTGAATCTGTTACTGATTATGCCTTCTAAAGGTGCACTCCTGGCACCTCTGTAATGCAGAGGTTCTGTGTACCAAAGTGAGAGAGATCTAATTGCACATGGAATAATAATCTTTTCTGAGCATCAAAGGAAAAAAGATCTTACCAAGCCTGACTGAACCAGGAAGATTATCAAGCGCTATTTACCATACCCTGACTCAGACCATTAAAAAGTTAGACTCACTAAGCCATGGATATGGATTCTTATGTACTTTGACTCAATTGATTTCACAAAAATCACATCAGGAAATGTAGTTTTGTATTAGGTTTTCTTTGTCTGGGTCAGTAAAATATTATTAGCCAGATGGGCAAAGATTGAAAGTTTTGGGAAAATGGAAAATACTGCAAGAAAGCATGCAGTGCCTTTTAAAATACTATATAACATCTTCAACACAATAAGGAAGTTTAGACAGATTCATAGGGAATACTGAAAGGTAAACAATGCTGGCAAAACCAGAAATCTGAAATAAGCAGAAAATTATAGTGAAACTTACTCAAGAGCTCACTTGTTTCAACACACATTGTGTTAAAACAAAACACTAAGGAGACCTGTAACTAAATACATGTTTAACTACTGCAAAAATGTTTATATATTTAAATTTAATCAGTGTATGAGAAAGTTCACATACATGGAAGAAATATCCTGCCATCTCTTTCAGAGACATATAGTAATTTTCTCAAAACAAGCACTTTTCCTGTGCTAGAAATATAACACATGGAAACAATTAAATTGTCATTGAAAAATTCAAAGTATGAACAATCAAAAATTTCAAGTAGCTATAATATTTATTTATGTTTTCAAATCAAGTTACTTTTTTAAAAAATTCTGTTCCTACCCACTACACCAGAAATATCATATCTATAGTGCCAGCAAAATGATGCAATTCCTATCACAGATCACTTTTTCTGGTTGCAGAAATAGATTTCAAAATGCTGTATACTAAATGCTGTCAACAAATTGCCAGATAAAATAAAGCAATTGACAGACATTTTATCAAAAAATGGTTACAGATTTTGAAGACTTAAAAATTAACTATAGTTCATAGACATAATTTATTGTAAGCTTTTAATTTCCATATGTTTCCACCAGCAGACTTCAATTTGAAAATAGATTTTTTCCTCAAATTGATTTCATCATTACAATCAACAGTGTTGAACATTTTAATACATTCAGCCACTCGTATTGTAAATATCTACAATCATTAAAACCTAATTTCATGTTTGTGAGTAATAAAATTCATACTAGACCTCTTTTTCCAGTTCATGAACTGATCCTGATTTCAGAGATCATATTCTGCATTTCCTTAGTAGTTTTAAATACAATTTGATCCCAAATGTAATAATCCCTTTAAATTCCCTGATAGCAATCTGTTCCTCTTACTCTGCCAGAAAGAAGAAAAAGCCAGCTGTTTAAAGTATGCTTAACACTAAAGCTCTGTGGAAGATAAATATTCAGTTTTGTGGCAAGTTTTGAGGTTTTCCCTTTGCTTTTGATCCGCATAAATGCAAGGAAATATCTTTTAATACAGTATCAAATGTGTGCTAAGATGTCTATAAAGAAGTGAGCTATCATATTTGCCTTTATTTTTCCCCCTTTTTTCTTTTCTCTCCACTCTTCTTCCTTTTTTGTAACACGTAAAGCTACCAGAAGGTTCAGGATTTAAAAAAGCCCTTTGTATAAATTTTACTGAAGTCATATTTCTGTGAAATATCACATTCAATAAACCCACTTTTCAAAACACTTTCACTTAAACAGAAGGATGCCAGTTATCTCCTCTTATTACTATGCATGCCATCACACAGAAAAGCATTATGGCTTATTGCAGAGAGCATTATGGCAGAAATGTGGGGGGCACAAAAATTGCAGAGTAAAGAGCTCTCCATTAGCACGTCTGCTCCAATGCCTTTCACGATGCTGTACACAGCACCATGTGCAGCTCTGCAGTGACAAAAACGTCTGAGTCATCATTCAGCTGCTATCTAGAAACTTTTGCAAAATAGCATCTGTGTTTACACAGGCAGACGTTCCCAATACATCTGTAGATCCGGCACGTGGCAGAGATCTCTCTGCAGTCGGGTCCTCCTCTTTGTGAGCACTGCATCTGCCAGACCAAGTGCTTATAAAAATAAGTCATATTTGGCTGCAGATACTTTCTGAACTTTCAAAACACTGCTAACTCTCCAACATGATCCTCAGATGGCAAATGTTAACAAAGCTCTTCTCTCAGACATGAAATTCCCGGCTCCAAACCAAGGATATTCATGGTTTTTCCCTGAGCCAACACAGCTTCCCAAGTCTTATGCACAAAATGGAGCCCATATATACAAAATTCTACATTATCTAGCAGCATAATACAATGTAGGTCTTCTCCTTGAACCACACCATACAGATACTTACATGCTTTACACTGTCACTTGCTCTGTTAAACACAATGTTGAACAAAAATAAACATCTCTGGATTAAAATAATTAATTCAGCTCCTGTTAACTTATCAGCATTTTGAGAACCAGACTTAAGCTTTTCTGAATCCATAGCTTGTCTTCTTCCCTTTTAATTTTGAAAGTGACTCTTAACTTGCAGACCTGACTTTGTTCCATGTTCCAGACGGTCTTTTCTTTGGTCATCTTTCTTTCTTTAGCCTATAATCTTATCTCTAGACATGGTAGGTACAGATGACACTAAACTACAGCCTTTTGCTCTAATTATTGGCTGGAATCTGATCTTCCTTTTGATTTTCATATTTACTTGTCTCCATCGGTTTTGATGTTTGCTCATTTATACTGCAAGAACAGCTTCTGTCGTGATATGGAACCTCGTGCACACCTCATTTCTGAGCCTGATCATGCACCTCTCTCATTCCTAATTTGCTCATAGCACTGGCAAAAGAACAGAAATTATTACTTTGCACTAGCATATTATTCTAAGTAATCTTTCTCACTAATTATTGAGACTTCATGGTGGTAAACAATGCTTTCATTTTCTTCCTTAAATAGTATCATCTATTCTTTGAAGATCTCAAAAAAAGCTATGACTACAAATTATCTCAGAGATTTCAGTGCTAGCTACTCAATTTTTCTTAATACTCAAACTACATTATGTTATTTCAATGCTTACAACAAGGGATGCTTATTACATTTATCTTTTTCCTTCTGTGCTAAAAATCCTGCTCTGTGTCATGGCTGCCAGTTTAAAAGTTAGATTGCAAACTTCTTTTTATTTTCCAGCTAAACATATATTTAAATATTGCATGAACCTGGCCTCTTTCCAGGACACATTTTATTAAAGCCAGCTGTGAAGTAATTACTGAACATGCTAAAAATGGCTTTTGAAAGTAGAACAATGTGAGTTTTCTCCAATTTTGATTCACACACTGAGCTTTGACTAAATACTGCATTCCAAGAACTCACTCTCTTATGAAATGTAGTCTGAACAACTTCAGAAACATAATTTCTGAGAAATGTGAGAATCTAGGTCAAGAACTGATTGTAGCAGAATTTGCTAACATAAAGGAGTATGTTTTTCCTAAATAAAAAATGTACTTTCAGGCACCAATGAAGTCAAAATAATGAAGCAAGCACATGCAAAACAATTAGAAAATAAAAACTTTCCATGTAAAATTCAAGCTGTATCGCATATATAATTTCTTCTTACAGAAATAAAGGGCATTGTTTCATTGGGATTTGTAATGTAGTAACATTCTGACAAAGATGTTGCATATTTCTGATTAATTTCCCAATATTTTTATTTTTTGGGCACATTTGGATGTATATTTTTATACCATATTAACTTCTCACATCATATTCCCCTAGATGAATATGAGGTGGTTTTTTTTAAACATGAATGATAAATATTCTCTTCAGGAGGAGCATGGCCTAATTTTGAGTTCTTTATGATTACTCATATATTTTCTAAAAAATAAAATTCATACCTCTAGCAATACGATTCTAATTGCTTCTGCATTTGCATATCAATGGATAAAAGTGTTTAAAATCCTACAGATATCTACTGCTGGCTGCATGCAACCCAGACACTGCCTGTTAAAAAGTGATTAGAAATTAATATAACTATCCCATGTATTCACAGCTTGACAGCTGTAATATGTAAAGAATGATCATTCTTAAAGGGGCCGTGCTTGAGAATGCTGTGTTTAATTAATGCCCTAGGGAAAGAGAAAAAAAAGGAGGAGGGAAAGTACTGTAGCTGAATTTATTCTGAATTTGTGGTGATGTTAAACATTGCATGCAAGTTTTAACGGCATGTATTCATCCAGCTAACACAGTGTCTTACTGAGAACAAATGGTGTTGTCTGCCTTCAGGAGATGAGGATTTTGAAGTGAATTTGGGAATGCACAGTAGATTTCTATTTTATTTTTGCTATCAATATGTGCTAGGCACAAGCACCCAAGCTGCTCTTTGTATGCAGGACAATTTCTCATGCAGGATATGCAGAATTCTTGTTTATCTGTAGTGATGTCTTTAGGTTTGTGAGGAGCAGGGTCTTGTGCAGCAGCAATCTGTACAAGCCATACTGACAATTTATATTGAGACTGACACTTCCCTTTTTATTCCTAACTGCTACTGGTATGTGTGAGAGTTCAAAATTATTTTTGTTATGAGGACATTACATGCAACAGTTACATTTAGAAAGAGCAAATACCTGAGCAAATTAAAGTCAAAGACTGAAATATCCCAAACAAAAAATCTTGTATTGTAGGAGGAGATTAGAACATCACTACAGAACTTAAAAAATAATTAAAAAAGAAAATGCTACTATACCATGAAACTGTGCATCAGTACAGCAGAAAAAACCTTCTTACACATGCCACAAGAATATTACCCACTGCAGCAGTTCTGGGTCAGGCTCTGCTTAGACTGAAAGTCGTAGCAGAAGGAACACAAGATCAGGACAAGAACAGGGTTAGATCCTACCTACCCAGCCGTGGCTGCTGTTTGGCAAACCAACAGAGAAGAAGCTCCAGCTAAAACTGACAGGCTTAGCTGTAAGCCAGTCCTCGAGCAGTAGGCACTTTAGGAGAAACAGTCTAGATGAATGTCAATAAAATAAACCCAAGAGATCAGGAAACACAGTGTCCCTTACAGCTGTTTCTGTCCCTAGCACAAAGGAAATGGCTATGAAGGCTGGACTTTTTTGCTTGTTATTTTTTCAAACCTCAACTGCCAATTAAGACTTGAAGAGAACGTGAATAACAAAGGCCTTTTTGCCTGAGTGAGAACTTATTTCATTGAAACAGAAATCTGGGAAATCTGGGAAGACATAAAACATGTATTTGTGTTTGCAACAGTGAAAATTTCCATGCTGTCAGTACAGTGATATTATCTCAATCTGCACATACAAAAAGAGTAGTGTGCACTAAATGTCGGACTGAAGCGTTACGTTATTTAATCTCTGTCTGTGAACAACATAAACACATCAATACCTGCAGATGGGAAAGCACCAGGGGCAAAACAACGCAAGGGGGTGAGCACAACCAGGGGCAAAACAATGCAAGGGGGTGAGCACAACCAGGGGCAAAAACAATGCAAGGGGATGAGCACAACCAGGGGCAAAACAATGCAAGGGGATGAGCACAGCCAGGGGCAAAACAATGCAAGGGGATGAGCACAACCAGGGGCAAAACAATGCAGGGGGATGAGCACAACCAGGGGCAAAACAATGCAGGGGGATGAGCACAACCAGGGGAAAACAATGCAAGGGGGTGAGCACAACCAGGGGAAAACAATGCAAGGGGGTGAGCACAACCAGGGGCAAAACAATGCAGGGGGATGAGCACAACCAGGGGCAAAATAATGCAAGGGGATGAGCACAACCCGAGGAGGTCCCACCTGGCTTGGATCGGGGCACGAAGGTGCCGAGGCTTGTCCGGCTCTGCCCAGCAGCTCCGCCACGGTGCCAGCCGCAGGGCAGGGCTCTGCCCTTCCCACCTAAATTGTTACTGCAATTTTCCCGTCTGCAAACCCAGGCAGCAGCAAGTCCCTGGCCCTGCACAGCCCCAGGCTGGGCCCCGTGCTGCCGGCTCTGTTCTGGCGGAGCACTGACTGTGCTGTCCCTGCAGCCCCCAGGAGAGGGGCCTGTCCCTTCCCAGCAGGGCAGGCACAGCTCCGGGGAGCAGCCAGGGCCCATGGAGGGCTGGGCAGGGGGACAGGGATGGCCCAAGGCCAAAGGCAAGGGGGCAGGAGCCCTGCAGACTCGGGGATGCCTTGTGCCTTGCCCCGTGGCCATCAGCAGGATGGCACAGTGCTCCGGGCCTGGAGAGAAGGGACACATGGAGGATACAAATGGCAGCATGGGGACACCGAGGTGTGAGGTGGGAAGCCCTTCCAGCACCTTGAAGGAGATGTCCTTCCTCAGCTGACATCCTCCACATGGACAGCTGGGCCAAAACACCCCCTGAGGCACTGGGCAGGGCAGTGGCACCCCAGGAGGACACGCTTTGTGCCAACATGTAGATCTTCCTGTCGGTCTGTGGGCAGCTCAGCATGGAGAAAGCCTCAGAGCCTTGAATGAGGCGTGCAGATTTTCCCCAGCTGCAGTGGCTGATCTGACTTTCAGGTTGCCTTCCAAATGGATGTTTTTAGGCAGTACTTCATGGCACCCCATGTCTTTTGATGGCTTTCACTTTTGCCAAGATTTTTATTCTTTTTTTCAGTATCCATGCCGTGTCTCTCATATCTTCCCCTCAAAGGTCTTTCTCCCTCCTTGGTTTTTCCCCTACATTTGCAGCATCTGTCAGGTTAGTTTTGGCATGTTTTGGTCCTTTGCACTGCACCTCATTTCCTCCCATACCATTTTATTGTAGTCACTAATTTCCCAATTTTCTGGGGTTTTTGTTTTTTTTTTTTCCAATTGCATTTCATTTGATCATATCTCCTTTCCAGAGTGTTTGTCTTTTTTTTTCTGTTCCGCAAGATTTCGTTTCCCTTCTTGAAAAGAAATTTCATTTCCTTTCGGGAAGGGAAACGAAATCTTGTGATTTCAATGGGCATCCATGACAAGTAGATTTGTCTTTTATCTGTAGTTTAAAAATGATTGCATCTAAGCACCATGTAGTCTTAAGAACTGCTGCAGTGTTGGTCTTGGTCCTTCTCTCTGTTTACATTCTCGCACAACAATTGTAGGTAAGTTTGCTTTCCCTCTTGGGATTGTATTTAGACAACTAAAGGAAGTTCACTCGTTCTGATTCCTCTAAACTAATTTCAGATTTCTGCTGCAGGGGTAACACAAGGATAGCATGTGGTAACACTCAGCTTCAGGCAAATTATCTGAGTCAGAGCAGCAGATAAAATACCTGCGTGCATCTTCAGCAAAGCTCCCTCCCACGGGCTGCAGCCTGCGCTGAGCTCCCTGGCACTGCAGATTCACTCGTTGTCTCCATCAGCTGCACTTGTATCTCTGCTGCTCTACAAAAATATCCTCCGAGTCTGCTTTCAGAAACCATCTGCTTCCTGCAGTGGAGAAGGAGTACTTGGGACCAGGATCCTTGAGAGCAGCTATTTTCACTCTGTGATGACTACTTCAGTTAGCAGGCTGCTGTAGCCATCTTGCCCTTATCAAAAAAAGGTAGTTATTTTGTCCAGTTTCTCATTCAATAAGAGGGCCTACCCATAGACCCTGATATCTGTGGTGTGGCAGAGGGTCGTGTCATTCATTCAAACTCTAAAGCTGATGGTCACTCAAAGGAATCAAAGAATGCTCTTTGTGGCAGGAGAAAAAGGATTCCAGACCATGTCACTTCAAGATATTTGAAGCCTGAATAATCTTAGGGCTTATCAACTGACATCAATTAACTCTGATATAATGAATTTATACTGGCCACCTAGATCTGGCAGTTTCCCTCACATATCAATAACAAAACAATGTCTCTGTAGCACCTGAAGAAAGGGAGATTTATCACTGTAAGCAGGAAAAAATGTTTTGACAGCCACTTAGAAAACAGAGCAGATATTCACACTTAATTTCTGAAAGTCTCAGCTGCAATGTCACCTTCAAACTTTTCTAACAGCAGCAATGATGTATGTAAGTATGAAGTACAATCAAACCTTTTCTATAATCATATTAAATATTTTCTGAATTAAATATTGTTCTGTGTTAGAAATTAATAACTTTTCAGCATCTTTTTTTTGAGGAAAGTTTCCTCCTTTACTCACCAGGATACATGCTGCCTTGCATGGATACTGCATCAGGAAATGGCAAATCCTCACCAAAGTGCTGCTTTTCCTTTTTCAGTAAGGCTTAATAGAAACAGCAGAAAGAAAACATAAGAGAAACAGCATATATTTTCTCTTTGGGGCCTGCAAAAAGGAAAGTAATGCTTGAAATTCCATAGATTTTTTTTTAAACTCTTCATGAAAAAGCATTAGGACGTCTGTGATATTGTACTTAGCCTAAGAAAATTATGAATACATTTCTTAAGAGGCCATTTTATTTCTAAGAGGTTTTTCTACAATTCCTAATGCAGCACTGACTGGCCATTCATGAGAAGAAGGAAACCCTTCCAAATCTGCAGAATCTGTCTTTTTCCCTGTGCAACCACTGTGCTCTCCAGGCTAAAAAATAAATAGGAAAAGCAACTGTACCACTGAGACTCAGAGTCAGGCTCTCTGACTCAAAATCCTTACTAGGAAGCATAGCCTAATAGCACTTCCTGGAGACCTTGGGAGGTGAGCTAGGATTTGTACAGCAGCTGTGTATCAGTAATGGACCCTGCTCACCCTCTGTCATACCAACCAGCATCTCAAAAGAGCAATACAGTGATTGTGGGTTAGATGTGTAGCCTTTTTAATGCTGCATTTTTTGCTTTCCTGAATTCTTCTGAGGCATAAACATCACTTTCTTGACGCTTCATT
This sequence comes from Fringilla coelebs, assembly GCF_963513975.1. Classification (NCBI taxonomy): domain Eukaryota; kingdom Metazoa; phylum Chordata; class Aves; order Passeriformes; family Fringillidae; genus Fringilla; species Fringilla coelebs. The sequence continues at coordinate 41,429,705 of NC_140032.1, read as the reverse complement.
GACTTTCAGGTCCAAAAAAACAGGAATCTGAGATGGCATAACACAACTAAGTATGGTACAACAGATAGATATGCTGCAAAACTCTGGGTTTTGAGATAAAAACATTCTATTAATTGAAATATTTTTCTTAACAGTTCCAAAGGAAAACAATCTCATTTTCAGTGCATAAAAATTTTCTTTACAGAAAAAATAATTATTAAAAAAATCAGAAAAAGAAGTAATTTTTAAAGGATGAAATAGCATTTAGCTTTGACCATCTAATAATAAAGTTCATAAAATGGGCAGATAGTGATTTAATGGATTGATTTAAGTTCTCCTGCCATTTTTAAAATCTTCTTCTTTATAAACAGAGAGGTTATAAATATGTATTATTGTCACTGGGAGGTTTTATGAATGTACAACTACATTCTTACATGCTAATATCTTACTAACCTGTTAAGGGAAAGCATATCTTGAGCAGATGAGAGGAATTTCTGAGAATTCTAGGATAAAAGACAGGATCCAGTATTTGCAATCTTGTTAGAAAGAAGCAGTTTAAGAGACTCTCCTGAAACAAAATCACTCAGAAAGGAAACATACAGGGCAGAAATTATTTTTTATTAACTTCTATGTTTTTCCTTTTTTCACTGTTTCTGCTGGAAGAATATCGATGTAGTTGATTTCTGGAAAAGGGACAATTTGACTGATTAAACCAGGATGCTGCACTTTAAATATTCAGCTGGTTACCATGGCAACAGTTTTACTTTGACACACAGCTTATCTTGTTTTAAGGAGTGCAGCCTGTTGTTATGGCAATTTGGAACACCACTATTTTTTTCCCCACACAGAAAATAAAACAGTAGTTAAAACGGGTTCAATAATTAAAAATCTAAGCCTGATTTAGTATCTTGTAGAATGCTGTAGTTTATCAAATTTAACAAATGAAACTTGACTGAACAGAGAAAGAAAGAAAGAAATTTCATGAAGATATAAAGATAAAGGATTATAATTTTTACCCCTAAAAGGAAAAGTAGATTGTAGAGGTATTTTTAATGATGAAAATTCACTGTTTTCTGCTTTCATGAAGAAACACATTATTTTGTCTTGCTGATTTCTTAAGAAGCAAAATCTAAATAAACAGATACAGAAGAACCAATACAAATTATTCCCTAAAGCTCTTAGCATTGCAAGCAGAATGAATATTTTCTAACTGAAATTTCATAAACAGTAATACTAAATGATCAGAGTTCTGACCTAAAATAAACACTTTTCAAAAAAATAAACATTTTTTAAGAACCTAAATTTACACACTACTCCCTACTGATGCACGTACTTTACATTACATGCTAAGTAATCATGCACATGCCTGCATATTTTAAATAAGAATGAAATCTATATGCCCTTTGCTACAGGCATATTGAATGAGTCCCTTCTCTTTAATCTTCAGAAAAACTCAGTTCATGTTTAAACAAGAATTGGGATGATCCTGTGAGTAGAAGAGAGAGAGCTAAAGGGGCATCCAGCAATCTGAAAAAAAAAAAAAAAAAAAAAGAAAATCAGGAAGAAATTTTGATCCAGTTGTCCAGTCTCTAAAGAGGAAATAGAAAAGGTCCTTGCATTAAGCAAGTTTGGTTAGGATCTACCTGATGCACTTAAAGTTTGAAAGTGCAGTGAGGTTTTCTTTAGTCTTTTTAAAGTTCTAATACATATGGATATTTCAATATTTACAAGATATGTACTGGGGTAGTTGCTGGAGGTTCTCAACATCCTTATCACTATTTCATTTTTTACTGTGAAAAAGAAGTGACTTAGTATACAAGATCAATCAAATTATCTTTGAGTTTCCTCTTCTATCTTGTCTAAATAAGCAAACAAACTTTCATAAGTGTGATGTCTCTAAAGATTTTTACAAACAATATTCTACACAAAAGAAAAAAAAAAGTGGAAATTATGTACATGATGAATTCACTTCCTGAATATCCATTTTGGGAAAGAAGCAGGAAAAGAGGGATTTTAGATAAAATCTGAATGTTGTGCCTCAGGTCTCTCTCTTTGTGCAATGGCATCAAAGTTGCTCTGAGTTTTTGATTAGTTTATTTAAAACACACTTACTGTCTTGCTGTATTGTTTTCTCTCCTTTCATCTATGCCTTTTTTTCCCCTCTGATAATTATCAAGGCCCAGCCTCGTCCCCCTTCCTGGTGTCTATGAATTTAATTTCTTTCTGAGCTTGTATCTTTCAGAGCTTCATTCCCCCCAGTGTTTTGCCTCCTTATTCCAGTTTCTCAGATTTTCAATCTTTCTCATGATACATGAGGACAGATGTGATTTCAGACATTCTTTTCTCCTCCTTTAAGAAAATCTTACAGCTGCTTTTGTTATGGAGACCATTAATTTGAAAAGTATTTTCCTGTGCTTCATATATCCATAGAAAAGATGGGGGAAAAGACAATCTGAAGCTGTACAACATTAAGCTGGATGCAGCTGGCAATATAAAATACTTATGGCTGGCAATGAGAAAGGTAGCAGAGGCAGCTAAATGTCTTTCGACTCTTATTTTATGGGTGACTGCAAGAGGGGCAGACGTTTCCCATTTTGCCCAACACAACACAGATCTGTGAGTTGGCGGTGAATTCATACATGAAGGGATAAAAGAGCGATCAGCTCATGCAAGGGATCAGCTCTGAGTATTTGCTGGTTTTTAGCAATGTCCAGTATTAGCTTCTAGTCCATTCTACAGGTGGGACTAGGAGAGGGTGAAGGAGAGGGTTGCTGCTTACCGCTCTGTAGAGGCAGACAGCAGAAGCCCAGACTCGGTGGGGAGGCAGCTCCAGAGATTCCTTTGAGTAGCTGGTCTGGGATTGCCCAGGGCCTGGCAGAGGAGCAGTGGCAAAGGATGGGACTGTCAGCCAGGAGCTGCCCGGGCTGTACCCACCAGCAGGCCCCCAGGTGACAAGGTCCTCTAGAGATGGTTTTCCTGTCCTTTCTGCCAGTGGAAATTCAACATTAAAGAGCTGGTTTGAATTATAGACATGCAGCACTTTCCAATAGTTATGTGAGCAGATGGGAATGCAGTTTATATTGAACATCTGAGAAAATCATCTTACTGTTAAATGTATTAAACAACAGCTTCTCAGTTTCAGATTATTTCTTTAAGCTACTTGGATGTCAGCCTCGTGCATTCCTAATTGGGAGATTTTAGCAATATGATTACTCTCTCTGAAATTAGATTTGCTTATTGCTTATGTTTCTTGATTGATATCAGTGCCTTTCCACTTTTGTTTCCCAGCAATTTAATACTGTTCTTTTCTCTTTTCATGCCCTGTCTTTTCTGTATTTCTTTGGTTTTCATTTTTTCTAAAAAAATAATAATAATAATAATAATGGGAATTTAATAGTCCACAGATAAGATTATTAAAATCCTATTTAGTAAAATAGTAATAGGAGATTAACATGTGATAACAGAGAAGAAATTAATCTTTCTCATTGGTTCAATAAACAGTCAATTTCTGCTAAATTTGAGATAAATCTCTACACAGCCTATATATGATTTCTCTGTACATCCATTATTTGTATGATGAAATCAGTAGATTTAATTTATATCTTCAAAATTTTTCTCATTTAGCTTTTACAAGGACATACAGTCAAACAGTATCTGTGCTATTTGCTCAAACAAAGCAAAAAGGAAAAAAAAAGCAGAAGCTTTCCAATAGAAAAAACAATTCTTTAGCTCTGAATCTTTCTTATGCCCACATCTTTAGATTGCTGCAACTGACTACAGCTTTCCATTTATAGATTATTGTTACCATTATCACATTCTCTAACACTGTCACAAATGCTTAACTTGCTATTATATCTGGATGCCCCCAGCAATTTCACTGAATAAAATCCAATTGCAGAAGGAATGCTGGTGAACACGATAGAGAGATACAGCAAACTGAAATGGCATTTCAAAATTTTGCTAGATCCTTTCTATTCAGTCCAGTCCAATTACTCAGCTTGTTCTTATTACCTCCTTTGATATAAGTATTTGATGGTTTTCTGCTGTGCACGTTATCACATATGGAGCTAGCAGGAGTTTGCACTTGGTTTATGAAGAATCATTTCCAGAAGGAGGGAAAAAAGCAACACTGTACAGACTTAAGTTGGACACCATAGGAGTTTGGTCCTATGTCTCACTTTTGTAGTTTACTGTGTGGGCATGGAAAAGTAAATTTGACAAAATCATGGAACTGTCAAGTTTCTTTTTCAAGGACATAAGGCCATCACTGCTGTTACTCACTCTGAGTCAGAAGTAATTACAGTGAGACTTGGGATCAATCTAGAAAAGTATTTCCAATAGTAGTTTCACTTGTTTATTGAGCAAACTATTTTTTTAAATAGCAGGACATTAGAGATTGTTCAGCTTGCAAACAGTATGTGGGCCAGAACTAGTGAAGTAAGCAGGAACAGCTTTTAACTACATTAGAAACCTGCAACATCAGCTGAACACGGTGCAGAAATCTTTGGAACAACTGTGCAATGTGCCTGCAGCTTCATCTGTACCTACACTGTACAACAGAGTCATTCTCTGGGGCCACTTGACTTCTGTGTCTCTGGTGCCAACAAAATGTTTCTTCTTATTGATTTCTACTCCCTTCCTTCCCAGCATTCCTAATATCCTCCAAAGGATGCTAATATCTTTAACCAGTCATTCTCAGTTTCCTTCATGCTTCATAATCATCTGCAGGATGTGGTTGGAAAGGTTGCAGAGCTGCTAGTCTATAGGATTCTGTGTGAATGTAGACTCATAGGGAGGCCAAAGCTTCAAAAAAAACATGAAAATAATAGTTTGCTTTCCCCTGAAGAAACCAAGGTTTGGAAATTTTGCATCCTGGGAGGAGTAACACAAAACTAGCTTGGTAAAGTTTGTAGATGTGGTTCAGAAAGAAGAAAATAAAAGATGAAAATAATTTTGAAAATTCTGTTTCCCTTTATTGAATTTTATATGTTAGCATTCAGAGTGTTATCAAAAAATAAACACTTGCTTATTAATAAATCCATTGTTAGAGGAACTGGCTTCACAAGAAAGCCCTTCTTGAAAAAACTAGTCAGTTGCCAGTGGGAATCTTGATGGCATTGATAGTAATGAAAATTCATGGAAAAACAAAGAGGACAAACTCAAGATTAGAAGAGATATTCTATCCTGTTACTGGCTGACAGTGACTATGCATGTCCTTCATTGTGCCTCTGTTTATCTGAACATGTACACCAGTTTGGGGTTTGGTAGTTGCCTGTGTTTTGACACTTTTTTCCTCCCCATTAGAGACAAAATGGAAGAGATGGGCCAGTTAGAAATGGTAGTTACAGGTCTGTGATAGCATATTTAAGAAGGCAAAAACCAGATGTAATTGCAGCCAGAGAAAAGTGAGAATATGGGAGAGGAACATCTCTGCAGACACCAAGGTCAGTGAAAAAAGAGGGGAGGCAGTGCTCCAGGTTCTGGAGCTGAGGAGGAGGGAGGGGTGGGGGGAAGGTGTTTTTAAGGCTTTGTTTTATTTCTCATAATCATTCTCTGATTTTGTTAGTGGTAAATTCAATTAATATCTGCAATTTGATGTTTGCCCATGACAGCATTTGGTAAGTGACCTCTCCCCTGTCCAGCAGGGAGGGGAGTGATAGAGTGGCTTTGGTGGGTGTCTGGCATCCAGCCAGAGTCAGCCCACTGCAATGCCACTGTACAAGGATTTTAATATCTGTAATAGTTATGAGGATGCTGAATTTAACTCATTAAATACAAAGGAAAGCTAGACAAAGCAAGCTTGAAGTATCAGGAAAAATTAGTGGGTGAGATATATAGACTATGCTGAAATTCTTTCCAGTTTGCAGAGAAAACACCAGAGAGGAACATGGGCCCACAAAAAAATGAAAACAACAACAAAAAAAAAACAACAAAGGAAGCAACCAACCAAAACCAACTGTTTCTCTTTCCATGTATAAATTATTTGTCAACTTCAACGCTTATCAGCACACAGAAATAGAAATAATCTTTATGATAAAATCAGATGGGGAAAGGAAGAAAGAGAAATTCTCTTGACGTGTTAATGTCTGAAGTGCAAACTCCGGATTAAACATTTACAGTCACTGACATTTATTCCTTTACTATCTTCAGTCTTTTAAAGATGTTACTACCCTCCTTTCCCATCTTTATTCTACCCTTGTCACTGCCAGAGCTTACCTCCACAGCAATGATGCAGAATACCTTTTATCTCCTCACCAGCACCTCTCAAATTCAATGGCTTCACTTTACATTGCAGAAAGGACAAATTTCAAGAGAGCTGCAAGACTCCATACTTTAGGAGCCAAGAAACATCTGGGTGCTTAATTTTGCAAATTCTTCTGTGGAAAGAGTAACATTGAATAAAAACTAAAAATAGGGTGGGTGTGTTTGAAAACTTACACTGGTTTAGATTCATTAGAATATGTCTTCCAGTGCCCTATTTTCTCATTTTCAAGCTACGCATGAGTAATAACAGACCTTGTTCTCGCCAGTCAAGTCTTTAGCAAAATTTTCACAAAACCTGGCAGAAGCAAAATTATGCCATTACTTCATTTAAGGAAAATTTTGTATAGAAATAATACTTCCTTTCACATTTGAGCTACTCTTTACCACCTACGTCTTTTAGTGAATTTATCCTTTAACGAATACAATGCAATTTAGTCGTATGTTGTAAGATAATTCCTTCGAAGGGTTATTGACATTAGGTTTTGTGCACAACCACAAAAAAAAAAAAAAGGAAACACTAAATGACATGTTACTCTCCTGCTGCTTCATCTCTGCCACTCTTATTATGGGAAATTGCTCAGCAGTCTGAGCTCTGAAGGCTTTGTTACGTCTGTTTCCATGTTGGTATTGTCAGATTGTGGTTTGACATCTCAATTAATATTTCCAAAAGTAATTATACATTTTCAGGGTGGGTTTTTGTCATATATTGCAGGCTGAATTTTCTCATGACACCATTTTGAGAAAGTACATTCAAATAGGAGATTCACAGATGTTATTTTTATTTCATGTTTTCTTTCTCCAGCATTATAAAGTGCCTGGACCTATTTTGTCTAAAACATGAATAAAAGAGCCATTTTATACCAGAAATTACACTGTGCTAAAGTTTTTTTCCATGTTCACTTTTGATAATTCAACATGGAATTTTTAGGTTGATCTCTCTCCTTAACAACTATGCTTCACAGAGTGTGGTGCTGCCTCAAGGTACATAAATTAATGCAGAAGGAGTTAGCAAAGACATGAGAACTAATATATGATAAATTACACTGGGTTTCATTTTGAGGTAACATAGCAATAATGCTTTGGATACTTAAGCCACCAGGGATGCTACCCATGACACAGCATTCTGATATATGGATACTTGTTTAGTTTCTTCAGATAGATTCCCAGCCTTGGGGAAATAAATAAATGTTGTTAAAAGGATTAAAAAATACTGCAAATAGACTTTGTTTTCTCAATGCTGTCTCAATCGTGTTTTGAAACGAATGAAAGATATTTAATAAAGCAGAGTTGATACAAGTTGAAGTAGGATATACCCGGGAGTTCTTAAATGGCTATTGGTTCCAAGCAATGTATGTAGCTCTTTTAGCAAATATAAAACTGCACATAATGAGTTAGTCAAAAGCTGGGCTAAGAGAGCACAAAGAGAGGAAAATGCTCTGCTCCTGAGAGTTTCACTTGGGCATACCCTTAGTCAGAATGCATGGTGGACATCTCATTGTCTTCCACCTTTCAGCATTAGGATGTACAAATACAAATGAATTGAAATTGATTCATATTGCTTTCAAAAAGAATGGAAGCACAGCCATAACATATATAGGCTTCTGTCTATTACCTAACTCAATGAGATAATTTAAGTGTATCAGCTCTCTAAAATTGTCCTGACTGGACTAGATCTTTTGGAAGAAAAAAAGAGAGACCTTTTTCTGCTGGTTTTCAAACATTTTTCAGAATTTTTCTCAAAAAAATTTTTTAGCACTTTTTTCACCAAATTTTAAATACATGTGTACACTAATGACATCTTCTTACCATGAAAATAAATCTATTAAATTTGCATATGTAAAAAAACTGGAAGGAGTAAATATCCTAATCTAATGTGTTCATCTTTTATTGAAACTGGATTTCTTGAAAATATTCTTCAGGAAGTCATCTAGCATTGAGGTTTTTCTTCTAAATCACTATCAGAGCGTTCCAGCAAAGGAGAATTCAGATGTTCAGATAAAGGTAAATATGAAAGAGACATGGCTGCCAAAATCTTTGGTGATAGTCTCAATGTTTCAAATGGTAGCCCACACACTGCCCTTTTGGTTAGACTTCTTTCAGCCTGAGAAAATAGTATTTAAAGTAATTTTTTTTTTCATTTATAACCCACTTCCAATGGACTGCATTTTATCTCTTCATTAGTCTCTATGAATGCAATGTATTAGTCATGTATTTTTATGTTTTGGTTTTAAAGCTAGGTTTTATTCATTCTCATCTCCTTGGATAAAAAAACCTGTACAATGTGTTCTGAGGTTGCTACTTTAAATATCCTGGAGGGTATGAGCATGCCCTTTTTTTTCAGAGTGCCTGTAGAGTGTTAATCATAGTTAATTCACTTTACAGTAACATGAACAGTCAAGTGTGTTTTCTTCTTCAAAAATTCTACCATAGTCCCATTATTAATTAATGCAGTATTATCTTGTAATAGCTATCACCTCCCCTGAATTAGAATAATACAGTAATCTGTAATGAGAGCCATATCTGACAGAAAGAAAATGTGTTTGGCTTTTTTTTTTCCCATATTCAGACTATTTTGAAGAATCCTTTGCCAAAATATGATCTTTGAAAGAATTCAGGAAGTTTTTTTGTTCAGAGAGTCAGAGAGTCTTTTTGTTCCACAACAAAATTTATCTGCTCCTTCTAATTCCTCTGTATTTTTGTGGTTTCGGCTTCTCTTCCTTTTTGAACCTCAGGCAGCTAACATCACTTGCTGCATCCCCTTCAATCATGGGCACTTATCACTAGCTGCACTGTCAGAAGTTTAATAACCAAGCTAGAGAAAGTCTTACAATAAAGAGCTTCTAGGTAACTCAGCAGAGAACAACCACAGCTGTAATTACAGCTAGAGAGAGATCACAAAAGGGTAAGGTAGCCTCCCGCAGCCATTGACACATGTTAAATTATAAACAGATGCTATGATATTCCTTCAATTTTTTTGTCATGGTCACACTAATATTCCATCCATCTTGCAAGCAATATTTTTCTCCCAGTGGAGAGGGTAGTCTCCTAAAGAATTCAGTTTCTTCCAAAGTTAAAACCCCATTCCACCATTCCACTCAAATTCAGACTGGACAGAGCAGTCAAAAATACACAGAGGCAGAATAATTGCTGGCACTATTATAAAGATAGTGTTGAATAAACTAAAGATAAAACAAGATAAAACCCAAACATCCCCACACAATCAAAGTCTGACTGTGCTTGACCTCTATTTCCCCATCCTAAGCCAACTAGCATCTCTTTTGAGATAAAAGGAACACTGGCAATGGGATAACAGGAATGTTGGCAGAAGCCTGGTGTTGATCTGCAGACAGCAGCTGGAGGAAGAAGCCTGCCTAACATCCTTTTCTCCTTCTCTGAATCCCCAGACAAACCTTCTGGAGCCAGACTGTGGCCTGGGGCTGTGAGGAGCAGGAACAAGCTGTCCTCTTCCTGAGAGTGGAAAAGGTGAACTGCTCAGCTCGTTGTGGGGGAGATAGCAAAATCTTGCTCTTGACATTAACTTTGATGAATTCTTTTGTATAACAGCATTTGAATTTTAAAAAGAAGCTTTCTAATTTGTACCTAAGCTCTGCACTGTGAATTACATGCAATGCTTGTTAGAGTGTGATGGGGTTCTTGACACTTTATGCAGCTGAGATGTCCCGCTGACCCTTTGAAGGGAGCTACATGAACCAACAGATTTGGCAAGGATAAAGGGCAAAGAGGCTCAGCAGATGTCATAAGGACAGAGATGTATATGCTTTCAAAATTCATTTCCACATAAATATGTTCAAACAGATGCAAGAGCAGACTCTAACACGGAGCTCTGCTCTCAAAGTAACCATCTCTGCCAGTGTGCTAAAACTGGTCCTGCTGTGCATTGTGAATTATGTCAGTTCACGTTGGTGAAAAGTTTTATACTCTACAGCCTTGGCAAAACCAACACAATTAAGCCTGAATGAGCTGCTGTACCATTCCCTATCCTATATCAGTGGAGGTGTTTAATCTACTTAAGCATGTCAGTGCCAAATACACTAAGGTAATTGCATTGTGGCCCTAACAAAAGGGCATCATTTCACTTGCAGCATTTTCGTGACAAGTGATAATGTGCAACATGGAAAGAAGCCAAGAGGTTCTAATATCCAGGACTGAATTTTCTGAGCTGCATTTACTGGGGAGGGGGGGTGGAATCTGCAGTTAACTTTAAACATTATTATCTTGCATGACAAAAGAAATGCATACTATTAAATGTAGTTGGCCTTATTGGTCACTAGGATTTATCAGTGACAGAGGAGATCTCCACCCTGCTACATAATACAGGGCACTGCCTCCTCTGTTCCTCACTGAGGGTGACATGCTAAAGAATGGGGTGAGGGGCAACCCAAAGCCTTAACCACTCACTAGACCCCAGAAATCTGCTGCATTGGCAGATCACTGACTCCCTCACTAAAGCAGGCAATGTGCCAATCTGAAATTGTGCTGTCTCTGCACCAAGTTCTGCTTGTAACTCCATGAAACTGGAGAATAAATATAGAATTGGCTTTTAACACAGAAACTCAACAGCCAAGCAGTTGATATCATTATTTATTGAGAGCAAAACCCCTAAGACTTATCTCCTTAAGTTTCTGCCAGGGCTTTTAACGCCACATGCAAAAAAAAGTAATGTTTTAGCTTTGCTGATTCTGGCTAGAGCTACTTGCCACTACAATGAGATAGATCCTTCTATCAGTTGTGTGAAATCTGTCAAAGCTCAAAGTGAGATGCAGAATTAATGATCTGACCACTTCAAGGTCCAGCAGAGGCATTTCTGTATTCCAGAGAGCCTTTTAAATTGTCAGATTCAACACAAGGAAAATGAAATTCATTAAAAGTTGGTTGGTCTCCCCAGCTTATCCCAAGTCTTTCACTGCCATATTAAGGTAATACGAAGCAGTGTTTCCTATTTGTAACATATCAGGAAGGTTTGATTTGACAGGATGCAAGATTACATCTGCTACAATTACATACTCCATTCAGCAGTAGTCAAGTGGTTAGTTAGAATACACAACTACTAAATTGTTTCTTTAGTGTTCTAACATCTTCTGTTAACTTGCTATTGAGAACTTTTCCAAGGGTTCATTGAAAATGAGATTCTCTGTTAGTTCCCAGAGACTGAACAATTTTTTAGCATCTGGTAATACAAACTATTTTTTAAACCTCTGTTGTGACTTCCCTTTTCCATTACTGGTGGAAATAAAGGATCAGCTACTCCTCACAGTACCTACCATGTCTATCTTAGGCAGCTATGGAATTCAGATCCCTGAAGGGAAATGTTTTAGCTGAGCTAAATCTCTAGGAATGATCATTAATTGTGCACAAACCACTAGCAGGCTTTTTCCATTCTGCATGTGTTCCCCTTCACTCATAACTTATACCATACCTACTAACTGTGACTATGATATTTTTATTGTATGTCCTTGCTGCTATGGTAATGCTATTGGGTGGGTGCCTGAGTCCCATTTTGGTTACCAGTATTTTATTTGTTGAGAGCATCTGGTGCTTTGGGAGGGTATTTTTTATGAAGGTATGATCACTTTATGTAAATGTATAGCTAGTTACACAATACATGGTGTCAGGTAAAGAATAGCACCAAGAGAAAGAAAGAGAATAGTTAGTGTTATACAATACCTGTCTGCTCCAGTTGACATCTGGACAATTAAAAAGGAATGATTTTCCCCATAGGCAATAGCACTTTTGCCCTTGATAATGTGATCTCCAGAGGCTAGGGATAAGATTTAACCCAACTGTACATGTAACATCCAGGAGACCAGAAGTAACTGAAGAAGGCCCTAAGCTTCAATTTTAGGGGCTTTTTATAACTTTACTGAAAATGAGGTTGTACCCCAAAGGACACAAAATATGCTATAGGACACAATTAAAGAGGAAATGTGCTGAGAGTCACACACACAGATTTCTAATGTGAAATTCTTGAACACAAGACTCAACCTTCTGGAAAGAGGAGAATTAAATTTATGACTTCATGCAAGAAATTTTTCTTTAGTTCTTTTCTGAAAAGATCCTTTAATTAGCTAGCCTGTTTATTATGCCTTTGTACTTGTACTACCTTGGTTAATGGAGCTTTAAGCTCACTTTTCTTCTGATCATTTAGCTTTTACTAAATTGTTTCACTTTTTATATGCTGATTGGGGAAGGAGGACAGGAGAAATGAAAAACAAAAGTACAAATGTAAAGACAGAAATTTGCAAGAAGATGTTTGCATGATGCAGCACCACCATGGCTTTCTGCAGTCATCTGTGTTACAGAGATAATTGTGTGGATCAGAAGTCCTTTGAAGACCTGTATACCCATCAGATTTTGAAAGCTGATAATGGTGATGTTGCGTGATCTTTAGAAAAAATAAAATGCTTTGTAGAACTGACAGAAAACCTTTTATTATTTTAGTGTTATTTTATTGTGCTGTATCTGAACTAAACAAAAACCTATGAACAAAAGCCACACACCCACATACAGAATTTTGATTCCAGGATTGCCATCAAGATTAAATTCCATGGGGCAATAGCTGTCTACTCAAAACACAGCTTCTAGTCCTGGAAAATCCTCAAGATGAAAGCATTTCAAATAAAGTCAATTTACCTGTCTAGCATACTGTACATAAGACTCATATAAGCAGCAGAATTTTTGTGTTCAAAAAATTATTGTGGACAAATAAAACCAAATATTTTTAAGTATGGTGAAAGCTCATCTACATTTTATTTGATGAAAATGATTTGATTTGAGTCTTTCACTTTGAGTAAAAAAAAAAATCCCATCAAAATATATATTCCATGAAGAATATAATAATTTCTATGAATAAAGCTTTTTAGTGTTGGTGACTAGGATTGCCTATTTAGCAGCTTAAATACATCTAAAGGGAGATGTACATAAGATCCATGGAAACCCATCTACTACCACAGAAAATCACTTATGCAATCAGCCTGACCATGTAAACAAAAAACTGATCTGGCAAACCCAGTTACTTCTTTCTAACATAGTGTGTTGGAGCACCCAAAACTGTTCTTTTCTGTCACTCATAAATTTTATTCAAATATCATAGAATGTTTAAGTAAAATGTTCAAAAGAACCCTACAGTAGAAACACTCCCCTGAAAACTTATTCCACCATTCACTGTACAGGGGCATTAAGAAGGAAAGAAAGCTGAAACTGAAAAACTATCTGTTTTTACCCAGTGGAGGTAAGGGGATAAAACAAATCGGAGGAGCAAACAACTACAGTTCCCTGTTCCTACCCTGATATGTCAGAACTCTGGTCAGGAGCAATATTTGGAATAAAGTCACAGAAGCCATTAGGCAGCCTCATAAATCCTAGCTGGGATGCTAGGGCAGCTGGAAGTAATCTCTGCCAAGAATGATGTTGACTTCTTTTTTAACTTCTTGCAGTATTTTTTTTCTGCTATGCAAACGTATATTGTAAACACCATTTTATTTTAAATCTAATTTAATTCCTCTAGACTTGAAGTTCGCTGATCTAATTCAACAAAACCATGTATGTTAGAAGTAGACTGAAAAAATATATAATTTGAAAGGGATTCCAAAGATTTACAAAGTCTCTGCTGAAACTACACAAGATGATGTGAGAGCTGATAGTCAGAAGTTCAGGAAAATGTAGGGTCTCAATAATCAGGAAAATCTCTGGCATCATGACAGGGCAGAAAGTCCTTATGGATTTCATAGTAAGATGATAAGGCAGGCCTACAGCTGATGCAAATATCATGTTAATAAAATTCTTGGCCACTGAAGACTCTGTGCCAACTTCTTCAAAATCTCAAATTCATACACTATTTTTCGTGGCATAAGCACAAATTTGGGTAGAGCAAGAAGAAAAATTGCTAAATAGTTTTTAAAAAACCTACTAGTACCCCTCAAATTAAAAATCATAATTGATCTGACAAAAATATATGTAACTCCAGACATCTCCAAAGGACTCTTAATTTCTGAGAGATTCAAGATGAGACCCTGGCTCAAAATGTAAACCAGTTGTAAAATTATTTTTTGAATGGACATATTCTGTTATGCAGAGTTTCCTTTCTAATAAATACTCTCAGACTGACGTCCAGAGTTGCTTACACATGTTAGGGATGTGTACTCACCATTATTACAGGAGTTTTATGTAACTGTTTTTTTTCTTTTTGTCCATTCAAAGACCACCTACTTGAACAAACAGATATAAATACTCATGAATTGTTCATAGGTCTCATTTTCTGAGATGGACCTTTAGCTGCCAGCAAGGTCACTCAGCTTTCTTGACTATTATTGGGTAAATTGTTATCTTCAATATGGTCTCTTATTAACCAATCTATTTATCTAACTGTCCTTTTCAGATAATGTAATACCTTCATACCCATTTCCCTTATCGGCTAAATTAATTTTGCTCCATAGAAGCAACCACATAAATCTTAATGTGAGATAAGATATAAAAATGCATCCATGAAAATTTAGGTATGAACTCATTTTTGATAATGTGATACATGATTTTGAGGAAATCGGGAAGACATGATTGCATCAGTGTGGTAGGTCTGCAGACAAAGTAGTTGGTGCTGGCAATTTGACATCAGCTCTGCAACTATAACCCTGAACTTAATGCATGTTAGTGGTCAGAGTACACCCTTTGGGTTTCTATTAAACAGGAATAAATCTTTCCCATATACTCCAAAGTCAGCCCACAGAGTGAAGGAAAAACTAAAAAAATAGGGGAGATCAGGAGATTCCCTTCTCTCATCTTTTGTGCGCTGGTGTAGATGCATCCTGACTTGCAGGAACATTGCAGAATTCTCTCAATTCTTTGCTTAAAATTACAAAATAGCCATTTCAGTGTTGCCAGAAGAACAACAGCTCTGTTTGGCCTCACAGGTGGGAAGGAAATTGCCTCTGGTGTTCTAGAGCAATGGAATAATGGGGTGATTATATTGGTGGTGGAAGCAGAGATTTTGCAGAGGGTGCAAAGACAAGAGACCACATGAGTTCAGCAGATCTCTGTGTACTTGCAAGTTAGCTGCCAAGAGATGACAAAGAGAGAACTTTATATTTGAAAAACAAAGCATTCAGAAAATGACATTGACATTTGTTGGCTGCAGCACTAATTCAGGAGCTACCTGCAAGCTAATCACCACTTGGGATAATAGATCACTGTAAAGCTGAGCTGTTAATACTTTTAAATGACCTCACAAACTGAGATTCACTTTCTTGTAGTTACAACACACAGCACACAGACTATTAGACTAAAGCAGTTTTTCTGTCTCCTTGTGGAATCATGATTTTTTGATAGACTGGTTTATTTGACATGAGTGGTTTTCAATTAAAAGAAACAACCACATTGACTGACATAAATTGCGCTTATGTTCTTCAGCTAATAATCTGCACATCCCACAGCAGCATTTCTGATTGTTTTGCTTGACCTTGATATCAGACTGAGCATCCTACAGCTCCTCAGGTCATCCTTTTGCATTCAGCCACCATTGCAGCTTTTCCAACTTCTACTTATAGCAATTTTGTCATCTTACAAAGGATATCAAATGCTGACTTCAGCAGTTCAAAGGACTCATGATCAAGCTGGTGTAATATTTTTCACCAATGGCTTTCCCATAGGCAAGCAGTGCTGAATATTCAGAATCAACTGCATATATGAAGCCTGAAACATGCAGTGGAAAAGGAAAAAGTGACCAGGTTAGTCCCCAAAAATTTAGGTTGATGTAGACAAGAAAATAATATCTACTTTTACAGATTTTCACTTCTCTTTCTAAACATGCTGGAAAACTGAAATCAACAAGGCTTTCCAACACTTTCACAAATACTTTGGCAAATCTGGTTTTGAACCTGCAATATTTATCTGCACATTGTATAAATATCCATTGTGGTCCACTATTATTATCTAAATTAATACAAGAAGGATTAGATCTTTTCCATCTAAGTGGAAAGATTTTCTCATGGACTATGTGCAATAAAAATTTCACTTCTGAAACTTTTAACATACACTCTTTGGCTATTTTAGTGACATTTTTATACCAATAAAGATTTTAAAGAGCTTAAAAAATTACTTTCTAGCAGAAATAAAAAATGTCACTACATGTGGCTTCATTTAAGCAGAAGCAAGGATTTCTTAATGTTTTCTGGAGGCATTTCAAAGTTATTTTCTAAATATGCAAAGGAGATACTCATGTGTAAATTGTTAGCAGTGTAAGACACATTGCTACAACAGCAGGGATACTTGATACTATGGAATTCACACATCGAAGTTACAAGTCTAGGAAGAAAGTGGAGCTTTGAAATCCTGAGGGCTAAGACCCTTTACTTGCCATTTTAAAAACCTTGTTTTTGGAAGAGGAACATTCCATAAATGTTGATAAAAAGTGAGAAGTCTTTTATAACTGGACAGTATGCACATAGTAAAGCTAAATCTCAACCATTCTTTTAGAATACGTGCACATTTTTATTGTGTTTTTTTCCTCTTACATTGATAGCCATCCATAGTGATTCAAGGCTGATTTACCTCAAAGTACAGATTCTAAAAATTTGTGAGGAAAACTCAATGAGCAGTCCCAATCACTGTTTCTCATAATCCATCTACTGCATACTTTCAGATGTTTTTTTCTTTTGCAGAAGAATGAGCACCCTGAAGTTCCTTTTCCAAGCAGCTGATTAGAGCCAAGCACTCAGCCTGGACCAGCAGGTGAGCAGGGGGTGAAGGATGTTAAACACAGAGCTAGTCTGCCTGTCCTTCTGCTACTGCTCTGGGATCTAAAGAGCCATCGCTGTCACAAAAGCATCTGCACAGGACCTTTATGCAAGGATGAATTTTATTTGATCCTAAATAGACTTTCAAGGCAGTGAAATGCATGTCACTGATCTGCACCCTGGGAATCTGGCCAGTAAAAACAGGCTGCCTATTTATTAGGCACTGATTATGTGTCACACACATAGTCACCCAACCTTCAATTATATTAAATAACCTAAAACCAGACTCTAGTAGGCTACATCTGACTTAGCCTAGGAAGATAAGGATACAAAAGCTTGAATCACATATAGCCACTCATTTTAGGAGAATGGAGTGCATGCTATAAGAATATTTAAGTATCATGCTCAAGGAGCTACTTGTCTGGCAAGTACAGCTTCTGAAAGAGAAGGATTACTTTTCTCTATATGCTGGTCAGAGTAATGGGTTTATATTATGTCCATTATTAAAACGGATTTTTACATGTTTCACACATACAAATTTTTAAAGGCTCCAAACAGAAATCTAGGTGACAATAATTCCTCCCTCTTGAAAGAGTCAAAGAGCAAGTTCTTTCCCCATTGCCTTCTCGCCTTCCTAAGGCAGGCAGGTGTTGTCCAGTGTCACAGGACAGAGTTCCCAAATTCACTTTCATTTGAAAATGTCCTCAATTTTTCCCCCCCAAAAAGTATGTCTCCAGCCTTCACCTAAAGATGAGGTTGATTCAATGTCATGCCCTGCAATTATCACTTCATCCAACTACTTTCATTGCTGCAGAAACCATACCTGTTTCCAGTGCAGCTTGTGAAAATTCCTACTTGGGGCATGGAATTCATACTTTTCAGAAAGGATTAGGCATATTTATGGATTATTATTGTGTTTATTGTGTATGAAGTCACAGGGTTGTTTTTTTTTCTTACACTGGAATATCCTTGTGCTATGCTAACTGGTAATAACAGCTAAACTGTGTCCACTTGTCCATAAGAAAAGAAATAAAGTCTGAGCACTTGGCTGTTCTGTATCATTTGAACAGCATTTGCTGCTGTGTCATTACAGACAAAAACATTACAATAACTCTTTTAATGTAGTAACAATAAAACCCTTTCCACTGAGGAATGAGTCAGAAAGCCCTGTTTCCAGCAGACACCAGTTCTTAGTGGTGGCATGAGTAGCAGGATGAGGTCCATGATGAGCATGCATGCACACGTCTTCAGTCAATATTAATTGATGTCATGGGGCAAAATGCCTGAAGAACATAATTAAAATTTTCCCTTGAGTGTAGTTCAAATCATGCTTGAGAAGAGTTGATATTGCAGCCACCTGAAAGCACTTCAGCTTTTTCTTTCAAGGTTGTTTTGGGGTGCTCAGCACATATCAGAAATAATTCATGCCGTTCCAGTTTGCAGTCTTAAAAGTCTGTTTCTTTTTCCTTTGGTAATTTTGCTTGCACACGTAGGAAAAGTGTAGGAACTGTGTTAGAATATTACTACTACAAAATGTCTGGCATAGAAAGGATAATTTGGAATGGGTCAGAATTCAGGTCTAGTAAATGTTGCTTTAATTTGCTAGTACTTTAAACAACTGCAAATGCCTTCTAGTGAGGAGCTCTCATAGGCACTGCCCCAAAATGTGATTCCAACACAAAGTTCCAATGTCTCTTGATTTTGGACCTATGCTAGACTCACTCATGGTAAACATGCGCTGCTGTTAAGCAATTTTTGTTAATTCACTGCTGTTTCTTCAGTAATTTTGCAATCTTGGACTATCATTGTTTTATCTTAGCTATGGATTATGTTTGAACAATTGCCAGCTGCTCCTCAACATCTGACTTATTGTAGCTGCTACAGAGGTTTCTACTGCTCATGCAGAGGACAGAAAGTGCCTCAAAGGCACCTGAGACCTCACCTATGCGATTCTTGCCAGGTTATTTCTTCATGCCTCACTGTGCCTGAGTGAAAATCATTGTCACTTAAGCCTGTCCCTAAAAGTGAGCAAAGTAAAACAGCAGCAGAGAGTTTGAGGAAGGGGTAAGGTTGCTGAAGGGTTTTTCACAGAAAACAGAAATAGAATACATTGTCTACCTTAGGTTTTTCACGAAACTTGCCATGATTTTTATCAGCTATGCTGTTTGAAAAAGGAAACCACCAATTAGGGCTGTATTGCTAAAAAGTATTATTGGAAATTCATATTTTAACTGTTGTTTTTTCACTTCCCACTCATGAAAATTGGTTAAGACTCTGCAGGCATCTGATGGCAAGAATGGAAAACCTGGAGGTTTGACATACAATATTTATCCAGACATATTAGTTTCTTACTTATACTGTGTTATTTTTTTTTTTCTGGAAACACCTCATGGTTTTGTGAAATGAGCTGAAGAGAATGGGAAATCCATGGAAATGTTTTAATTCAGAGTCATACTGTCCATACAAGGACTCATACAGATGCATCAGGTGCTGCTCCTGATACAGACTGACTTTACTCAAATTGAAGCACAGCATTTCCAAGATTGGCTTATAAAATAACAGTCAAATGAGGATTAAAAGGCAGATGGATTTATTAATTTAATACTTTCCATAGCTTCCTCTGTCACCTGATCTTTGACCTGAGTAAACGTGTTTTCAACCAAATGTTAAAAAGTATGTCAGTTCTTTCAGTGGGGTTAGGTAAGCCTGGAATATGCTAGCAGATACTTTGATGATCTTTAGGCAAACAAAACTATTTAATTCAGAACACCCATTTACCATATTTTACATGATTTTCAGCCAAGATGTCACTGGGACTGTCTTTAAGTCAAACCAAGCTAATGAGAGGAGAGGAAGTAAGTAACAGAAGGCAATTATCACCCTTTTAACAGTCACAGGGAACCAAGACCATAAGTTCTGTACACTGCAAAAATATCACACTGTGTTGTACAGTTCCTTCTTAAAAAATTCCCAAGCTGTATCAGACCTTATTTTTCAAAAGGATAATTATATTTCTTAGAAAACATAGCAATACATTTCTGACATTATCATCACAGATGGCCAGTGCTTCCCTTGATCAGCAGCTCCAGTGGAAGTTGTGCTGAGGAGGAGTGGGCTCCATGTCAGGAATATTTATGTAGAACATTTAAGAATTGCACAGCCCTTCTACTGCAAGCTTGTCTGGCAGTGTTCCAACATTAATCAACAGTATTTATACCAGAATGGAAAATGCAAAAGTAAAATGCCCTATTAAATACAAAGCATCAAACAGAAAAAAAAAAAGAAGAAGAAGAAGACAAAAACACTACAAAGAAATAAAGATCTTCAGAAAGAAAAATTAGAGTGAAGGTTGTCATTTTCATTCCACTGAAATTATACTGTAAATGATAGTAAAATTAAATTAGATGGACCTCAGTCCATCATTATGAGAAAAATAATATTCCACATAAAACACAACATATTTTGACTGTTCCGCACAGTATTTTTTAAAGAGAACAACAAATATGAGCTTATTGATGCTATTGCACATAGATATGTAAAATTATCTTCATGTTATGAAAGCAATACTGGTATTTACTTTTATATAAATACTGGTAGTATATAAAAGATACTATATATATTATAATATAGTATATATACTATATATAAGTATATATAAGTATATATAAATAAGTATATATAAGTATATATAAATACTGGTAGTCCAAAACAATGTGTCATATTTGACTGCTGAGATGAGCAAAAAATTTTGATACAAACATAAAGAAAGAGCAGCCATTTAGCTTGAATCTGGTATTGTCAATTAATTCTTGAGAAATCAGCAAAAGGATAGAAGTGCTCTGAGCAGAAAAGGAATGATTTTATGGCACATTATCTGTACTCCATGACCACCTTCATCCTCTGGAACTTGGTCTGGTGCATAAAGAAGCTGCAAAACCTCTCTGCATTTCAAGGAAAGCTCCTCCCATCGTAGCAGACACTATGGGACCAATAACCTCAGTGCCCTGTATCCTGGCTACAGTTTGGGGAGGGTTTAGGGTACAGATCTCAAGTGGACAGAGACTCCTCCCTTGCAGGTTGGTTTCTGACACCCAAGCTACAGGAATTGCACATGACTGCCATGTTTCTCTCCATTTCCTAGTGGTCAGCTCTCACTTCAGACACCAGGCCTGCGGTGGTGACAACGTGCATTGTAAGCTGGAGCTTGTTTAAAGGCAGGCTTAACTTAGGTTTAGCATGTGGCTTAATTAAGGCATGCTTTATACACTTCTGTCTGATAGCACAAAAGGGATTGCATTGATCTGCTTGAAATGCAACTGCTACATGGTGTCATGGAAATAAGTGTGAAAAGTTTTTTAACACTTTTTTAAACTTCCAAGACCTTCAATGAATAGGATTACCATGAGACAAGCGTCTCAAACATAATACTGTTCTGGAAACTATGGTTGCAACTGCTCACAAGTAGAAGCTTACAGAAGTTCCCAGTTGCTAAAAGCTTTAAATAGACTGGGACTATCAACTGGTTCCACATGTTCCTCCCAGTCATATCAGCTACTATGAAGACTTTTTCCCAACTGGAAGAAATGTGCTTTTGGAAGGGGCTGATAGGTTACTAGATTTTTCAACAGCTGCCTGAATTTCAGTTCCAGATTGGCTGAAATCATAAGCTATTTGGATTATTTCATTGCTAACTATTTCAGTGATGATATATTCTGTTCCAGCTGTAGTTGGCCTCAGCTAATACACTGAGGTTGGAAAATTGATCCAACCATTAAAAGCCATTCACACTTCAATATGACACATACAATGCTCTTCTGCTGGTGGGACTTCCAAACAGTTTAATGATTAACAAAAGTTAAAAAGTGAATTATTAAAAAAATTATACAGGCAATGATAATGTGCTGGTTTGAAAGTAATGGGTAATTGCCTCCAGGGATATTATTTTTTCTCTTTTCTCTTTCCAACACTGACCTAGAAAACTGAGGTTCTTGTGCAATTACAGTTTCAGGAAGTGAGGCTTTTGAGAAAACTCAACATTTTGCAACACTAGTCATGCTGAGGTAAAGACCTACTTCACTCCAGTTAAGCATCATTGCTCCTGAGTACAAAGTACAATATGAAACAGCAACTTTTTCCAACCAAACCCTTAGCTTCCATCATTTAAAATGTTGCCTGCAATATCATCCAGTGGAGTTTGCAGAAAGATTGAACATATTTTTAAGATGTGACTTATCACTTGCATTTCTGATACAGAAATGGTAGTAATCTATGGTATCCTGAAGGGAAGAGAAACCTTCACTTGTATAATTTTCTACTTGTGTGAAAATGCTCAGCTTGTGTTAGTCCTCCAGATTCTCACATTAAAATTTTCTTTTTAGCCACCATAAACTATAACCTTTTACACAGTCTGGTAAGATTCTTCAGTTTGAAAGCTGATGTGGAAATTTGCTTCATTCAAGGGTGAAAGAGAGTGGAAAAATCCATTTGAGGATCCCTGGTTGCCAGCTCAGGTGGGTGCAGAGGCTGTTACAAGACTGACCTGACTGTGCACCGTCACTCAAGTGTCCTTTCTTTGACAGAGGCACGAGTTGGAGTCACTGCACTGTATTTGCTCACAAGCACATTTTGGATTCACAACCAATCCCAAGTTAGCTTGGGATCATCTCCACCCACCTCATGAAACAAAATTCTTGCTGAGCAGGACTATCAAGTGAGATGCAAAGAATAAATACATATTGAAAAATAAAATAAGGCCTTTGCATGTTGCCAGCTTAGCCTTCAATAAGGTAACTTTTAAATAGTTGTCTAAAGCTTAGATACCATGTCTATCTTTTGGCATAAGTATCAAATAATTTTAAATAGAAAAATTATTTTAAAGCTCTTCTCAGTAAGTGTCAGCTTAGAAGACCTGTATAGTGAATTTTTAATAGAGGCTAGATTTGAGTTAACTGGTTTTAGTCAGTAAGTAAGAAGGCTGCCACATGGGGAAACAGCTCCAACAATTACCTTGGTGCTCACAGCAAGGTCAGACTGCTTATGCTATTTGCCTTGTAGTTTCACAACATTTAAGGCCAGGGAAAAAAATTCATTCATCTTATTCAACATGTACTTTGTATGTCATGGTATTTCACTGAAACCAATTTTGCTAATTTTCTTTAAACTACCACTTTTCAATCCTCCAAAGATTTTAACTCACAGATGAAATGGAGCAAAATTCAGTGTTTCATGAACATAGCATGACGCAGAAGAAAACCAGGCCAGCTCAAAGCACAACTTACTGACCACTGACAACCCACCATTACTTTTGATTAAGCCCTACTTTTTGAGAGAAAGGTAAAGAGCATTTAAGCAATTGCTCATCATCCTGCATGGGCCAGGCAGGCAACCCACTGCAGCACAAGATTTCCATGCTATCACAGGCACCAGCAATTTGTGCAAGTGTCTTTTGATAGAGCTTCTAAAGCTTTAGTAAGGTAATGTCAGTTAAAGACAAAATACAGAAAAGCAAGTTGGGGAAAGGATCCTAGAAGCCGTGTAAATTCCTGATCAAAAATATGACATTAAAGGATAGAAAATAAAATAATAGATATCTCTGGACATACCCTAATATAAAGTCTATTTTTGCACACTTTGCTCAATTGAGAAAGAAATAAACTCCATATTCTTTCATATTGGTCAAACTTCACAATTGCAACCAGGTCATGCTGCAGAGAAACAAAACTTGATCTTTTTCTGGCAGCTAGTGACAATTTCCTTCTGTGCTGTGGACTGGAGAAGTTTGAGTGTTGCTGAGCATCAGATGGTAGCTGCATTCCTCCAGGGCTGTTTCTAAGCTAAGAGGACAGCTCTCCCTTGCTTTCCATTATGCCACAGAAAATGTGGGAGAAGGTTTCTGGTTTTCAGAATTCAAAGTGAAAGGATAGCTGTAGAGAGAGAAGCAAAGATCAGGATCAGCAAGAAGAGCTTCTTGTAGCTGTCACTGTGCTCTGCAGAAAGAAACCGCATTGTCATTTTCCTGCTGGTTTGTTGCATATTCTACCTTTATTCTATACTGTTTTCATTGTTATACAAAGAATTTTGGTCTGTTTTCAGTGTATTTTTTTCCATTTTTCTCTGAATATACATAATGTAGTTGAAAATATAGCAGCAGCTTCTAAGTTTTCCTTTTGTCCAAAAAAACTTACTTATTAACAACTTTTGCTTCCTTATAACTTTCTAAAAATTAAAAAAAGGACCTGATATCATGGAGGAGAACCCCACTAATACTAACTGGTTTTAAATCACCAGTCTGTTTTAAAGGTTATGCAATTATTAGAATGCTGTTTCTTTCTCTTGAACTAGATTGGGGAAGATATTTTAATAGATGAAATTCTGGCAAATTCAGCCCAGTAAGTTGCTGCTGTATGATTCAATTATTTATGAAACATAAGGAGTGCAAAGTGCTGCCAGGCTGCCCAAATTTTTTCAGTCTGCATTCTGTGTTATGCTATACAAATTGCAGTCTCTCCAATTTCTGATTAGGATAATTTGCTATTATTCCCTATGCCCATGTATAGGGCTTTTTTAGAATGAATAATTAGTAGTTCACTTACATATGTCACTTTCTGCATCAGAGTGAGCTTCATCAGTTTAAGGACTTTTTCCTTCTTTTTTTTTCCCTCTGGAATAGGCTGAGGCAAAAATCCATTGCCTCAGATAAGCAATTTCCCTGTTCACAGCTCTAGAGCACAGTCATGCCATTGCAACGACTTTAATGTGGCCATTACAGGGCATTTCAGTAGCAGGGCACAAAAACTTATTTTTGTTCAAGCGTCAACAGTGCTGAAAAATGTATCAGTCTTTCCTTTTTAGTAAGCATGAGATGCCCCAAACCTTTGCAAGATCTTGCCTGAGTCATAGATTTTCATAAGTCATTCTATCATCAGAGGAGTGGTTAAGCAACCCTGGCAACACAATACTTGTTTACTTGCATAAGAAAACAGATAAATAAAATCTAAATGAAATGTAATCTCTTCTAAAAATGCAGTTTAGCTGCTTTAATAGCTGTCAAAAATTCTACTTGAAAAACATGAGCCATTTGAATAGCCTTTTGAAGCCTATCCTGCCTGCAGCTCTACGACTGGTGGTGCATGCACAAGATAGATTGTGTGCCACATTAGCAGCAACTTTACATCTCAGATTCAGACACCAATCTTGCCAAATCAGCTGCAGCTTCCTCTTCCTAAGAATGAGCAGTGCATGCTATATCCCAAGCAGTTCTTAGTACTGTTTTCGTGGCTGAGCAAATATGAAACAATATAATGTCTCATGAAAAATTAAACAAATAAAGCTATGTTTATACATATTCTGAAGCAATTACATTTTTTCTCTCCTAGTCTTTAATATATTTTGCTATGCATCACTTCAGGAAGAACATTGAGGTGCTGGAGCATGTCCAGAGAGGGGCAGTGGAGCAGGTAAACCTTTTGAGAAGCAGCAGAAGCCTGGAGAAAAGGAGGCTTAGGGAGGACCTTATCAATCTCCACAACTGCCTGAAATGAGGTCAGCCAGGTGGGCTCAGCCTCTTCTCTCAGGCAACAAGTGATAGGATGAGAGGGCACAGCCTCAAGCTGCACCAGGGGAGAGGTACTCTGGACACCAGGGAGAATTTCTTCACTAAATGGGTGGTTAGGCATTGGAATGGGCTCTGCAGGCAGATGGTGGAGTCATCATCCCTGGAAGCATTCAAGGAACAATTGGACATGGCACATAGTGCTCTGATTCAGTTGAAATTATAGTGTTGAGTCAAAAGTTGGACTTAATGACCTTGGAGGTCTTTTCCAACCTTAATGATTCTGTGTTTCTATGAAATATTTCAATTCATCACTTTACCCCAAAAGAAAGTGTGTCATATTCTAGGGACCCCTACATGTTTTGGCAGTCCTCATGTAAAGCTCTTGTAGGAGCATGGTCAAATATGACATTTCAGCTCACTTCACAGAGTGGAGTCTGTTTTATGCCTAGCACATGAGAGAGTTCATTTTAGCTCTGCTGACAATACACTGTGGAAATACACAAGGTTGCACTACCAAAACCCCTTACCATACCAAACCACACAGGTTGTGGTTAGCCAAAGAAATGTTTAACTTGTTTTTAAAAACATTTCTTGTAAGGCAATTTCCATTTACTACATTCTTACAGAAAACAGTTCTGTTTCACGTCCACCAGAGAATGTTTACAATAACATCTAATGGTACAAAACTTGTCCTTGGGGCAAGGCAGGATATGTGCAGCAGTTCCCAAATTCCCAAAACACATCTCAGGGCCCAGAAATATCCAAACAGAACACTTTTGCTTGACTTTGAAGCCCTGAGGTAATACATACCTCTAGTAGATCCATTTTCATTTGGCTGCATCTGACACCTGATGGGCTTAAATGCTCCCTCCTTTAGCAAAGTACAGGGTTCCTGAGGAAAAGATTGCAAAACAGAAAAATAAGACAGTCAAATGAAATTCTAGACAATACTTATAAGAATTAATTAACCTTTTTGATTTTCTATGCTTCCCAGTCATCTGCTAGTTCAGTGGCTGTCAAATCTGCCACCTCCTTTTTTTTCCTTTAAATTTCTCTCCATGTCCTTTCAATACTTTCTCCCCACAATTTGCATAGAAGTTCTCTTTGTCATACTGTGGCATTTTCGAGGCTGCTACAATATTTGGCAAGCCATACATCAAAAGAAGTGCATTTCTAAAGTGTTTGTACACTTTAGGAATGCTGCAGCCTATTAGCACACTTTTAGTTCCCATCCAGGAGGCCACATGTGACAGCTGAACTGCACAGATGGAGACATGTCACAGCCCTTTGTTTAAATCACCTCTCCTCCTCTCGACCCGCTTGTGTCTCATGCTTTCCCACCAAAAACTGTGGCTTTTTGACAGCAAAGATGTTGTGAATCACTGGCACAAGGCAGTGGATAAAAATGGGACAAGCTACGGCCCAGAGCTCTACTCTGTCGTAGCCTAGAGCAACAACAGCAGCATACCAAAAATAGGAGGGCTTCTCTCTTACAGCACAGGTTGAATCTCTAGTGAGACATCAGACTGAGCAGGAGAACTGTCTAGGGAGGACAGGCAAGGGACCTACCCTGATGAGGTTGACTGCATCCAGAAACTACAGCCCAGACATCCTCTGGAGTTAAAAATTCAATTAACTGCTTGCTGTCCTCACCCTTGTGTACCTATATCACCATGCATCTGATCTGTGCACTGCTCTTACTGAACAGGGGCAGAGTGGAATTGGCACCATAAGATAGTCTGCTTTTATAAGACGCTTCTGTTGTTGTAATGCCAAAGTCTATTCCAATATTTGCAAGTGCATTGCAAAGCTAAGTTCAGAAAAAAGTGGGAAAAAAAAAAAAGAAAACAAGAAAAGAAAGAATTGAGCCTCACAATTGTTTATTTTAAAATCAGGTGAGGCACAAAAGAATTAATGTTACCTTATTTTTTTGAAGTTGTGTTTAAATTTAGCCATGTATTGTGTTGTTACATAATACCAAGCTGTAAAACTTAAAAATAATAATAAAAAAAAATAGGATCTTTACTTTTGTCCAAGTTGTGCTAAGAGATTCAGACTTTGTCCTACTTATAAAGCCACTTCAGATAAGGGCAGCCTACTTGCATCTTATTACTTTTCCAAAATAGCACAAAGCAAAAAAAAAAAAAAAATCTTAAAACAAAGCAGACTGAGTGGGAAAAGGAATCTCTTTCGTAGAAAATTATTCCAGATGCAGCCAGCAAAAAAATTACACAAACTAGGAATAAAAGCTTTCATTAAAATAACTATGGAATCTTACCTGGATTCTAGGGTCTCTGCAGGTCCTCCATTTCTTCTCTCAGTTCAGTTTATCTGTTTCTCTGTGCTAGGCCAAGGGAAACAAAACAAAACAAAACCAAACAATCTGGTAAAACACTGTTAAAAACTGAAACTTCAGAAACTGTAAGTTCACATGGGAACTACCTGAAAGCTGACAGTCTGAAATTATGTCAAACTGCATTGAACATCTGTCACAAATAGGATTTGTTTTCTCCTGCTTCAAGAAGGCCGTAGGAATAGCTGAAGTTTTCTTCTTCCACTTCTTCAACACTTTCAATTACTGAAAGGACACCTAGGAAATACATGTTGGGTTTGGTGCACTAAATCTCATTATCTTTTCACAGTGATCTGTTGATATTTTCAGTCCAAAGATAGGGTGTGGTGTAGGATGACCAGTGGATGCAACAAGAATGTGGATTGTAGAGAACAGAGGGTCTGGGACTAAAATGACTAAATGTTTCAGGGTGTCAAAATATTCCCAGCTCACATTCACTCACAACTGAAGGCATTTTCCTTCTTTATCCAGGCTAAATGTTTCCTTCCATGTGTATTAGGCCCATTAATTGTTTTGTGTTTGATCAAAACCTAATCAAATTGATTCTTTTACTCTTCTTAATCAAGAAAACAGACCCTCTCTTAAAAGTTAAACTATAAACAAAAGAAACTTAAATTTCAGTAGCAGGAGAGGAGGTTTTAGGTTTTTTGCCTATTTTGTAACTTAAGAAAATGAGATTTTTCTTAAAGCAATAGAGAAGTTACTTTTTAAAAGAAATTGTAAACTAAGGTTAAATAAAAGAATTTATGATGCAAAATTTCTATATTTTCTGTAATAAGTGGCTTAGGAAGAAAATTTCCAATCATGCAATCACACTGAGATCAACAGAAAATTTATAACTCAATTCTTCTAAATAAACTTTAAAATCCTAGTCTTTGCTAATGTTTCTATCACAGCTAAAACATTCATTTATATATTAAAGTGCAAAAAAAAGATTAAAAAATTATCAAGGAGTTCACTCATCATGGAAGATGAGATTATTTGGGGACATTCAACCATACTTAACAGCTGATAACATTAATTTAATTCCCAAATATTTTATCACAGACTATATTTTAATGCCATAATAAATGTAATGCAGCAGAGATCCCACCTAGTTGCCAAAGATTCCATGTAGGTTTCCCCCAGGTGATTTCCCCCCACTAACAGGCATCAGACCTGCATAAGGGGGAGTCACTACAGTAAGAACAACCAGGGGAGTTAAAGCCTGCGTTACGACAGGTAAGGTGAAAATCATCTCCAAAAATCACTAATCCAACCTCTTCGTGCACCAAAGGGGCTTGAAGGGATTAGTGGCACCTTTTAAAACAAGAATCTTTAGGAATCTTTAATCTGGGTGAGTCTGGAAGGTCCCAGCCCCTTCCAGTGCTCCTCAGCTTGCATTTGCAGCTTCCCACAACACCTGTGGCACTGCGTGGGCACCAGCTTTCCTCTGCTGTGCACAGAGGGGATGGGGCCCCATGGAATAACTCCAGTGTAGAGCAAATTGACCCTCTCTGGAGCCACCTAAGCTACCCTGACAGGGTTTAAGCAGGGCAGGGTGAGGAGCCTGTGGTGGAGGAGCAGTGTTGGATAATTCAGGACCCCCAGCGCAGGGAAGAACGATGCATCTGGCTCCATGCTATCAGAAGGCTAATTAATTACTTTATTATACTATATTGTTCTCTACTGAATTACACTGCACCTAAACTGAAACTGCACAAGAACTCAACAAAATCTCGTGACTGTCTGCTGGCAGTCTGGACATGCACTTGTCCCTGATGGGCCAAGGAAACAAACACCATCACTTTGGGTGAACAATCTCTGTATTGCATTCTACTTTGGCACAACACAGGAGCAGCAAATGAGATAAGAACTGTTTTGATCATTCTTTTCTCTGCTTCTCTCACTGCTTCTCTCAGGTGCAGAGAATGTGAATCCCACAGGGCAGCCCTTCCCTCCCACCCCAGCTGGCTCAGGTGGTGGTGTCTGTGCCTCTCCTTGCAGAAGGTGACCTGAGACAGCAGCTGTGCCCACTGTAGCTGGAGGGCAGCATGGGGAGAAGCACCAGCAACCACACTGCTGGACCCTCCCTGGGCAGAGAAGGTGGGTGCCAGCAGTTACCTGGGCACCATGGGCTGAGAGGAGCTCCATATCTCCAGGGCCAAAAGCCAAGAAGGGTCAGGCTGCTGAGCTCAGAACTGGGTAATGGGCCATGAGCAGCCACAGTTCAGAGGCTGCTGGGTGTTTGTGGGAGCCTCTCAAGGATGCACAGCCTCACTGCTCCTTCCTGCTGAGCTGGAAGGCGTTAACAGGTTCCCTGCATTTCATATTACCTACATATTTTGCCTCTTTTCCTCTTACCCACTGTGTCTGAATTAGATGAGTAAATCCCTGTCCTCTGCTATAGCAGGATAAAATAAAGGAACTCCCGAGAAGATGAGAAGTTACTCCAGGTGGTATTTGAGGGTTAATGGAGTAAAATTTGCTTCTGTGCCTGCAGCTACTGCCATTCCTCTGCTTGAGTAATAGAGCCTTAAACATTTAAGTGATGGATGTTAGTGCATGCCAGCTGCAAACCAACAGAGCAGGCTGTAAACACATTTTACCCGTTTCTCTCTTTGTTTTTTAATGTGCTCCTTTTCTCAGCAGCGCTGCTCTCCCTCTCCAGCCCTGATTCACACTGACACGGGCGAGCCCAGCCAGCCAGGGCAGGGCAGGTACAGCCTCATATGACTCACTGTGTTCAGCCAATTTTGGTCATCAGGCTTACAGGAGCACTATGGCTAGCACCCCAGCTGCAGCATTTCACCCTTGTGAATTTTCTTCCCTCTTCCTTCAGCTGGAAGAAGCCATTCTTGTATATCTGCAGGATTTCTTCATTAAGGTGGCCGATGTGCAATGTACCTTTACATTCCTGATGTATACCTTTACATTCCTCCCAGGAGCAATTTCAAGAGAATCATGCCTCTACATCCATTAGATTTGAGGCAGAAGCTGTCACATTTCTGTGATATTTTGTGGAGATGCAGATACTTGTTTTTCACAGGACAGGACTTGGCCTATTTTGTGAAAAATCTATATTCTGCCCCATATTTGATGGGGCCATATTCCATAAATGGGACTCTTCTGTTCCCTAAGCCATGGGGCCCATGTGCTTGCCTCCAGCCCTGCCTCCTGTCTGGGCTGCAGGCATGTGCTGCTGGGAGCTCGTGGACCTGCCTCTGGTCCATCTTCTGCAGCTCCCAGCTGGAGCCTGGGCATGCCCCACTCCTTCTGTCCCCTGAGGCTGCCAGTGGACTGTGCTGCAGCCCATGGTTCTGTGCCATATCCAGACCTGTGGGACAGGGCTGTGGGTGAGGAGCTCACTGGGTCTCTGCTCCTAAGGAGGCAGAGGCAAAGCTGGTGAAGGACCCTGGGGACATGAGATAAAATGCTGTAAGGCACTGATAAGGCAGGTTTACTTTGTATTTGTAGCACTGCCATTGCTTGTCAAGCCTCCAAAATGAACTGTGTGAGGCTTGCTGGAGGCAAGGCTTCTTTTTTTGGGTAGCCACATTGCTAAACAAGGGGTGCCCCAGGACAGATCTGTGTCTGACTGAAACAGTGAAAACAAAGTGCAAATAAGACCAAATTTCATTAGGCTAGATGAGCTGGGCGTGTATTAACAGTGAATTTATACTCTATTAGTGCATCTTCCTGTTCTTATATACATTCTTGG
The DNA here is from genome assembly GCF_963513975.1 of Fringilla coelebs. Classification (NCBI taxonomy): domain Eukaryota; kingdom Metazoa; phylum Chordata; class Aves; order Passeriformes; family Fringillidae; genus Fringilla; species Fringilla coelebs. The sequence goes on along the minus strand of NC_140032.1, from coordinate 41,398,110 downwards.
TGGCTTACTTTTCAACTGCTGGCTTCCAAAATCAAAAAATCTATCTTAAATTTGACAACTAACTTAGCGTCTGTGCAGTGCCAGTGGTTTCTTTCCCTCTTGCTGTCCCTGCTTGCAGTGTGATGGGTTAGTTAAGTGCTGAGGTGTTTGCTCCTTGCATGTTCCCTCACTGGGCCCCCACAGTAAAACACACATTAAAATTAATTCCAATGCATCATCAGTGCCATTTATTATTTCCTCTTCTTACATCTGCTCTTGAAGCTTTTCAGCTCTCTCTGCCCTGGAAGGTTCTGACTATCTGTAAATAAGGCTGGTAGCCTAGCAACATCGAGTGAATGCACTTCCCTTGCTGAATAACACTGGGCATAATCAAATCAGCTTCTTACGCTATCTGCGGCATTAACACCACGAGCTGAAAACAATTACAAATATTTCATGGACATTCGTGCATTATTTTGGAAACATTCTTCAGATCCTTCAAAAGGAGTCTGTACTGACAAAGCGAAAAAGAAATGTTTGGCTTAGTAGCAAATAAACTATCTCCAGAAACAGGTACAATAATCAGACTGAAAAGGTTGATTAACCTGACCCCTGAAGGAGACTAAAGAGAAGGCAAACACCCTATCTGAGCGTTTGTACCCACCTGCACTGACAACCAGACAATTTGGAGCTACCTTAGGTATCTGACAGAGGGAGAACTGCCTTGTTCATGACATTCTCCCAGGCAGGAAATGAGCCCATGTCATAAAAATTGAGCAGCTACCTACAAAAAACCAGTCTGTAGCACTATCTATAATCCTTAGGTCTGTCTTGCTCCAAAGGGGAAACTTGCACTGTCAAATTGCATTTACCACAGCCTATTTCAGGGGTGGAAGCAAGGCACAGCCTTCTCCCTCTGCTGTCATGCTTACATGCATGTGAGGAGCAGCACCATCCTGAAGGACAGATCTCCTGCTCTTTCCATCCTTTGCAGCATTAGGTTATTCTCCCTACTGTGAAGGTGGCATAGGTCTTTTTTAACAGGAGAGTTAAACAAGTTTTAGCATGAAAAGCTAAATAGAATAAATTCTGCAGTTTGTAGTACAAGGTACAGACTTGCCATCTTCTAAGCTGTATTTTGTGTGAGCAGAACTTTCTATCTTCCAGCTGCTACATCTCTTCACTTCAGAATAAAGAAATCTTTATTCTGCACTTTTAATTGACCTTTTTAATCTAAACAAGTTTGATTGGGCAACGAGTGAATGAATGGTTCCAGCATAATGTTATCACAAGGCAGAATTGGTGATGCCAAGCACAAAAACAGTTCTGGCTTTTTCTCCTGTTTCTCTTCTCTCATCACTGATTAGCACAGAGATTAGTAGACAGACAGCAAGAAATCTGTTTTAACTTTGATTTATAAGCTTTGGTGCATTTTTTAATTACTATTGGCTGCAAAGATACCTAATTCTATCATAAAAGTAAGCAACTATAAGAAACAGATACTAAACCCTGTTGGGATGAGATTCAAAGAGAGAATTCCAGCTGATATTTTTGAAAGTTTTATTTATACTGATAAATAACTTTATGCAGCTTAAAATACAAATTTTTAATTCACATTGCTATAAATATAACTGAATCAAAATAGCCATTTCACTTTCTTTTCATGTTCAGTTCTGCCTAACCAGCTTATATTGCTGAAACCTGGCACAGAAGGGGATTTCTAGCCAGAGACAGAGCTTGGCTTGGTCTTTGTCACCAGCTTAAAGCACACCTAACTCTGCTTTCTGAACTTGGCACCTACCCCAGCATGAATAGGAGTAAAGATCACAGGCTTGTAAGACAACTGCTTTTCCCGGTATGTAATTCCAGGCTCTGGAATCTAACACTGTCTGCTCTAAGTAATTGCATTTGCCATCCTTTTATCCTCACAAGGTGGCAGCACATTCTGCTCAGTAAAATCATTGCTTGCCCCCCTGAGACGGAGAGCCAGGAGTCTGTGATGTGCATGCCCTGAGGTTGTTGCAGCCTGGGAGGTAAAAACTGATCTTGCTACTTTGGATGAAATTGGAGTTTGGGAGCAATTTCACAGAAACCCTGGGAGATCCATCTGCCTGTTTTGCACCACAGTCCAACTCCTCTCCCAATGATTACTTCTCTTGCTGTCAACCTTCCCTTCCTTATGAACTGATGGGAGAGCTCAGCTGAGTTATTAAAGAAGGGACTGCAGCCAGGCATCTCCCAAACCAACAGGAAGAAGGTTCTGACCTTGAGGAAACCTATAGCAAAGAGGAAAGTGTGTCTAAGAGAGGAGAGGTGACCAAAGGTTAAACCAAACAAAGTGGCTTGAGATGTGCCTGAGGGATTAGGAATGGAAGGTGAGACACAGAAACAGGCAAGCAAAAGGATCATGAGGTCTTCCAGCAAAATGGAGGATGAAAGGACAGAATTGTAGTGTGAGATAATTAAGATGCTACCAAGACTTGCAGACCAAGTTACAGAATGTCAATATATCAAAATGATGGAATGGAAGATAATTGTCAGCTGGAGCTGAGAAGGAGTGTAATGCTGAGAGTGGGAGGAAAAGCAAAACAGTAAGGAGCAGCATTTTGATACACGCTCTGACTGAATTCATCACACCTGTGCACTGTGCATCTAATTTGAGCTTTTGAGATTCAGGGGAAGAATTTCTCTTTAAAAATCTGAAATATGCCCTTAAGCAACCCTTTTCCTACTACAGAGAATATTTTTTGTTTTCTGTTCCTTTGTTGGCTTTCTTTAGTTGGAAAGAACCACCACCTCCTAAGGAGATTCTCTCCTTCCCCTAAATGCAGAGAGTTGGAGCTGCTCATAAATAGCTAAAAGACTTGTCTGGAGAAGTAATAAAAATGTAGTGTAACACCTGATCCTGGATTTTTGGAAAACATTTCTGAGCTAATCAAATAATGACCTAATCGAAGCTTATATTGTGGACAGATTGATTAACACACTGAAAGTGCAAAACTGAGAACCCTGTTGTTGTGCACCTGGCTCTACATTTTGGGTGGGCAGAGTTAACTGTGTATTTTGTTCACTAACGTCTCAAACGTTCTGCAATACATTTTAAAAATCAATTCAAGTACTGAGGGAAAATGGGCATACTTAAAAAGGGAACATTAGGCACAGAGCTGAGGCTACAGAGCCTGACTATGGTGAGGTTTGCCCAGCCCTTTGCAGGGCTGTATAAAGTTGTAACACTTTCAGCTGAAAGGAAACTGAGCGTGCCAGATTGGTAATGAATGATTGGTGCTCTGCTGCCTTCAGATCCCCCCAGCCCCTCCTCGTTTCTGCAAACAGTCATTATTTTCTGGAATGTCGTTTTCAAGCACACTTCTTGCTCAGTGCTGCAGTGCCCTCCCGTGCTCAGAGAAAAAAATTTTGGCTTCCATTACCAGGAGCCCAAAATACAGACACCATTTTCTATCTAATTGTAAGGCTGAGTGACACACGGTATTTCAGAGGACTCTTTTGTTTGGTTTCCAAATTGTAAAGGCAGTAGCTCTACCTAGCTGCCTCTTCTCACTGCCCTCTGCCACCCTGTTCCAGCCAGAAGCACTGTCAGAAAGCTGGCTCCTGCCTCGAAACCTGCACCAGAGGATGGGTCTGGGGATCCACCTGCACCACAGCCACAAAAGCAGGCTGGGACTGTCTCTGAGCCTGGGCTTATGGCTGCTGCAGGGCTGTGACCCCCAGCTTGCCATGGATTTTCTTCTCCAGGGTCCCTCTTCTGCTGCTTGAAACATTTTTCACCATAAACAAGATGCTTGAGGTGAATGATTATCACCTCCGTGAGTCCTATTCTTAAATGGGTTAGAATGCTCCTCTGAACAGGAGCACTGGCAGGTGTTTACTGGCTGTTGTTCAAGAATTATTTTTGAAGCAGTAAAGTTTTCCCAAGCACTGAATGTTGCAGGCTATTTTAATGAAATAGCCTGGTTTAAGGCATAAAGTTACCCAAAGCTGGGGTTTTTTTCCTGTGTGAATTACATTTTTGATATCTCTAGTGCAGAGGTTTAAGAAACATCACCAAGAGCTTTCCTAAATATAAAGGAGAAAATCTGCACATCCAGAACAGACTAAAACAAGCACCTGGTTAGGGTGGTATTTTCAGCAAAGTAATTTGGTTTCAGGCTTTCAACAAACCACAGTAAGAACTGATAACAAAAAAAAAATTATATATATTCTGCTAAATTGTGTTTAATGGGGAGAATCATCCCAGCATTCTCTCATCAATGCATTTTTCAGTCAAGAAGGCATTTTTTTAGAGAAGTTGCCAGGGGAACTAAGAGTTGTATAAATAGTACAGAGAGACAAATGTCCCTCCCACATTTTTTTCACTCTATTCCAGATGGAAGTACCTGACTGACCACTGCAAAGCTGACAAACCTCTGGTTAATTCAAACACTTGTAGGTCAAATATGCAGCAATCTGGTAAATGAGATCAATCAAAAAAGTAAAAAGGGTTAGAGGTGGGTTGTGCGCAGAGAAAGAGGTATACACAAAAACAGAAGGAGGAGGTCAGAGATGAAAATAAATACTTGTTCTCATGGGAAAGACAGAAAGGATAAAGGAGCCTCTCAAATACCTTGCACTTTCACATTGTGATCTTCAAACTTCCTCTACTTTTTGGATTAGCAATTTTGTAGTATTATGACCAGCTAATGAAACAGCATAGCATTTTCTCCCTGCAATTATCTACCACAGACATTGAAAGGAAAAATATGAAGTTGGGTATTGATAACAAATAGTGCTAGGTTTTGGAATTGGGAGACCTTTTTTCCCAGCCTCTAAGTGTGATTCTTATCCTGGGAAGAAGTACTTATGTTTTCACAGACATTTTTCAGACTCTAAACACACTAGCAGAGATCCTAACAAAAAGGGCCATGTTGGTGTTTATAACTGATTGGGAGCAGATGCTCAAGAATCAGTATGTACAGTATTTAAATAGTAGTTACACTAGAAAGACTCTCAAAACTTGTGCTTCATCTTTTTCTTGTTTATACACCAAGAAAAGCTGTAGAATCTAACCTTTAACAGGACCATCTGGATCTGCTTACTTTCCCCAAAATATTACCCTCTCTCTAAAGGTGTGTCCTCACCATGATGATTCTGTGTACAGCGATGCCTAATCTTGACAGACTCGACAGAAGTTCCCAGGATCTGCTCTGGCTAGGGTTTTGAAGTTCTGTTATCAACCACATGCCTTTATCTGCACATACTCTGTGAAGCAGCAAGGTTCCTGACCAGCTTAAAGCAAAGCCTTCTCTAATCCAAATCTGCAAGGATAAGTTTAGACATATATAGCACTCCAGGCCCTCATTCAAAACTGTTGCTGATGCACAAATAGAAGTTGTACAGATCTAAGTAGGAAATGCCGACCCAAAAATGTAATAACATTCCAAATGTTTCAAATGAGCTTGACTAGGAGTACAAATAAAGGTTATACTCATTCTGTCAGAGGCATATTCTGTTAAGACAAAATCCATGGGCTACCAGGGCTGGCCCAGTGCAAAGGTATTCTCTCAAAATTTTGAGGTTAAATTGAGAAACTAAAACATTTCCCAAAGCCATGGGCAATAAAGCTTCAGAAGCATACATGAAGCACGTGCAAGCTTTAGGAATGCTTCTTGAAGGGAAATTAGGCTACAACTACATTTGTGAATATTGCTCTCAATAGTTAATGACCTTAACCAAACCATAAAATTTGTGCATAAATTTTTATCTGATCAGTGGAAGTACACAGAAAAGGACTACCAGTTAAGAAACCCTTATCACTGGCAAATGAATGCCAATTAATGTGATTTGTATTTCTGCATGTGTCATTACTCTAGAACAGCTCTGACATACAAAAATAGAAATCCATAATATGACCAATTAATCTCTAATTGTAAATCCAGATTAACATGCACTAAGTAATAACAGACACTAATTGCATTAATAATGCAATATAACAGCAATCATTTGAGTTAGGACAAATGACTCCTATTCAGCAAGATTGCTTTTATTACTCAGTTTACCCTAGCATTTGAGTCTAATACGGTCAACAGAATTGTTTTCATGGCTCTTCTGTATAAAATACTGTGACTGCTCACCTTATTACCCCATCAAAGAAAAGTTATTTCATGACTGGTTTCACGACCCCATCAAAGAAAAGTTACTTCATGACTGGTCTCAGTGGAAGAACTATGCTGAATTAGTAGCACCCATTAACCATAGCCCTTCAGGGTTCATGTACACCCTCCTGTGTCACAAATAGTCACCTGGGGACAGTTATTTCCCTCTTGCAAACACTCTTCTTGAATACCATCCTTTTCAAGTACTTTATTTCCCAGACTGATCCTTGAAGACTTGATTTCTTGTGTTTATTGTAATTGCACACGTACTTGGGCACCACCATAGACACAGATTCTTGTGCTCACTTCATAAACAGCCAATATAAGCAGAGATTATTTCAGTTATTCTTCAGAAAACCTCCCTGTCTGGTATTATCAATCATTCTATTAGATACCAAAAATGCTTACAGAAAGATTCCTATCCCAAGTACTTTACAGCTTTGCACTGTTGATAGTGATAACTTGTATTGCTAAATTTACAAGTGCCTGAAGTGCTTTCAGATTAGATTTGAGAGTTACCATAGCAAGACTTTTAAATAAAAAAACTCAAGACTTTAAAAGTATTTAGGAATTCTAATTTACTTTAAAAAAAATGTTGAATTATAAATTATGGCCATAGATTCTGATTTTATGGTGTAACAGGAGAGCTGTTACTGAATTTTTACTGTTGCAATAACTGTAAAATTATATTCACTGGACTCATATATGCAAAGACAGCCTAATACTCCTAAAAATGAGGCCAGATATACTTCTTTCACCTAACAAACCCAGTGGTTTTGTGTCATTTCACTAAATGTCTCCCCTGCATCCTCTGACGTAGGGCCCCAAGAAAGATATATGGACCCAAGACAAATATATGTCCAGAGTTTGAAAGTGTTCTCTTCCACACATATGAGTGCTTTTCCTCTCCAGAAATGTGATACATTTGACACATGTTCAGAAAAGGCTTGGTAGCTGCCAAATACTGAACCAGGGGAACACAGGGAAAACTGTTTATGACCAAAATAACAATAATAGGGAATGACACTGAAACAATATTTTGTGGCAAGACACCCTCATATCAATTCAGCTGATAGGCAGTGGTTTTAAGTGTTTATTTGTTGAAGGGTTTTTTCCCCATAACCATATCAAAAAGTGAAATTGAACCATAAGTTCTAATATCCCTTTCCAGTGTACATAAAACTATATTTCTTGTTACTGTGCTAAAATAAACCAAGATTCGTTAGCAGGGCCTTGCTGTTACCGCTTCAAATGACCTTCCATCCCGGTTCTACACCAAGCAAGCCCTGAATTATGGAAATCTTCATTTAGTTTGTGTTTCTCTGCAGTGGCAGCCAAAGAACAGTGTATTGATACCCACTTTATTCTCTAAAGGTTTTTGTGAATGATTGCAGACATTTTTCCAAGGGCTGAAAACAGAAATAAAGGCACTAGATGGCAGCAGACATCTTAAAACCCTGTTCATTTTGAAGTCTGGCTGGAATCGAACAGCTGTAGGTAGCCTTCCAGAAGTGAAATGCCTTTTGGAACTTCTTCCCTGGTTCAGCTGTTAAAAAAGACTGTCCTGCCAAAGAGACGGCATTTTTCTCAAGCTTCTGAATTACAATTTAAAGTCAGAGTTTTGTGGGTGTTGCTTTCTGGATGAAAATCAGAAAATGCCGTTTTTCAGCATCCCAATTATATATAATTAATTTTCTATTAATTATACATAATTGCATAGGGCTGGATTATGATGTTTATGATGTTGCCTTTGCAAAGGCTTAGCTGTAAACAAAGGAGGTAACTTGGGCTATATGTTGTGTTGGAGTTTAGCTGTACTGTACTCAGTATCAGCTCACCCTGCTCAATCTCATCACACTTATTTAACACCCTATTTTCTCATCTGCAGCAGCTTTAGGCCCACTGAGTAAACACGTCCATTTTTCATGAGTGTCTTATCTGCCAATGCAATTTCCCTGAGCAGGATGATGTCTACTGCTTTATTAAAATACTGCTATTCAAGCTAACAAATACCTCTTATGCTGCTGTAGAGGGAGTTAACCATAGACTTCCTACAGATTCTGGGAAACCAGATGTTTCCTAAAGATTTGTTTTTCCTTTATTAGGAAAAAACGGATAATAAAGGTTTTGTATGCCCCTTTGTAAGGTGTTTCTTCACTGAACCGATTCATTAGCCAGAATTTTCAAGGGCTATTTTTACATCATGCGGCTGTAAACTAAGGACATGTAAGGTATAGGACTGAGCATTTGAAGACTTTGAGGTGTTTGGAATTCTGTGAATTCTGTCAATTTGAGAACTTTCTCTTTGCTTGCTTCACGAGGATGAATTCTGTGTGGTAGCGTACTGGCAGATGTTGAAGCAGCACTGAAAGATCATGCAAACTCCAGATTCCCACAGAAATCTCTCAGATCTATAGAGTGACTGTAGATGTAGAACACACACCTTCTTCAGCACTACACTGCCCAAGGGGTACCCAGGAGAGGACTCAGGCCAGATTTGACAATGATGACGGGTAAATCTAAGGAAGTACCAGCTTTCTACAGGCTTCTGTGTCTGGCTGATTCTTATTTCATCTCAGTCATTTGTTTAATGTCTTCTCTTCATGTAAAAATGGACACCATTCAGCTGACTTACAAAGTCTCATATTGCATGCCTGCACAGGAGGAAAGCGTGTATAGCAGCAGTAACACTTGAGGCAGGAGGTGAGGTGTGAGCCCAATGGTTTATTCTCTTGCCTCACAGGAATATCACAATCCACGTCTCTGACAGCTGAAACCTTACCTTTAATTAGTGGTCAGAACCCTTTCTCCTGAATTTATTTTCCAGCCTTCCAATCACATTTTTAAATTTGTTTTCAGCTTGCTTCTTAGCACTGCTGCCTTGGGTTAATCTCCCTCTGCCTCTGTTTGTTTAACCTACTGCTTCTCTTAAAACATGAACCATTTTCCATCATTTTTCTTTCCTCTTCGTTGGAATTTTATCCATCTCTAAAATCTTCCCTTTGCCATAAAAAGAGGAGGTATGAAAAGGGGGAGGCTGTTTTAAAAGAAGTCTAGCTAAATTCTTTTTTGCTCAAGTAACATTACTGAAAACCCTAACCTACCAACAAACTGGATGATGCTTCAAGTTATGTTCTGGCTTTCTCCTAGGCCTTGGGCACAGCTCCTGCAAGGAGTATAATGTCAAGCATTTAACAAATGCTTGAACAGTTACTTCGGGTCTAAATTCAGAGGCAGTATCAATCAATGTAGTATGAAATTTTTCAGCTCTTTCCTACAAGGCCATTTCTGGAATTGCTGGAAGCAATACTAGTCAGCTGCAGTGAATTTAATAAATATGTTGTCAGACGATGCAATTAAGCCTGGTGTTTATTATCCTGTAAACATTTATAGAGCAGCACCCAGCAGCAGGCTCTATGCTCTCTCTTATCATTGAAACTCTGCCTTACACTGTACTAATGCAGCTTCAGGAAGCATTTTATTAGGAGGCCTTGAAGTAATTGCTAGCTTTAAATATGTAACTTCTTATATAAATTAAGAAATAACTCTTGACATGGCTTGTTTATTAACCATTAGGCATGAGCTTTTTCAGATTTGTGAAAGGAAGAATCTCCTTGGTGGTCAGTATTACCAGACACAGAAAGACGTTTACTTCTCCTTCCCTAATCCTCTGACATCAAAAAAAAAAAAAAAAAAAAAAAGAGGAATTAAAAAAAAAAATTAGGACAACTCTGATTTTATCTGAAAATGCAGTGAAAGGTTGGAAACTGTTTGCCACGTTAGAGCTTTTTCCCTTACAAGGAAATGCAGTTTTGGGAACAAATAGCATTCCAGTCTTTTCCCCAGTGGGCATTATGCCATTGTGCTTGCAGACATTGTGTCATGGAAATCTGCAAGAAGGCCTCAAACAGCTAAGAAATGCATTGCCTAGTTATATATTTATTTTCTGCTATTTTAAAGCTACTGTCTACTCTTATTGGATAATAGAGAATGACACAAGCTGAGGCTTATTGACTACAATTTTTTCTGCTCTACAGACTTAATGAAAAGCCAAACTTTACATGAATTTGAAATAGTAAATAAAATGTATTCCTTTTGAAATATTTTGATATTGGTAACAGCATTTTTAAGCAAGCATTTCTGTTGGTGATTCCCATGCTGGCCAGAGCCAAACTTTGCAGTGTGAACAAGGAACATATTCAAAATTCAAAACAAAGCCTTTTTCCTTTTTATTAAAAGGAAAATATTATTCTTTAGAAAGAATTTTAAAGAGATGTCTCTTTTAGCACTGCCTGCTTTCACAACAGCTTTTAAAATATACATGAGAAAATTTATATCAGATGGCCATCTTTATAATCTCCAAGGTAACCCTCTTATTAGAGGGGTACTTTTATGATTAGAAGGGGGTTTAAGTTATTAATATTCTTAAATGAATCTTTCTTGGGAAGTTACATTTTTTATCAAAAGTGTGATTTCTGCTTGGAGACCTTTTTATTGTTTGATACTATCCAGTAAAAGCATGGTTTAAATCTACACGAGCCTTTTGACAATCTATTGTTTTCTTGGGCAGCACAGTTTTTAGTAAAACACAAGCTCCTTTAAAGTTCTCCAACTTTCATCATTCAGCATAAAACATCAGTTCACCTTTAGATGTCAAAAATTCTTCTCTGTGACCCAGTTCAGATTAATTCTCAGCAATGCACTTGTGCTCTCTCCAGCCTATTGGTGTTTGCTTAGTGGGAACCACACACACAACAAATTTCCCTCTAAGTGGGATATTCCTAATCTCAGTATCCTTCTGCTCTCTTGCTGACAACAAAGTATGTTTGAGATAAGGCCAAAGGATGAATGAAAACCTGAACTGGCTCACAGATAACTGCCAAAACACTCAGTTCCTTATGTCTCTTCACTATTATCTCTGTTTTCCAAGACCTGAGAGCCTACATCAGAAAGAAAATACTCTTTCAAGTGCCCTTGAAATTTCAGGTTCATTCACTGGCATCAGTGGGATACCAATAATTCTTAGCACAGTAATATTTGGAGAATAAAGAGAATAGTTTTGTGAATTGTAGGCTACAATTTGCTCCCAGGGCAGCTGTAAGAACACATCCAGTGAAGGAGCTCCCAATAATATGTTTGAGAACTCTCTGGAGCTGTTTGCAGTTTTGCTGCCCCAAGAAAGGATGATCTGAGAAGTCCTTTTTACCATTAAATTCCTGTGGATCACATTACATATTCCTGTAAAGCTTCACTTCCTTATCTCTGGATTCTGTACAGGGAATAGATCCTGCAATGCATGATGAGAGAAATGTGCACGTACAACACTTTAGCAAGCGTTTAACCCTTTTCAAACAGGACTTCACACTGGCTATTGGAAAAGATTAAAGCACCAGCAGGAAGTCCCTGTACCTTTGCCACTCCAAAATAAGCAAAACAAGGGTATTTTACTGATAAGATGTTCTTTAATTAATTCCAAATTATGCTATCATCACTACACATTTTTTCCTATTTACCCACACATAAATGCAGATATAAGTTAACCTTTCTTTAAAGCTTTGCCAAGAGCAGAACAAGAATAGATGAAAGCTCACAAAATCCCATGGTTGTAGTTTACATTTTCAGTGCCCTGCTTTATGTGGCATTCAGATCCTTTGTGTGCTCAAGGGAAAAAGTGACACTGCTGTCCACTTCCATTGTTGGTACTATTTTTGGGCTTGACTGTAGTGTGAGCTGCAATTATAGCAGAGCTTCCTTAGGAGGGATGTGAATGATGAATATGGTTTCCTTGTCCTTAAGCTGAGTATTCTCTTCAGTGTCATGGTATTTTTGTATATGTTAAGGACATGATATTTTTAGTTATTAGAGAAGTTCAGCATTTTTCCTCTTTAACAGACTTAATGCCATGAAAAAAAAATGGCTCTCTAAGTGTCACCAGAGGTGACAGGAGTAAAGTCTTTGCTTTCTTAATAATTACTATTTGTTGACTAAGTGGATTTGCCCACAGTTTCTATTTTTATATGACAAGCTGATTTCTATTCCTCTTTACTACCTTGGCAAGTAAAAATTAAAATTCAATTCCTGCTGCTCTAATTCCACACAACAGTTTCAAAATTAAATCCTCAGTAACAATAAATAAAGCACAAGTTATCCAAGTGACTTAGCCCAAGTTATCCAAGTAACAACTACTAAAGATGTCCTGAAACACACATATGAAACAATATTTTTCATCCTTTTCAGCAACATTCATGTCTGTCCTTCTAATAGCCAAATTCATCTGATAAACAGAGATAAAAAAATCAAATAAAATATCAAATACCTTAATCCATTTTTCAGAGGAAAAAGTATTTGATAATTTCTTAGTCTCAGCCTCTGTTCACAGTAAAAAGTCCTAGGTAATAGAGCTCATGGAACAGTCCTGCTAACTAATAGATATTCTCTTATTCTCGTAATTTACACTCACCAGAAACCAAAATTTTCTGGATGCAAAAGTTTTATCCAAAATGGTTTGTGTTTATTTTTAAAAAAGAAGCAAAACCACACCACCTGAAGTTCTTTTATGTGCTAGCAAGAAGTAAATTTTTAAAAACTGAAACTGATTGAAAATTCCATTGTCCTCAGAGGAAATTAGTGCAAATTGATGGATTGCCAACAGAAATGCAAATTAAACTAATTTAGATTGAAGGACAACCCTGTTACAAATCCAGAACATCTCTTCAGATGGCTGATCAGTGACTATTAACAATTTCTGTACATACACACACAGTATGAACAGTAAAGGACAGAAGCATTTACCAAGCCACTACACCAATCTAAGAATTAGCACAGTTTGTAAATTGCCTTCCATATGTGACAGTTTGTTTCTTGTCATTCTGGCCACCACTGAGTACAATGAAAGATTAAATTGCCACCACACCGGAATACCTTCTTTAGAAGCTCATTCTGTGTTTCCACCATTTTTATTTCCAAATTTGCCTTCCTAGTCATTGCTCAGAGTCAATGATTAAGTTGTGTGACAACAACCATGAATCAGCAACTAAACATAGATAGTCCTGGGATCTTGCAAAACTAAATCTTCTCTCCCTTTTGCATGCCCAGAGGGGTTACATCAGCCCACAGAGCTGAGACACGAAATCTGTGCTCTGTAGTAAGGCTGTGCCCCACCCTGGGAACTGGCTGACAGAAATACAGCAAACTGTTGGCAGCTGTATAAATTTATGTGTCTCTGGGAGTCAGGGTCATGGGTTCAGCTCAACAGGGCACATATGATGAATTTAAAAAAAAAAAAAAAAGCTTTCTTGATCCATTCATTTTTTATCATTCTTGGTAAGGTTTTTCCCAGAGCAGGACTCTATCAAAATAGTTTTTCCCTTTTTGCAAAGTCATTGCTTTTGTGAATCCCTTGGATGAGAAGGTTATCCATCAAATGCAAACACTGCAAAATCCAGGATCCTCCAGCCTCGTGATTTCCCATAGCTTCAAGAAAGCAGAGCAGTCAGGAGGACCACAACAGCTAATTTCTCTGGGCAAATGCTCAGTTTTACCCTGTAAATACCTGGAATTGATCCACAGCAGCGATCACACAGCATCACAGTATCCCCATTCCTCTCCTCAATGGTGCCTTAGCAGGCATTGAGGAGGCCTCTTAAAGCATTTGTCATATAATTTGTAAATATCAATAATATTCAACATTTACTAACAACTTGTATGCAAGTTCAACATAAATAAATGCCTACATGATTTTTCCCATTATCATTTATTTGTCAGGCAGTGTTCTGACCCCACAAGGCAATATTATGAAATCTTCCTAAGCCCACTGACAGAACAAGACACTGTTTCCAAATGCAGGTAAGCTTTAAATATATAAATTCACAAGGAGGGGTTATTTTTACTTATGAATTTTCATTACTTCTATGTCAAAATTGGTTCATATTATAGATGCTCAATTCAGGATCTAGTAGTTTCTGGTCTTTTTCTTTTTCTTCTCTGGTAAATCCATCAGTAGGGCTTTCTATTAGTCAAAAGATAAATTACATCAAATAAGAAAAATGTTTGCTCAGCAACTCAGACTCCCACTGAACCTGACAATGGTAAATGAAGGAAATTTCTTGAAGCTCTTATATACTAGCTGAAGGGAAAAGAACATTTATATTATTTTAAACACTCCTGTCATGAGTGGCTATAAATAGCAACTAGGAAATGCTGCAATGGTGCTCATAATTAGGGCAGTAGCTACCAACCATAAGTGGTTCAAATTAATTTACTAACTGTTTGGGTATGCCTCAAAAAAAAAAATCCTTGCAAGTTGTGATTAGTTATTGGTTTTGTACCATTAGCTTCCTGCTCACTGTCCAAGCAGAGCTGCTGGCCCAGAACTGACAGAGTTCTGTTCTGCAGTAACAGCACTTTGATCAAAGTCCTGATCAACATCAGACCTGACACTGAGCACGTGCCTGATTTCTGCCAGTTCCCAGACACTCCTAAGGAATGTAACCTCACCAAATTCCTATGACAAGATATGATAAAGCTCCCTTCTTATCTATTTTGCAAACACTGCAGAACATAAATTTAAGATTAATGGCTCTTTCACCCTAATAATGGAAACCACATGACTTATATTTTATTACAGTTAATAGTCATCTCTCTATTCTTATGTTCAAGATCTAGAAATTATTTTTTCTATCATGATCAAGATGTCAAAAATCAGTTGGCTAAGTACAGTTTTCACAAGAATGATTCTTGATGCAAAAATCTGTAACGGGAAGAAGTCTGCAATTACTCAGTATTTGAGTTAAAATTTAATACAAGCAAAGTGCCAGCATTCTCTGTCTCTTTGAGGTGGAAAAATTTATTTCACAATCCTTAATATCTTATTGTTGTATTACTCAACATGGGAAATTCAAAATGCAGCTAATTTTTAGGGACAGGCAGTGGAGTCATTTTAATTTTCCATTCATTTGTAAAATAATTGGTCTCCAAGAGCTCTCACTTGAAAATTCAAACAATGTGGTGTAGTTCTCTTCCCAAATTTGTCATGCTGCTACTGTACCTTCACTGCTGTCTTCAGAATAATAGATGTTTCCATTCTCTGTTGTGCACTCAGGAAGCTGAAAAACATTTTGATACATCTTTGATTAGAGGCGCCTGTGGCTACAGAGCAAAACACCTTTAGCTGCCAATTCCTGTTTCTTCAACTGAGATAAACTTGCACATTATTGGCATTACATAAATCTCAGTCTCAAACAAGATGAATTGAGGAATTTTGGGAAACAAAAACATGTACTTCAAAATTACCTTTAAATTATCTGTAGACAACACCGGTATGCTTTGATTATTTCTTTAGAGGCCACCTTGCAATTTTCTGTATTTTCACATTTCTCTAAAGAGAGTGCACAAAAAAGTTTTATTTTGAAGCTGTTGCAAAATATTTTCCAATGTTTGCATCTTTTGAATGGTGTTCAGCATTGACAGTTTACTGTCAGCAGCTAGAGAATTTCCACTGTCACCAAGCTCTGAGACCTTCTTTTTACAAATCTCTTGACAGCACTGATTGCACCAATGAGACTTTTAGGTCTCATGAGACTGGAGTCCTGCACAGCATATGAACACTTGAGCCTGGATAAATGCATCCAGGTAATATCTCTACCTTGATGTTTGAATGCCTAAAAAAAACATGATTGCTAGCAACTTTTGAAGGCTGGTCTGTGGGATGTATGCACAGAATTGTTTTAAAAAAATGTACCAATACCTCTTGGTATAATGAACTTTTCCAAATGTTTCCTTCTTTGTCCACTGTTTCTTTAACAGAGCTATATACAAAAGGAAAAGGATCAATTCATTTTAAGAAGCCAGTCTCAAGCAAGGAATTCCATCCAGGATTTTTTTTCAGTAATATCTTAGAAAATCCATAATATCTCAGGGTAAACAGACTCTTACAAGGTAGAGTTATTGGTTTTTAATTCTACAGCCTGTCATAATTTAACCAAAAATTTCAGGGCTTTATTCTTCTGCCCAATTATGGGATGAGTGAATGAAATGCAGTTCTTTTAGAAGGAGATGGATGATTTCTCTAACACTTATTGAATGAATTAATGAAAAAGCAGGAAGACAAACTCCCATTTTTAGATAAGCTTGTTTTCACTGAATGGACACACGACTTGTGAAGCCCCAGAAGTGCTGTCAGCAGCCTGCATGGATCTATTGCCCCATGCCCTGCAGAAAGGCCAGAGCTTTTTCACAGGCCAGGCCACATTCTGCAGAATTGCTCAAAGCAAAAGCAAGAAGGGGAAATTTTGTGTACCCTCTATGGCCCTCACCACCTGTACAACTTGTCCAACTCCTTCTGTTGACAGGCTTTTTGTTGGCAAATTTTTTTCCGCTTCTTAAAAATAAAAGGTATGAGAAAATGACAGCCAGCAACACTCCCCTATGTCAATTCTGTAGTGTTTTGTCTCATTATTGTCCCTCCCTCTTGTTCAATTTTTCCTATCAAATTCAAATGTCAAGTGTTACACAGAGATTTGACAGCCACAAACACCAGACACCACTGTACATGTTTGTATGTATCAATGCAGCAATAAAGACACAGAATCTTGAAAATTTGCATCATTAACTGAATGCAAGGAGGCTAAATGCATTTTCAGAGAGAACTGAGAATGCTTGGGGTTTTTTTCCCATCTTCAATGATTTATGAAACCTCTTATTCATAACAGATGTGTCCAGCCACACAGAGGAAAAGTTTGACTTGTGAAACACATTTGTATTTTGAACTTTACTTAATGCTCCATACTTTTACACACAGAATGTGACCTGTGCATGAAGAGCTGCTCACATTTTTCTTTTAAATGCAGTTTTGACTGGAGTTGTCAACACCACAAGCCATTACACATTTTGGTAGAACACAAAACACCAAAGGAATTCCTGGATTTGATGCAGACATTTGAAAGGGGAAAATGTCTATCTGGAGAGGGTACTCAGGGGTTACAAGTTACAAGTCACAAGTTTTACATTGTTTTCTGTTCTGCCTTGTTGGCTCTCTGCCCTGCTGACCGGGTTGCTGCCTTCCCCCTTTGACACTTATAAAATGGTTGCTAAACTAGCTGAATATCTCAGAGGCTCCCAATTGGGCATCTTCATGTAGAGATCCACTTGGGGAACATCACTCAAAGCTGAATTTCTTTGCCAGCTGGAACTTAAATGTGTTAGATCAGGAAACTAATAAAACTTTTCTGTCTTATGTTTGCTCTGCTGAAGAGCCTTGCATTTGTATGCTTGACTCAACCCTGAATGAAGGAATTAAGTTTCTACCTGTAGGTTTGAGCCTGCAGAAGTCTTAGGAATAATCCATGACAGTGTAGAAAATAGAAAGTTCTGTTGATATACACATCAGAAAAGATCATGATGGAACCGGCCTAAGGCAGCCCTCTAGCAAGATTATTCAGCATGACTGTACTGAATTTTCAGTCCCAAAACTTTATCTGCAATAACAGTGTCAGGGTCAGAGAAGTGCAGGTATTTTATATGATTTTTTTATCACCTTTTCAGAATTATTCGATATACAGAGTACTCACCCCGGTCTGACCCTGGCATGATTAGCAGCACACATAACAATTATTTTCAAATGCTGTAGATTTCTATGTTTTTCCTTAAATCAGCTATTTGAAGGTGGAAATACAGAAGGCAAGAAATGGCTACCAAATCTTGACAAATGTTGAAAAATAAGTAAAGCTGAAAGCTGGAGTCACAAAAGCCTTAATCTAGTGGTGAGGATGGTGACACACAGCAGTGCCTAGACCAGAGTCCTGCACTGCACCAGACCTGGATCCCAAGGAGTTTAACACAGGAGGAATCCTTCCAGCTCTCATAGGGACTCTGCAGCTGTACATGGATCCAGAGACCACCAGAAAAGGATCTCCCAGGCTCAGCAGCTTTCCTGGATGAGAAGAACAGGAGCATTATGGAGCAAGGAGAAGTTGCTGGTGTGGAAGGTGAGTACCTAAGAAATTACAGAGGCAACAGGAGCAAAAGGGATTCTACTCAAAACTTTTCATGGCTGTGGCTGAAGCACACAGTTTTAATAGCAAGATGCACTATGGACCATAATGGTACAGTAAATGTATTTAACTGTAGATAAGAGATTTTTTTCAGCCCACAACGAAACAGTTTCATACTTCCAATAGTGAACATCAATAGTGACCACCATTTTTTATTTTAAATGGCATTATACTACACTATACCACTTATTCTTTAGACACAGGGTCCCAGATAATCAAATGGAGGGAGCACAAATAAAACAGAAACAGGTTTCCATCTCTCCATGTTTTCATCCTCTCTTGGCAGGAGTTCTGAGGCTTTCTTGTGAGTCCAATAAAAACAGGTCAGAGAATTTAGCACCTATTCAAGTAAATATTAAACTAATAAAAAAATCAAAACCAAGGAGACAATCTGATGGGCTCATTCACAAGAAAAATGGCAATGAAAGGAGAACAGAGTTGACTAATAATATTTGTCTCTGATCTGCATTTTCAAGGTGAACCTTTAATGGATGTTTGAAAATTTTCATTTTCATGCAACACAGATCTGAAATTGACATTAATATTGAATTGCACAAATTATTTCCAGTGTTTATTTTTTCCTACACAGGAATTGTCTTTTCTATCCTTCTATTTTGGCACATTCTTATGTGAGTATCAGGGAAAAGAGCCCCCTCCTCACCTTTACCCCTGTCAAAGAAAGGACTTTTAAACCTTCATGAGGGGACATATCTACTGACAAATCCTATTCCAAATTTTCCACTTCTACAGAATCCGAGACATTATGAAAATGACATTACTACAACTAATTCAACAAAATGATTTCTAATTTTTACGTCAGAGATAATAATTCAATGCCTTGAATTTTCTGTTATTTTTCTGACTTGGTCTATCTTTAATGATGGAAATTTAAGCAAAATTAAAGTTCTCCAACCTTAGTATGAGTTCTGGTTGTCAGGGAAGTCTAGATACTCCTTGTTTAGGTGGAAGTGATCCTCAAAATCTTTATGGTAAGTTAAGCAATGTAGCACACGTAGCAAATTAAATGCACAAACAAGGGAATTAAAACAAAAAAAGGTGCTTTATTTAACCAGTTATCTGCAGCTGAGTACTGTACTTGGCAAGACGGAGAGAGAGAAGGATGAGAAGTGGTCAGTTCATTCACTTCCAGGCTCACTTGAACAGATGTCAAACTGCCTTATCCAATTCAATCTGGATTTAACTTACTAGGCAAATTCCTATTCCTCCCTCCATCTTCATTTTCTCATAGATATAATTGATACTCTAAAGTGTGCTTTGTGCACTGATCATTCCTTTCACATGCTGCAACCAGTGCAATAATAAAGCCTGATAAAGGCCAATGAAGGATGACATTCAGTTGCCCTCTGAGAGCATTATACATTTTTATCTCATACACTGAATTCTTTGTTATGGTCAAAACCTAGGAAACAAAAGATTTTTTTTCAACTTGAAATTGGTACTCTTAAGTCATTCCTCAAAAATGCCATTATTTTGCTGTTCCTCCTGCAGATTACCTAGAGGTCACATCAGGAAGATAACAGAAAGTCTAAGTGGGTTTTTGAAAGTAAGAATAGGAAGTATACTGCAAGAAGTGGATCTAGATAAGAAACCACTAATAAATGTTTATAAAATCGCTGGATCCTCACTTGACCTGCTCTAAAAATATTTACTAACAATATATGCTATTTCCACTTTTGTTAGCTCAGGCTAACAAAAATAACTTGCTATTCATAGGAGCAGAGCAGGGGAAGTAGCTACTTTGTTCAGTTATATGAAGAACTGGATGGGGGAGAAATGTCATCTCATAACAAAGGCAAGGGGTACTAAATACCCCTAATGTTTTGGAAAACCCTGTTAAACTGAGGAAATGGGGGGAAAAGAGTTTCTCCACATAGATTTTAAGGTTAGAGGTAGTCTTTCTCACTGTCCAAGGACTTCTCTGCCCTGGGGTGTTCCCACTGTACCCAGAGCTGTCTGGCAGACAGAACCCCATCCCCAGCATCTACCCCCCAGTCCCACAGCAGATCCTTCAATTGATCTCACTTTATAATTTTTCTTAATCAAATGCAAGATTTTAATACAGTTCAATACAGTTAAATTTCAAAATGTCTTCTCTAGAGCACGATAAAACTTGGTTCACTTGAAAACATTACATTTGTTTACAGCAGCAAAATTAAAAAAAAATATTTAGAAAGTGGAATTCTTATTTGCAGTTTGCTGAGGAATTCAGCAAGTACTAGCATTTTCCATGGAAGGATCTAGAATTGGAAGGGAAGTTGACATATTGACATAATAGTCTCATTTCTGTGTATGCCAGAAGACTGCAGCAAGCCTTTAGTTAACAGCTTTGAAATACACTGCTAAACACAAATGCTTCAATTGTAATACTCCAGCTATCTTAATTACAGCAACTAACAAAGGTCTTATGTTTTTTGTGCAGCCACCCAGTCCATAATTTGAGCAGAAGACATTTCAATTCTGGAAAAGTCCACTTGATACCATGACTTTTGAAAAAGTTCTGAAGTTATGAAGATTCCTTATGACTTCTGCACATTTCCAACATTTAGTAGGAAATCCTGTGTCTTTATAGTTGTAAAGGATTAAGGGTATATGAACACTTGATATCAAAAAATTACAATTTCCTCTCAATATAGTTTCAAATGCTCTGTAATAATTAGTACATAATGTTTTCTTCTGGGTGTGGATATGAAGTTGAGCCAGCCTTCCTCTTTTGTTAGTGTTTAATGTCCAGTTCGGACTGAACTCATAACTCTATATTTAGTATTCTAATTTAAGAAATCATATTTTTGAAACATTGAAAGATAAACTTTTAAATTCCAGGGAACAAATAGAAGAGGGTCAGTGGGAGCTGTAGAGTCCTTTGGTAAAAGGAGACAGAAGCCATGGAGCTAGGTGTCTGAAAACCATTTAGGATGTTAATTTAGGCCCCTCTATTTTTTGAAGTTTATTTTAGGCTCCTCCTTTTTTAAAAAAAGTTTGTATCCACAGCTATCCAATCATGCAAAATATTTCCCAAACATCCAGTCTTCCACCAAGAATATAATTAATTAAGTAATTTCTATTTTGAAATTATCTTTCTAATCTTTATTCAATGTCGATAAGTGATAATTATTGCTTGTTTGAGCTTGTCATTGTTGCTTTAAGTGACTTTTTTATGATACATTTCCATCAGTCATTTCACTTCTAAGACAATGGACTAAACTACGCAAGAACCATTGCAGGAGGTTGTGAAAACCTACCTAGTAAAAAAAATTGAACTGGACTGAGGTCTTGAGCAAGTAGTAAAATAAATCATGAGCAAACAGATTCCAGCTCTTTTCTTTGTGACAATTTTTCTCTTAATGATTGGAAGTTATTTCAGGTATGTGGTATTCAGAACATAGGGACTTATAAATCCAAGTATCTTACAAACTGCAGTGACAGAAAAAGCATTGAGATCTTTTCTCTGCAGCGAGCAAACAAATCCCACATTTCTAACTCTGCAGCTTCCTATTATCCCAAGAGACCTTTTCTTCATTAGCACTGACATTAATTTTCCAGCAGCTGTGGAAGGATAGGTGAAAAGGACATTTATCTTTAAAACTTCCTTGCTGCTGTTCCCCTGAAGCATTCTCTGACAGCCACTTGTTTGAACATCTAGTAAATGATTGGTCATGACAAATAGGTCTTTAATCAAAGCAAATGATAACAGTGGCAACACTTGGCTCTTGTGTGTCACTTCTGCCTCTTCCACCTTGTCCTGCAGCTGCTAGTGTTCCTCTGGTTTTCTTTGGCATGTGCAAGAGACACTTCACTATTTTCTGTTCTTTAGTCCTCAGCAGACTCTGGGAAAAGCTCTCATTTGAATTGCATGGGTACAAAACACATGATGAGCAGGCAGGTATCACCAGCAACCACCTACATTTATGGGTTGAAATTTATACATCTATATGAATCATATGATTGTCCTTACAGACAAGAAAAGATTTTTATTCCAATTTCTCAGAGCACCTTGCAATGAATCACAAAAAAATGCTTTCATGAGATAAATGTGAAGTTGCTACAATGCTACATATCCCATTTACTACAAAGCCCATTTATTCAATATAAGGGAGGTAATTAATATCAGAGAAAGTGAAAAAATATCTATCAGCCATAAACAACATGTGCAAACTGTGAAACAGATTTCTGAGCTGAGATTATATAGAAATATAGTATATGTCTGCCAAATTGAGTCCTATCATGATAATCCTTTACAAACTTCCTTAGAAGGTAGTTATGTTTTTTCAACCAAGCATCCTAAGAAATTAGAGGTAGTTGCTACCATTTCAGAACTTCTTTAAAATATGTTCCCTTTAAAACTGTCTTAAAATATTTCCTCCTGATGCAATCCCGTGAGTTCACTTGCCTGTACTTGATATTTAGGGGAAAAGATAGAAACCAGCTGTATCTAAAACAATCTTGTACACCCTTCTGTTTTCCCAACACCAGTGATTCACAGGCTTCCTGAAGCTGAGGCCACAACCACAGTTTCCCAAAGAGCCCACCCTGTACAAGTGCCCCAAACCCTTCAGCCCCTTGTCTGGACTAGCTGGGCACAGAAAAGGAGGCAGAGGACACTGGAGGGGAAGGGGAGTGTGCTGAAGGGCTGTTTCACAGTGAGACACGGCTGAACCTGGCAGGAGCTGCTGGAGCCCTTCTCTGATGTGAGAATTGGGAGCTACACAAAGTCTCATTAGCCTTTAGTCCCTGCCAGCTTGACTTCACAGCTGGTGTGTATCTCCTGCACATGTGTGGTGTGTGGCTGCCAGAGGGGAGCTATCAAAGGCTTTGAATCAAGGGTTATGCTGCTATAAACACAAAACCAGCAGGATTTAGGGCTCCCTGCTGAGCTGCACTCAGGCCAGATGGAAGCAGGCAGGAAAAAAAATCGTAAAGGAATAGGATGTGGGTGCTAGTTGATCATCAAATCCTCAGATTACATTTTATCACCAGATTCTGACCCATTACTTGTCATTTTCAGGGCTGTGGCATCTTCTAAGACAATCTCATTTTCAGCCTCATAAACCTATAAAAATTCAGACCTTTCCAGTGTCACAAGTAAGCCCAGTCAGTGAATAATAGCACTGTTGTATCTGAGTCAACTGATCTAATTATTTCTCATGGCTTAGAAGGGATTTCAGACATTCACAGCTGCTTACACAAAGCATCACCTTTTCAGTATGAGAAAACATGGTACTAAAATTTCACATGATTATTTCAGCTCAGGCAGAAATGTTCCTGGTTTAAGATTGGTCGCATATTTGCAATTCACTTAACTTGTGTGTTCCTGTCCTCCTCATCCTGACCACTGCTTGTGTAATTTATGTTGGTGCTCTCCCTAAGGCCCAAAACACATCCAACTCCGCGCTCAGTACATCTCTTGGATGTCTCTGATAACAACCAGCTTTTCTTTTACTACCAAGCATGAGGTAATCCTTTAGCATTAAATAATTATAAATATTGATGTATAAAATCCTGAATGTTGATACTATACAATCACAGCAGTTAGAGGTCAAATATCTACATAGTTAATCTATCATCTCTGCAACAGATTTAGATCTGTTTTATGGCAATTTAGGGTTTACCTTTTGCTTACATGATCTACAGCTGCTGCCAGAAATGGTGTCCACAGCTGCAGGAGCATCTGAGCCCCCTCTGACCCTGTGCCTAACCACGCCATCGTGCAGGGAGGAAAACGGTGTCTCTTTTCTCCTCCTCTGCTGTACAATCTAGGGATAGGATCCAATACCGAAATTTATAACAAACATTCACTCATTGCAGTCACAGCTCCATGTCCTTCTCTACCAAAATTCTTGCTGTAAACACAAGTTTCCTGCCCAAGGACCCTGTGCTGGAAGAAGGCAGGGTGTTGGCATTGGGCATGTGTGCCATGGGAGCTGCCTGCCTCCAGCTAGACATGCACCAAAAGCCAGGTCTGATGGAGCCTGGAAATACTGTGAATTAGCTGCCAGCCATAGCTTTGGTACTTGGAAAAGGCCAGTGCTGGCTCCTGCCTCAGCTTGCTTAGGTGGTGACAGAAACTGGGACCAGGGACTACTTTCTGTCACATGCCAAGCTGATGTGGTAAGTGTGCCATGACACAAGAAGCTCTGACTTTCAGTGTCAGAGGTTTTTTTTAATTATTTGCTCCACAACCACCACTGGTGCCATCCTGTTTGCCCCAGTTACATTTTTAGGTGCATATAGATTCACTGTCTCCCAGACAGCACAGGCTGAGACCTGCGGCTGTGTTCGCTGGGGTCTTAGGATGAGGGAAGAGACAAGAAAGTTGACTCCATTTTCAGAAGGCTTGGTTTATTATTTTATTATCTATATTATATTAAAAACTATATAAAAGAATAGAAGGAAGGATTTCATCAGAAGGCTCAGCTAAGAATAGAAAAAATAGAATGAATAACAAAGGTTCAGGCTGACTGAAACAGTCTGAGACAGGTGGACTGCGACTGGCCACTAATTAAAAACAACTACATGAGACCCATCACAGATCCACCTGCTGCATTCCACAGCAGCAGATAAGAATAGTTTACATTTTGTTCTTGAGGCCTCTCAGCTTCTCAAGAGGAAAAATCCTAAAGAAAGGATTTTTCATAAATATGATAGCTACAGAGACCACTTATTTTTTTCTCATTATAACTAAGGAATGCTGCTCTGGGCTTGTTTTACTTATCTTTTCTTTCTCTTACTCCACACCCTAGCTCTCCACTCAGTTTCTCTGCTTTTTATGAGAAGCCTTTCCAGCTTATCAATGCCTTCCCTATAACGTAGTGCACTGAACTCAGTGTGATTCCTTAAGTTGGGTGGAATTAAATCAACATGAAGAAACACAGGCCCCATCTTGTTTTATCAGCTGGAGTTCTCATATAAACACCTCAGAAATGATTTGCAACTATATTTTGTAGCAGCCAGAGTGTTCTTCCAACTCAGCTCAATTTTGGTGCTCTCCCTCAGATTTAGGTTTTTTCCCACCACTTATCTAATTATTTTCTTCCTATTTATACAGACAAAATTCTTACAGAACTCCATTTTCCTCCAGATATTTGATCTTAAAAATTCATAACTTTTAGAAATACATCAGCCTGATTCTTTGCCACATGGTATCATTGTTTTCTGTTGATGCTCTTCAGTCTTAGATTCTCTATGCATCTTCATTGCTGTTTTCATTGCTTCCAATACTCATTTGCATTTTAATCAATTAGTTTTATTTTATATCTTAATTTAGATCCCTTTTTAAAAATCCATTACATTTGAGAATTAACATTAAATTAATAGAATGGAATGGGAACATCTGGGAAGAATATAAAGCACATATAAATTATCTTCTAATTTGCCTGACAGTTTTCAAAAGGGAAAAACTGATGGAGAAATTCTCAGAACAAGGACTTTGAAGAACAGGATTACTCTTCACTCTAAATGTATTATCTCAGAATTTGTTGTTGAGATATTTAGGATCTGTGAAAAAAAAATCCTAAAGTTTACACAATAGAATTGTCACTCTTTTCTTATGCCCTCAGTAGCAACTGATGAGCTGTATTTTAGGATAGTAACAACACTTACTCTAAACCCATTGCAGAAAATGGAAGTGAATGTTCCAGATGAGCAGTTAGAAGGAGAATGAGAATCAGAAAGAGACTTTTTTTTTTATCTTAGGAGAAGCACTGCTCCATATAAGTATGGGCAGAAGGAAATAAGGAGTAGAGTAGAATGAAAATGGTGGAGATTCATATATATATATATATATATATATATGTGTGTGTGTGTGTGTGTGTGTGTGTGTGTGTGTGAAATTATATATATATACTCCCTGACTCAAAAATCTCACATTCAGAGATTGGGAACTGATTCTGGGATATCAGCAACCCACCATTTGCATTAGAAAAATTATTTTTTCTGTTGAAGCGAACATGTTGTGAACAACTGTAGGTCAGTGAAGGTCACTGTTAGCATTTATAACTGCTAACACATTTATTTTATTTAGAAAACAACCAATAGGCTTTTTATTCAAGCAGAATCTATAGCTGTGGAAAAGTTACAATAAAAGATTTAGTCTTGAACTATGTGGGAAAGTCTTTTCAGTACATGACTTTATGTTACCATGTGGCTTGTGGCTGCAACTGCTGCATTTTGCTTTGGCTCACCCTCTGTCACTCCAAGAGGAGTTTTAGTGCGCACAGCTGTGCACCTTGGCTCCAGGGGTAGTTCTGCTGGTATAACTGACAAAGTCTCTCTTGCAGGCAAGCCCCTGGTTTCCCTAGGTCTGGGGCATGGGGAACAGCCATGGCTTCAGGAACGTGCTGAAACATTCACCCCAACAGATCTTGCCTGAGCAGCAGTTTAAAATATCTGCTGGGACACATTAAACTACCATTTGAATGATGCACTGTGATCATCCCAATCAAACCCAACTAAAGCAATTAAGTGAATAGCACTGGTCTGACAGACTTCCAGTTCTGCATTCTTACCCTTCTTACAGGCACCAAAAAGATTGTGGCTGCTTGGATGAGCAGTGACAGAGAAAATGCTTCTCTCCATTTTCTCTGGCAAATAAATGCCTCTTTGTGCTCGTCTTTTGCTTGTGATATACATCCTTCAGCTTATCCAGGCTTTCCAATGTATCACACATATTTCACCATAACAGCCCCTGCTCTACTGCTGTTAAAATTTCAGAATAAAGAAAACATTAATCATCAGTCTTAACTTTCCTGTATTTTTTTCTTCCCTGTGAGCAAGTCATTACAGTATGTCTGATTATTAGGAACAAGGAATAAACATTTCCCCTCTGTGAAGAACAGGAAACAATGTTTGGAGAACAATCAAGTCTATTCTCCATGGAAAAAAAGTGTAGCAATGGGGGAGAGAGGCTTGACCTTTTTCCAAATTAAAAAAAAAAAAAGAAATCCACTTTCATCTGAAGAAAAAGAAATTAGCTTATGTATTCACCCAGTCTGACCTCTTTTCTAAACATGTATTTCATTGTAAAGTACACTTAAATATCAAGGAAAACTAGGAAAAGAAACCAAAACACTAGGAGATTTGGACTTTGTATTTTGCTTTCATCTTGTTAAATTCTTGTTTATATCTGTCTGGCATTGCAAATTATGTTTTCAGCTGAACATGAAAAAAAATGCACAAGATTCAAAGAGAGGCCATTCCCCTCCATGAAGCACACATGAGCATGCACTGCCACCTGCTCACAGCTGTGGTTTACATGGGAAAGTCAGCCTGGGAAATAATACCAGCAAAAGCAAAGCAACTGCTCCCTGACCACAGTCCAGCTGAGATCTTGTAAACATCAACAGATCTCTGCGGTTTTCATTTTGTTCTGCACTTCTTCCAATTTTTATTAAATATCAGGGAAAAGAAAAAAAATAAAAAGAGTCTGGCAGCGCTGTGTTCAGTGGTACATCCATTTCTTAATCAGACCCTGTTCAAAGCCATCTCCTCTGTGTCTCCTGTCACATGCCTCATCCCATGGCATTTGCTACTACAAATTTCTGTTGTATTTCACAGTCCTTCCCTTTGTGCTTGTAACTAATTCTTCAGTGTGGGGCAACGTGTAATTCTGCTGCCAGAGCACCTAAGGAGTCACAATACGGTTCCCAGTTTGGCCCAAAGGGAGGAAGTAACAGATGCCAATTTTTAACTGATGAACAATGCTTCCCTGTGTGTCAGCTCAGACATGTGGTTTGTGCATCTGGGAGGTTCAAATGTTCCCCCTCTCACCCCACACAGCAGAAATCCGATGGAAATGTTCCTCCTCACCGTGCAGCCCAGCAGCTGCTCCGGCTGTCGCAATATTGCTGTGAAAACCCCCGGGCTGGTGCTCCCCCTCTGGCCCCACACCAGGAGCCATGAGAGCACTGCCACCCCTGCACACTGCATTTCAGGAGAAAAGACAAATCTGCCAGTCATATGCAGCAGTGATGTTGCCAAAGCTGATGGTTTTAGTATTAGTTTTTCCCTTTTGGGTGGTATTTCCCAACCTGCAGCAGCAGAATGTCAGGGAAGGGAGACACCTTTATTTCTCTTTTTAAAGCATATTTCTAGATCTTTCAGTTGGGGGTAAGAAATGTCTTGGGAAAAAAATGAAACATACACAATTGTTGGGGCACAGAAGGCAGGGGGCCACAGCAAATAGCAAAGAAGCAAATAGCTAATTTTCATATTTTTTTAATTCATTATTTTACCTGTGAACTCATTTTTACAGATAAAATCTTGGGGTTCAGACACCTGAGTTATGGAAACTGTCAAGGGTGCCTGCAGCCCCTCTGCATGCTCAAAGCTGTCACATTTCCATCTCTGAGCTCCCAGCTTTCATGGCTGCTTAGCAGGAACAGTGTAGCTGCTCTGATCCTACCTTAACCAAAACCAAGATGACAAGAAAGGGCAGCAAGAAGATCTGAACTGTTTATTCAAAGAGGTAAAAAACATGTTGCAAAGGAAAATACAACGAGTGATGTCTGTCAGGTACAGGAGCTTCCTACTTGGAGCTTACCAGAGACATGAAGCATTGTTCTTTAAAAGGATTCACACTTAAAAATTGACGTGAACTGTAACCCTGAAACTCATTGCCACTACACTACAAAGCCTAAAAAACATCAAGAAGATTGATGCATATGGGAAAATTCAAACACTGCCATGCACAGGGACACAAAGGTGCTGCAGAGAATTTGAGCTAGTGAGCAGGAAATGTATGACGCAGTACCTGCAGCATGTAAAGATTACTGGGGTTTTATCCCAGGAAATAATACTCCATTGGTGCTTGCCAACGCCCTCAGCCTCCATCTGACATCAGACTGAGGGCT
Source organism: Fringilla coelebs (assembly GCF_963513975.1). NCBI lineage: Eukaryota > Metazoa > Chordata > Aves > Passeriformes > Fringillidae > Fringilla > Fringilla coelebs. Next base: position 41,369,067 of record NC_140032.1, on the reverse strand, counting down.
TGTTGATTAATATGTATGGGATAACCTTTCTGGTACATTTCTTTAAAATTACTGGTTGCACTTTAGCTGGGTTTCAGATTTTACTCCCTCCAGAACCAGACAGTCTGTTAAACGCACTCAGCAAATAATATGTTTACTGAATTTCATGTTGTATTAAAAAGCTATTATTCAAAGGAATGTTCTCAATGGTTCATTCAGCTCTGGGCAAGGCTCTGCCATATGGGCTGTTGTTGACTGAATTTGCAAATCCTCCTACACATGCAGCAAAATACCAAGGCATCCCAAGAACAAGTTAACTTTATAAATCTCAGTCACCTTTTCCCTTTGCTTGAAACAATGCTGCTATTTGATTATTTGTAAAATTCCACTTGGGATATAATGATCTTTAGTCCCAACATATCACTGCACTGCCACATATTAACTTTCACTTAAGCAATTAATCTTGCAAACTCTTTTTGTCTAAGAAATCCCATGTCTGGGGACTACTTTAAAAATACAAGAAGCAAATCTGCCAGTAGTTGTCTCAACACTGAGTACAGAGAAAAGGCTTATAACCATTTCTTAGAGATTTAGTTGAACATTTATCATAAACTATGGGAATATTCTAGCAAGTTATACTTAGCATTCATTAATCACAAATGTTGATTAATTTATATTTTGGCTTTCCGTGCAGGGTTTAATGCATATTATGGACTGGATTCCACCTTCCTTGTGGGTATTTTCTATTTTAACTCAGTTTTTAAACCTGCTTGTTTGTTTTGACTGGCCTCTGCTTGATACCACCTCATTTGTAGAGTTAGAGGTAAAAAAGAAACCGAACCAGAAGCTGGCAGTTGTACACTCTTTCAAATCTTTTTAATCATCCTGAAGAAATTACATATTATCCAAAAAAGTTTCCTTTCCATCTGTATTTTTGAACAATACAAAATTAGGGCTCTCTGTGGGCCTGTATAAGAGGAGATCCTCTGGGAAAACAATAGCACAGTGGTAGTGACACCATTTCTACTCTGGCAATGCACAGTCCAGAGCCTGTTGGTTTTGGCACCAGCATATGAAGGATTTGCCATAGAGACATGCCATAAAGTTCTTGAAAGGAAAGACAATGTTGGCAGCTGGGGTGTTTGGGAATTGAAAGCTACCAGAAAGAGAGCTCCTGTGGTCATAATCTCTGCTAGTTGCATAGAATCATAGAATATCCTGCACTAGCAGGGACCATCAAGTCCAACTCCTGGCCCTGCACAGGACAGCCCCAAGAATCACACTGGGACTGTGTGATGCCTCCTCATAAGGCTTCTCCTCTTCCCCCATGTTCACACCTCTCTTTTGAACACTCACTAATAGCTTTGCATCCTTTTTCTATTGTGGTGCCCAGAACTGCCCCCAGCACTTGAGGTGAGCCCACCCCAGTGCAGAGCAGAGCAGGACAATCCCTCCCTTGCCCAGCTGGCAGTGCTGTGCCTGTGCCCCCCAGGACATGGCTGGCCCTCCTGGCTGCCAGGGCACCACGACTCATGTTCAACTTGCCATCAACCAGGACTCCCAAGCCCCTTTCCTCATCCCTGCTCTCCATCCCCTTGTTCCCCAGTCTGTCCCCACACCCAGGGTTGCCCCATCCCCACAGTGATTATATGAATGGCTGCATGCATGGCAAAATTGCAATCAGCAAGCACAGCCCAGATCTCAGGGCATGACTCCAGGTGTGACAGGAGAGCCCGTATGGAGCTGTCAGCCGTGGGTGGAAGGAGAAGCCTGTGTCCTGTAGAAACTGCACAGAACTTCAAAGCTGAATCTGTCAGTGAAGTTGCAGGTCTGAGTGAGAAGCTGGCTGCTGATGTTGTCCCCAGGGACAGGGGACATGTCTGCAAGGATTTGAGGAAAAAGATTTGTATCTTCATTAGACTTTAGCAGCTGGCAAGAGTCCCGTAAGATTATATCAGGCAGAGGCCAGTCAAAACAAACTGGAGGTTTGATATTTCAGGTCAGTTTTAAAAACACAGACAATGAGGAACTGTTTGAAACAATGGTGAACTTTCAAGCTGCTTTTAGAATTTGTCATGAATTTTTCCCAAAAGAACGCTATCTTATCTTGGTGTGAAAAATGGCATGCAAGAAGGAAAGGAATTCCTACATTTCTGCATTTTCAAAGAATAGAAAAGGATACAGAATTAATAAATATTTGGTACAAACACCTCTCCACTCCTCCTAAGTGATCCTTAGCAGCTGTCCATTTCACTGTCATCTCCCAACAGGAAGTTTTGTATTTTCATGTTCTGCCTTCTACTGGAGAAAATCTGACCTTGTCTGAGCTTATACTGTATAAGTACATATTGCATACACGCTGTGCTGGCCACATGGACTTGCCTGTGGTCACCACACTGTTGGCTTGGTTTCACAGGACCCACTCTGTCCCTCTAGCTAGAGAGGGGTGACAGCACTTGTCCCTGCCAGCCTCATCTCCCAGTCTGCTTCCACTCCCATTGGTCCTGAGACAAAAGCATGAGGTCATCTTCCAGTGTTCTCCTTGCTCTCCCCACTCCTAGAAATGCAATTCTTTCTCTGTGGCTAGGGCTGGGAACCTGCCTTTCAAGGCTTTCAGCTGAATAGTGCTGATATGCTTAGTCTTGGTCTTGTCTTCTCTGCTTGGCTCCATTTTTGAGCTAACTATATGACAAACAACCCAGCCTAGATAAACAATCCCTTACCTCAACCTAAAGAAGACAATTGTTTCCCAATTCCTATGTGGCTGGAAGATGTCAACATCTTTCTGCATGAAGATTTTGGCTCTGGCATTGTCTGTTTCACAACTGAATGCTCCCTTGCCCCACAATGTCTCCTTCATTAACACTAAGTTGTTCAGAGGATTTACCAAGTCTTGCATTCAAATCCCAGAAGAGCAACAGGCTCCAGAGAAACTCCCTGATCACTTCTACCAAAGTGGGCAAAAGTTTTCAAGGAGATGCTTTATGGTGTTCATTTTCCAGTGGCTGCCTTGACTTGCCATGCTCCATTAAGATAGCCTTGTGCACTAAGCACGCCTCAGAAATGGAAAATTGTATCTTACGGTAAATTAGACGCCATCCCCCCCACAAAACAAGATTAATTCCTATAGGATATGTTCTGGCACAGTTTCAAGCAGCTGGGTTTGAACAAAGCAGCCTTTTTTTCTTTAATAGATTCTGGTGAAGTTTTGTCCCTGTCTGTAAAAATTGCCTGTATTATCCTGAAAATAGAAGCAATTGAGCTTTCCCTGACCTGATCTGGAGGAAATATAAAAAAAGTTCATTTAGTTATGAAACCTATTTAAATTATCCTCACAAAGTTTATCACAAAAACTTTGTTGAGAATTATTTGGGAAAGTAAGAAGTGCCTCCAAAATGCTGTTAATTACCATCCATTTTGTGGCTGTCACCCATTCTGATTCCAGGGCAGGGCTCTAGAAGCTTTCTGTGTGCAACAGCTGCACAACAGTATCCAAACCAGACACAGGGTTTCCTAATATACTCCAGTTTCATGCTGGAGAGCTACTAAAAACACTATATGTGTGGCTTTCTGGGATGCAAGGTCAGGTCCCCAGCATCATCATATTGCTTTTGCAAATGCTAGAACACAAGCACAGCTGTGCCCTAAACAGGGATCCTCATCTTGCATGAAGGTTTTATTCCACGACAAGGAATATCTCTCAAACAATCACACCGTGTTGAGTAGTCAAAAGACATTTAGGGATTTATTCAATTTTTAATTAATGCTTTCATCCTGCTTTTTGTTTTCAGTCAGGTCAGCTTTAAAATGTTTATAAAGCGAGATTGAAAAGCTCAAACAGTGAGTTCTGCATGCCTTAATTATACAAAAATAAACAAAACTATGATTCTAATACCAAAATTATCTAGATGTCCTTTTGGATTTTTCATTTTCTATGGGATTTTATTGTCTGGGATTCCTTTTTCCTTTTCTAAAGCTTGTCTTCAAATTATTGCTCTGTTTTGGATCTTACCACTTGCTTTTAAACAACTTCATTTCAAATATGTCTATAAAACATATGATTTTTAATGGCATCACCAATTTTATTCTCAAAATTACATGTATTTCCACCCCCCACCAGATCTCTATTTGTTGAAAGTGTGATCAAGCCTGGATTAAGGAATTGAGGCTAAGGAAACCTTCAACTTGAATGTAGAAAGAAGTCTATGTATCCAATGTCTGCCTCCCTTTATTGTATTAGGCATCTTCATCTTTTAGAAAAGCAATTTAAAGAAATAGGTGATAGTTTCTGAGGCATTATTTGATACACTTGGAAAAAATAGGAAAATTTTCAGGTGCAGAACCCTAATCAATTGTAATTCAATGCTAGCTCTGTTCCAAATTCTAATGTAGCTATTATCACAAGTCAATACACCAGGCAAGAATCAACAATTTCGCAGATGAATCCAAGTGCTATCCAAATTATATTCAATTAGAGATGTAAGACACTTACAAACTGTGCTCTAGCTCTTTGCAGACAGGCATGCAGGGCATCTGAAGTGCAAGAGAACTGACAACTTGTACCTGAACTGGACACCCATTCCCACACAATATAATTAGGTCTTTCTGCCAATCCTTTTTATATGCAATTCGCTTTTTAACTACTTGCACCCCTCTTTCAGGCAGAAAGAAAATGACACAGAACAATAACTGTGTAAAACCTGAAGCTAGATCTCAGACAAACTCTGCATGCAAACTGACTCCGAATTTGAATCCTTCCAAGTTAACAAGTGCTTCCAAGACTCAAATAAAAACCATCTGAATGCGTGTAATTTTTAGAGTGCTCTGCCTTTTTCAACCCATCATGTTTCCTTAATGCTCTTTTATACGTAACTGAAATGTCTTGGATGTGTGAGAAGTTTCATACATTTGAAGTTCTGAACTATATCCAAGCTCCAGGAAACAGGCCCATTTAACAGGAGGTAGATCTGTGTAGGTGTAGATAAACTACTTGACAGACAAAATGCCTACAGCTTTGATGCTAGGCTCTAACACTGATATTGCTAACTACTGAAACACACTTTTGTCTGCTCTCAGAGCTACAACAGAAAATTATCACTACAAGAAAGCAGCTGCCTGTAGAGATACAGAAGAAACCCACAGAAAAGTAGGAGATGAAAAGGAAATATGTGTTAACAACAGCCAGTGGAAGCACACAGGGCTTCATTATGAGCCTTCTGGTCCCTTGGGGGCTTTGCTTCACAGCCCAACATCCCCTGTCTGAGCCAACCAGCTGGCAAGTGTCACCCCTTCCAGGACTTGGCTCCAAATCAGAATGGCCTAATTAAAGATTAATGCTCTCTGACAAAAATTAGTAACTCCTTTCCATGCTTCACAGGATTCAGAAAAATATTTTCATACATTTTCAAGAAAACTAAAGCTACCTAATTGGATTGCAGCTTTGGGAACTGCAGGTATTCACCTGGACATAATCTTGTGATGGTTTCAAGGCTGATTTGAAGCTGTATTGTCACGCACTGTAAATCACTCAGACTGGCTTCCAAAGCTGCTATCAGATCCCAAGTCAGCTGTAACTCCCAGCATTTTAGGAAATATTTTTCAATGGTAACATCAGGTCCATGTGAAATTTTCTAATTAGAGTTTAAAATCACCCAACACATCATCAAAGTGAGAACTGAAAGGGAAGCCAACTATCTCAGTGTGCCATACTTTTACTAGAGTATATCTAAAATGGTATGTAATGAATGTCCATTTTAAGAACTGTTTGACTGCATAATTTTGCAACTAATTAATTAATTTGAAGTGATTTGAAGTGATTTAATTTGATTAATTTGATTGATTTTATTAATTTCATCTTTAATGAAAAAGAAAACAACCAATTATATGAATGAGCCCAGAAAAAGGTATTATGAGAGGCAGTATCAGAATCAATCCACAGTCCTATCCTTTGATAGCTTTTCCTCTGCAGTCAGGCAGAAATCACTCCCACTTAGTGATTAAACGAAGTTGTCCTCTCAGAAGGCATTGTGATGTGCACACACTTTGTCACCAGAGATTTTGTAACAAGCAGAAGGGTAGTTTTTCAGATGGCTACACTGAAAAAATGTCAAATGTTTAAAGTTTTCCAGCATCTGTGTATTTCCAGCATCTGAGTATGAGAACTCACCCACACAAAATGGAGCTTTCTCCAAGAGAACTTCCTTGGTTTTAAGCCTGTTGCTTTTATTCATCTTTTCCATCATATCTAGACTTATTTTGCTGCTTTATTTTACTTTTTGGGATTTTGATTTTGATTGTCTCCTTGGAGCAATGTGCTTGATGATCTTCTGTTTTGGAAACCATAGATCTAACACACCATGCTGGGAAGAACAGATTAACCTGAGTCTCGACTGACTGTGTACCATCATTATCAGAAGACTGAGCCAATGGCTATCATATTCCCTGGGACTGCAGCCATTAGGTCTTCAGGGAATGTTCAACCAGATTCTAATGAGGAATGACCTCCAGATAAAATGTCTTCATCCAAATGTTTTAGACATCCTGTTTTAGCTGGAAATGTATGTTGATCTGAAATTAACTTAAGATTTCTTTTCTGATGTAAATATTCTGCTGCAATTGATCCACACTAATTTGAAATTTGAAACTGCAGCATTATGTAAAAGGTTGTACACAAGTTAGTAGCTTTTAAACTGATCATGAAACCTCAACAAGAACAGAGCTTTAAATGGACAAAAATTCATGACACTACATATCTGTATTAATTAAAAGGTGAAAGATGTTTTAGAAAGCACTTATGTCCTTCCTTGTGAACCACATTTGCAATTTCTAATTTATCATATCCTTCTACATTGGAGGATGTAAAATTGGTTTAAATGAAAAACCACTCTGAACTGTATTTGCAAAATGTGTAGAACACTTGGATTCAAAGACCCATAGAATGACTTGGCTGATAGATCATCTAGTTCCAGCCCTCCTGCTGTTGGCAGGGACACTGCTCCAGACCAGCTTGATCAAATCCTCATCCAACCTTGCCTTGAATGCTTTTATGGGTGGGGCATCCTCAATTCCTCTGGGCAACCTGTTCCAGTGTCTCATCACGCTCACAGCGAAGAATTCCTTCCTAGTATCTAATCTAAATCTACTCTTTTTCAGTCTAAAGGCTTTTTCCATTGTTTTATCACTACATGCTTTTTGTAAGAAATCCCTCACTGGTGAAAACTTCAGATGTGGATAAGAATATATTTTTCATGCTTTCTTTCAAGACCCTTGGAAAGCATTCACAGGATATCTCTGCAACACATCTTTCCATTAACTGCAGATACAAGATTTTGTATCTGCAGTTAATGGAAAGATACGGCACACCACGCCTAATCTAGCAATGGAATGTTATCTACTGTGCTTCTGAAAAGCTGATACTTATTTTAGCAAGTAGAGAATATATTTGGGGCTCATTTAACATGCTGAAGCACCTTACACTAAATTTACTGCACAGAGTTCTCTGTTATATAACTTTCAGCATAAATAAGAATCAGAACCCCATTAGGAACACATAAAGAACAAATGTGGATAATTTGAAATCTCATTTTTTGTGAAATCATGCCCAGGGGTGTATTCAAACATTGCTAATGTTTAGGGAGGAGCTGGGTAAATTAAGAGAGAGCCTAGATTCAACCCACCATTACCTAATCTTCCATTAGCTATCTTCTTTCCAAACTATCTTGCTAGCCCCTTTATTGCTTGTGACTCATGATGTGAGAGACACACCACAAAACACAACTCCAACTGGGCAATCTCCTAATTTAGTTAAAAGAATATGGTGAAAGCCAGATGTCTGCATGTAGGCTGGAGGAAATCACCTATTTTCATTGGGAATTAACAGCTGCAAACTTGGCCAAAAGGGTCCTTTTCTGGAGAATCCTAGTGTTTTTTCTCCACTAGGAAAAATATGAAAATTGCATAATCCATATTCAGTTCACTCCAGAATGCTTGAATGGATCTTGGTGACATCTGTTTGCCAAGCAAGAAACAGGAAACAATTGCAGAAGTTTCCCTAGAACTGGAGGCTCAGATGTGAGCCTTAAAGAATGCAGCCTTTGCTTTCACTAATGCAATAAGGACTTAATTACGAGTAAGGACTTGAAACATATGCATGACAAGGAAGGAATCTAGCAAAGCTGACCATACACTGTGTTGTAACACAAGCCTATTGTGGCTCCAAGAGGTTGTAAGAGCGGCCTCCAGGGATGGGGGCTGGAGGAAAGCAGATTACAGACAGCTACGTGAGAAATTATGGCCTCCCTTTATCTGGAACCCACAGCAAAAGTCATCCAAAGTGCAGGAAACCAGGCTTTACTCAACATATAGTGACAGGGAGGGTGGCAGTTTATAAAAAAAATTGGTCAAGGAGATTCTCTTAATTTTCTTAAAACATTCACCCAGTCCTTAAAAAATGGACTAGCCACAATATTGAGCTCCACAAGCTGTTTTTGCAAAACTGAATGAGTATCAAACCACATTTTCAGACCTACACTTCTGAAGTACACTTTTCTCTGATGATCTGCAGCCCCTTCCTATAATGCGCATTTACACAGTTTTTGACAGGATTTATGCCCAAACCAAGAGAAAAAAAATTACTTATTTTTGTTTGCTAATTATACCATTACCTATGCTTAAAATCAGGGAAAGTGCATAGGTAGAAAATTTGACCCTAAACTGTATGTGGGAGGCAGGCTGCCAAGAAGTACTGAAACACATGTAAGTTTTGTTTTCTTAGCAGGAAAGAGAGCAATTGTGAAAGCCTGGGGATATCTACACTGGGTGGTAAAGCTAACAGCAGAAAATCAAAGAAATCTCAGCACTGAGCCAACAGTGTAACAAAAAATAGGAGTCAGCTCTTTGTGGCCATGCAGATTATCACTCGGATAAGACTATGATAGAGGGTAAGAATTCTTTCCCAGTATGGTGTTGACACTGCATAAGCTTTAATCTGTTGCTCTCTGGCTCTCGGATCTCTTGCTTCGCAACACAAACACTAACAAATTGACAAAAGCTGTGTTTGCACATTAGAGCTACTTGCAAACTAGCATTTCAAGTTCAAGTTTGGACATACAAGCACACCAAGCAAAATGAAGTGGAAAGCTGTGATTTTAATGGGGATTTAATCTCTTTGTTCTTTGACCTTTGGTGGCTCTCAGAGTACATCAACGCTTCTGTCGCATGAGTTGCCTTACTGGCTTAGTTCATGCTGATACAGCCAAGCAAGCATTCAAGTGTGACTGCAGTGTAGGGTTTGATGGTGTATTGCTCTCTTTCTAGCAGCAAGTTCAAGAGTTTTATCAGCACTACCCAATGGGGTACAAATCCTGTGAATCAGCCCAGGCCCAGCTGCGATCCCAAGTGCAGCAACTCCTGCAACTGGACAGAAAGAGCCTCAGAGCTCAGTCAGAAAGTAACTTTAGAAGGAATGGCTCAGGCAGCTGGCAGTGCACTGAGTCTGGGGGAACCACCAAGCCAGCTGAGTATCTGTCCTACAGAAGGTCAGAGAAAGGCAGAACAGTACTGAAAGAGGACTGTAACACAATTCTATCAAGTCTGATTATTTAGAAAACAGAGTACTGAATTTAATGTATATAATAGGGAGGTTTATTTCCTCTTCCCTTTTAAGCCACAAAGCCTTCTCATCTAAAAACCCTGTAATGGAAATCTCCCAGTCAAAAGTGCAGCAGGAACTGAATGACTACAAAAGGAACCCACAGGAGAAAATAACCCACAGCAGGAGAAGTGAGGGCCACAACAGTGATCAGTCAAGATGGACCCAGCAATTCTTTGTGGATTACCTGTATTATAACAGGTCTAACATTCTTCCACCAAACTATTAAAGAAAAGAAAAAGACACAATGACTAGGCTTCAGACATTTCTCATAACAATCTATCTCTCACCTGAGCCCTCTTTTCAAAAATTCAGCTGGGTGCACTCTAATAATGACACAAAAGAAATAAATTGGGAGATTCTTTCCAAACATTTTTCCATCCAAGGCACAACTGAAATTCTGGATAGTAGCAGTGATATCTGCAATAACAGGAACATTATATGGAAAAAAAAGATCTGGTAAGGGAAAAGATGTCACATTTGTAGTTGAAATCTGAGAAATTATTGGTATCGATGCTTAACATTGTTCAAGATCACCAAGAGAAAAATTCCTGGTTATTGATCAGCTGCAAAAGAGAGCTGTATTTTGTAGGGATCAGTTGCAACATAAAAACGGCAGGTGTAGTGTTCAGAGTTTTTCATGTAAGCAATTCAGCCCCAAAGGGAGAAAAAGTTAAGCCTATTACATTGAAAGAATCAACAAAATTTAGGCATATACTGGGTATTCTAACATATTCTAATTAAATTTCTATCTAATTTCAAAAACCTTCATGTTATAAGCCAGTCAATTGTGGTGGAAGAATTGTTTATGTGATCATGAAAAGCAGTAGTAGTATGAGTGAATGGGAATTTAGGGAGAGAACTTCAACAGTCATTTGGGCCCGATCATATCTCAGATCAAAAGCCCCAGATATCCCTGGGGGAATATCCCTCATTTAATGAGGGTTTCTAAAGTTAAGTCTTGTCATATATAACAGGAGGACTCCTTTCATCTTCCTTCAGGATGATGTTTTTATAAGGCAGGTCTAGCCTTCATGTGGGTATCACCGCTTTACCGCAACTATGCCCCAGCTGTATTCAGAGTATGCTTCAGCCAGTTTTCACTTTTACTTTTTGACTACATATTTCTATTTGGGGGGACCTGTGGTAGGGGGAAAAAAATGCCAGATGATCAGAAAGACCCTGTCTCAAGCATGAGATATGTCCACTTACATCTGAAAATTAAGTTGTGTGACCTGCAGTTGTTTCAGAATTCCCAGAGCATAAGTGCACGTTGGACTGCCAGATTGTACCATCTGTTAGACATAACCCTCACACTTCAGAAGGCTGGACTTCACACAGTTAATAAATTCCATCCAAATCTCAAAGCGTTTCACATAGCCAGCTGAAGAATACCTCTGATAAGGCGTGCTTGTACAGCTTAACAGACCTCCATGGAATGCCATGCCAGCTTTTCCATGGAAGGAAATAGAGATAATGTTGCTGAACAGTGAATGCTGAAACAAAATGATTAAATAAGAATCAAATGTACTGCAGAAGACTAAAAAGGAAATAACTACTGAAACTGAACTAATTTTTAGAGAAAGCCACTTATTTCAGTCACATAATGGTACTGGTATACCCAGTGCCAAATATAGAAAGGACAATGCATCACAGTAAGGAAAAAAAATGTTTCTGCATTTTTGTTCATTTTGTTTTTTTCCAAAAGAACAAAATCCATGGAACTGCTTTTGGAAAACTATCTTTAGTCATTAGAAGGTTGCCATCTGTTTTCCTTCTCTTCTTTCATCAAAGACAAAGCAGATTCACAACACCCAAGCATCCCCATACTTGCACACAAAGATAATTCTATATATTCTTACTTATAAGTGGGAGCCTGAAGAACTTACAATATTGCATCTGGCTGAATAGCCTTCAAATACAAAAATATGTGTAATTCCCTGCTTGGTGCCACCCAGCCCAACAGTACAGCTCAGACTGTGAGCTGAGAACATGAGCTTGGGGCATTGTCTGTGGCCCCTTTCCCTTATATCCTCCAGCACACAGAATTGTTCTATCAGGAATGTTAGAGGATGAAAGCTTACCTAATTCTTACAAAGTCCATATATAAACTTGTTGTCCTTGAATTTGTCTAATGCTCTTTGAATGTCTTGACATACAGAAATACAGGTGGAACAGGCTGAAAGTCTTCAAAGAGCACTTGTAGATCCTTCTTGGATCCCACAGATATTGTTTAGAGAACTTACATTCTAAGTTCTATATTCATGCTATATTCAGGAAACTCTCCTTATTAATATGTCACTCTCCCAAGGCCTCCCTTTGACCTGAGGGTTCAGTTCTTCAACCTCTGAGAATGCAGATTAACCTAACTGACTTAAATTGTTTTACCTGAAAATGGGACAATTCAGTGAAATTGAAATTAATTCACACAAATGTATCTGACAGAATTTTACCTGAAGCATGCAGTAATGTGCAAAAATAAATAATATTTTTAATAAAACAAACTACTTTTTGTGGGAAAGAGAATGCTTAATATGTTTCCGCATCTTTGTGTTTCCCATTAGTCTCTCTTGGATCGTGGCAAAAACTACAAACTTCAGAGGCCCAAAGTTTTTAGGCTACTTTAACTCTGTGTGAGTCTCTATTCCACATGGAGTCCAGCGTCTCTCTGCTATTCCTGTGTTTGCTCATGGCATGTCAGAAAGTTTACAAGTCATTGACCAATACTTCTGTCCTGGCATTATAAATGAGCATGGCCTTTTCTGCTCAATGTTTGTGTAAGTAGCTGTTGTCAGAATGGCTAAAGAAGGTAGCAAATACCCATGCTGCAGTAACCAGAAGATTCACAGCTACACTGAATCAGAGTGAGAAAGAGTTGCAAGTCTCATGAGTAAATAGCTAGAAAATATTTCTACAGAAAGATTCCTATGATCTGTTTTGGATTGTTTCTATGAAGAAGCAGTTTCAAGGCCATTGCTCTTTCTAAACAATAACTAATGATCCACATATTACAATAATATGTATCAGGGTTTTTTTATTGGAACTTAGAGATCCGAACTGAAAATATGATAAAGATACTTCTTTATTTTGGATATTCCTATATATTACATGACAATAGCAGCAGAGATTCAAATGAGACATTACCTGTGAAAATACTGTTACTGTTATTAATTAAAGTACAAATAGACTTTAAAAATTCACAAATTCCAAAATAAAATGGAAATTCAATATCTAGTATAAAAAGGTTTTTAAAATCTGAGCTGATATTACTCTGGAAGTTTAGCACAGATACATATACTGCTGTTTTACTCTGCAATTGTCAGTAAAAAACTTTTAAGATTATATAAATGTGTTAGCAAAAGAGTTAATCCTTTGAGGACAAAAGTTGCATCTATTATTTTGCTTAAACTTCAACTTCTGTATACCCAAAATTGGACTTAGGCACACAAATCCAATTCTTCATGTAAACAGTAAATTATATAAACAGCTCACTCTTTATTAGCCAAATTGACCATTGTATAGAAACAAGCCAAAGTATAAATACATGTACAGGTATTTTTGTGTCTGTATACACACATATGCATGAATGTGTTCCCAGGTTTGCTTGTCCCTTAATGTACCCTAAATCTGCATTCATAAGTTTGAAACCATGGAATTAATCTGGATTTTATTTATTTATTTATTTATTTATTTATTTATTTATTTATTTATTTTAATATGGTGTTTTATAGAATACCCACACCAGAAAAGAAGGAAAATGCTCTCACAGTGCTCCACAGTTTTCATGTCCTCAGCTTCTAAAACATTTAAGACTATTAACTTGCTGGCAGGCTCCCAAGGAATTTTAAGGCATCTGTGCCTGTGCTACTCATTTTAAGCTCTGTCTTCCAGTGTTATGAAATCTCAAAACTCTTTTGAGAGCAAACTCTTTTGACTCTCTTAGTAATTCCATTTCATGGGGTTCTGGCTTTCAGGCAGATTCAGGAATGACACAATCTCCTTTTCCCACCCACAGGTTTTGCACTGTTGCTGTTGGTTACACCCTTCCACGTAATGTGCAACACGAATCTCTGTCTGATCCCAAATGCCCAGAAATGGAAGACAGCCCAGCAAAGAGGACTAAAGCACAGTTTCTTGGCTTTCTATAAATCATCATAGGTTGAATAAGGCTTCTTCCAGATTTTTCCTCTCAGCTGATATTCCTTCAGCTACAGTGCAGTTCCTGTCAGTCTAAAGTCATGCTACTTCCAAAGGATGTGAACCAATTTCCCAATAAACGTTACCCCTGTTACTGAAGCAGGTATCTTAAATGTAGTAGCAGAGAATAAACAAACCTAAAGTGCTCCTTTTGTATTTTTTACTATACAATTTATGCAAGTGCACTCAAAAAACACAGAATTCCTCATTTTCATTTAAAAAAATGCTAGACCTTGGGTAGTATGCATTCATAAGAGGTACTGCAATCATATTTTGCATTATTAACAACACTGTATTACGTACCAAGCTCCACAGAAGCAAGATAAAAAGCACTTTCTGGAGTTTGTTACCAACAAGAGAGAACTAGAAGCAATCTGCAATCCTGTCTCACTGTCCAATCTCACAAAGAGTCTCCTGGCTTATCTGAAGACTACAAGAGTGTTTGTACGTGAAATATGGCATGCTAACACAGCATAAGGGAGTATTTCTTTGCCCTTGGAAAGTCTCCAGAAATTTCACTTTTTACAGTTACGTTTTTCACACTTGGTCAGATTTTTAAGTAATGCACAGCATTGGGACTACTCAGTTCTCCTGAATCCAGGACTACTGAAAGGCATTGGTTCAGGTTAGCTTGAGGGCAATTTCATAGGCAATTATATTGCTGCTTTAAGAGCTGGCACTGAATTGCCAGGCAAATAAAAAACCATGTTCCATGCTCAAGGAAACACTAGTCCATGTCCAGAAAAAATGGAGAAGAATGCATCAAGTTATGACCATAAAAAATAAATGATCCTGCCTGGAAAGATAACAGATTTCCTTGTCTTCTTCAGCAATGAGCCAATGCTGGAAAAAAATTGCAACTGGGCAAAGACTCAGCATCAGGATGTGCAGTCTAAAGATAGAAGGCAGAGTTCTCATGGGACTTTGTCACAATCAGCTACATTCACAACTCTGCTGGGCCCTCTCCTTTGCTCAGTGCAGCTGAGAATCGTGCCTTTCTCTCACTCCCAGCAGTGAGGGATTATAAATTTGATTGCTAGAACAGGTATCTAGCAGGAAGAAACCTGCGAGACAGGCTAGAAAATGAGACAAACTGATTGTGATGGCCACCACAGAGTGAAATCCACTGCAACAGGAATTTCATGTGAAATGTATCCAGATTATTATTTCTTTCTCTAGACTCTGCTCACAGTGCAAGCCAAAGTAATATTTCTGTTTCTGTGATGAAATTTATCTGGCTAATAAGTTACAATACTTTAAAGAAAGGGATAAATTGAAAATCCTGTCAAATTCTGCCTTGGTGTTAAAAAGTCCAAGGCACTTAAAACACACCCTTTTGAGGCAATAGTTAAGTTCTAGGAAGTTTTAACAAATTGAACTGTCCTTTGTTGACAAAATAAAATAAAAGATTATTTAGCTGACTAAGGTCTTTAAATTTTACTAAGTCTTTTTAACTCTGCCTATAATGAGATCTATTCCTTCTAGTAATGCAATTATTGTTAATGGGTTTTCTGATACTAAGAAAGAAAACTGATTTTAGCTTCAGTGGAATTGTAGTTATTTAAAACATTAAATTCACCCATCCACATTAATAGTGACATGAGACATTTTAGTTTGTCATTAATAACATTACACAAGCACTTTCAAAATTCTTTCACACTCTATATACTTTTACAACACATAAAGAAAAGAGTAGCTATGAGAGCATCCAACTTCTCATTACCTCATGGCAAAAAGATGATATTTCTCTAGAAAGATGGTAGGAGTTTTTCTAAACAGTCAGGTAGAAGTTGGATGTGATGATAGGCTGTGTCAATTGGTATTTACTTTCTGGAGCATTTCAAGGGTAAAAATCTCAAGCACTTATCCAACCTTCCCTAACAACCACGCTTGTGGGAACACTTGGGGCAAGTTCTCAGTTACAATCATCATTCCACAGTGGTCAATCTTAATGGAAACCCAAGTTTGAATTGCTGGCTAGAGCTGAGCATACAGAATAAACATTTCCTCTGCTGGGTTTAACACCAGTCTTGTTAGGAGGTCTGCTTTTTTGATAATATCCTCAAAAAATACTGTAAAGAATTTTGCAAAAACAAAACATGTACTTATTTAGCAGCATATTCACACAAAGAAAAAGCTTTTTTTTTTCTTAAATACACAGTTACTCAATAGACAGAAAATAGATCAGATCACCCACCGCCCATAAGAACACCTGCATTGAAAATAATACATTGCAATGAGTGGCTCATGATGAATTGTACTCCATACTGGACAAGTAAAAACTGAATTTGTCAAAATAATTATTATTGCTAAAGCCATATTCACCCTGTTTTTAAGATTCCCTCATGTCCAGTGCAAACACTCCTGCATCTGAAAGAGTTGAATTTAGTTCTCATATTTCAAAAGATCAAAATAAAACAAAGTAAAAGAAGCCCTAGGAAATGTTGGCATTTTAGAATACCTAATAAAAGAAAAAATTCCTGTACTATATATGTTTCAGCTAGTGTCATCAATGTATCAAGTGCTTACACATCTCTTTTCCCATATAAACTTGCAATAAAATCTACTGACTTCAATGAGGGAAGTAAGAGCAATCCAGCCTAATGTACTGAAAATCCTGCTGCTAATTTACAAACACTTCAATAGAGTGTTCATGGTACCTACATATTACTGCACATTATTATTTGGCTATTTTGCATTTCACTGGTGACATAGAAGAGACTACACTGTGTTGAGCTGCAGCTGACACTTAAATGTTGCTTTCAAACCATGTAAGATTTCTCATTTAAAAGTCAACTTGAAAGTTTGGGAAAAAAATGCTATGAATTAAATCAATTTTACCATCAGTTTCTGCCCCATAAAACAGAAATTTAAAAAAAAAATTTAAAGACTTTCTTTCAGATGGAAACAAGACTGTTTCATTCATTCATGGGCAATACTTTGGCTCCATGTGCATTTATATAGGTAAGAAGAATTTTGGACCTCCTTTCTATTACATCAATAAGCTTTTCAATTCCTTTTCTGCCTCCTTGGCTCTCCCAGTATATTTTGTCAAGGAACAAAGACTGGAGCAACTTCTCACGTAGACGCTGGCTCCTCAGCACTGAAACTGCCGATGCAGGGAATCTGGAAAAGCACAAAGAAATTCATCAGTTTTTCCCATTACTCTGAATTGCAGTATTTATGTTGTGGTTTAGCAATCAATTCTAAGAATATAGGCTGCAACTCAGCAAAGGAAGTCCATGCATGCCTAATCATATGTATGTTAATTGTGTCTTTTACAGCTGTGGGATTACTCATACATTTTTAGATACATCCTGTCAATGGGCCAATGACAACTATTCCAGTAGTTTAGTGTCTCAAACTGGGAAGAAATTAATAATCCTTTTACAAAATTGATTATTTAAAACTTACTCATTGATTCCTTGCAATATTTTGAAGTCAAGATTGTCCTCATTTCTGTCAAAGAAACCCTTATTGTCTATAAAGGCCAAGTGCCTTTGATCATGCCTTCTCTGAACGATGTGTGTCAGCTCAACAGCATCCTGATCATTGCATTTCAGCTTCAGTCCTTGCTGCATGCAGGAATCCTCCTTGAGAGGTTTGAATCCACAACAATTTCTGTCTAGTCGATTATAGATCTAAAACAAAGTAGAGCAGAGTGCCAAGTGAAAACAATACCAAAGTAATTGGGGCAAAGTGTCACTGTAAGACATTGCCCTCTTACCCAGCTGACAGGAAAGCAAGCTCAGGACAAGTGTAATTAAAAACAGTGAAACGGCATTGAAGACCTGCTCCTCACACCTCAGGTACTGCTAAAAGCAGTTTCTCAGACTGTATATTTTATCCATTTTATAGCCATGATCTATTATGTCAGTAGAAATTCTTTGAAAATAATGGAACAATACCACTGTGTAACAGTGAATACAATTCAATTTTCTTTGTCAGAAGCTTGCTTCTTTTTTTACATTTTCTCTGCTGGAGAACAATAGAAATTGCACAGTCTGACACACATAGAGGATCTTCATTTTGTGGGATCTATTAGGCTAACAGTACTCAAAATAACTGGAAAGACCAGTGAGGGGCACAAAAAAACATCAAAAGCTATAAAATTGTTCTTACACTGTAAGAACAGTGTATTTATAACCACAGAGCAGCCTCCCTGTGGTATATACTTTTATGACATGATGGTCTACACTATTTTTTCCCATGCAAAACCTCGATTATTCATCACACAGCACTTAGCTGGAAAGAATACATAAATCTGGACTAATTTTGGTGGTGTAAATGTTAGGCATGTCTTTTGACTTGGTCGTTTCTGTTCCCTTTCATAAACAATGACAAGAAGAAGGCACATCCAGAGCAATGGATGCCATTTTAGGATAACCATCTAATATAGGAAGGATAAATCACTCCTTGAAAGTGCTGCTACCCCTTGAGAGTAGATGAGAGTAAATATTCAACATTGCTACAGCCCTGATCACACAAATTGGCCTGGATTGCCCTTAAAAGTCTCACCTTGGACTTTGCCCCTGGGCACAGGAGCCCCCTTTAAGCTCAGGCAGCTCAGCCCTCCTCTGAGTCCTTTAGAGGAGGGGGTGTGGGGGGGTGTTTTGTGCTGCATGTTCCCGGGTTGTTGGTTGAGGTTCCTGCCTGTCAGTCTTGCAGCTGTCTTGCCTAAGCCTGATGCTCACAGGGCTACAAATGGGGCCTGTGGCTTTCACCGTCCTTCCTGGTGGCCTGCCTCTCCTGCTGCTGACCCTGCCTGTCCTAGAGCAGCCTTTGGCTCCAGCTCATCTTCCCAGACAGCAGACCTGCTCCTGCTAACAGATGTTTAGAGACCGGAGGTCTGGTCTAATGCATATAAGACCTGATGAGTAGCTCATCAAAGGTCAATCATTTTTCTGTCCTTTAACCATAAAAGAATTACTGTTCACATAAGCCTTCTAAAATTATAATTTTATTTTTGTAACTTCCCAGCAAAATTTGGACCCAACCTTATGCTGAATTCTGTTGCATGTTGAAATAAAAAGGTCAACTCTTTAATCAAATTAAAGTCTGAGAATTTGGATTGTTTTGATTTTGTTTGGGTTTTTAATATGTAGTTCTATTTCTAGTTGAATTGTTGACAGTGTTTGTTTCCAAACACCAAAATCCTGAGGAAAGGAACAGACTTCTCTTCCTCTTTCTCCTTTCATGAGCAGCATTCATTATCTGAAGGCTGTCGAGCCCCTCTTGCTTCCAGTGTTCTCTCTCCTGGGATCTCTTACTCAATTCATCCAAAGGTAAAAAGTAAAGCAGGGTCCTTCCAGAAAGACTCCTTTGATGTATAGACCCCATTCCTTTGCATTTCTCTGCATGCATTAAATAGACAAAGAAATCTTGTTTTTACAGACAGCTTCTTCACAATATCTTGCACATTTCAGTGCTAAGACATAATGATGGAACACTCTGGAATTGATGCAGAGTTCGGCAGAATTTTCTGTCATACATTTATGCACCTAAGAGGTCCAAACCCCCAAAATTAAAGAATTCATTTTGCTTGAGTTCTTGCAGGAGGCAAGTAAACGTCAACTATATGCATTTTATATCCTGCTCCTATGTTTTACAGCATTTGGAACCAGAGATTAGGAAGATCGATTAGAAGTGCCAAACCTATTCTTCTGAAGGAATTATGCTTAACAGAGAATACTTTTCACCATTATTTTTTATTTCTGAATGACTCATGAAGCAAAGCTATTATATTTTTAATATTGAACCATTTCTTGGCGCTTTTTTTTGTTTTCAAATTTTCATATTCTGCTGCTGATAAACTTGGAGAGCACGTAGATAAAACTGTATTCTTTAGGAACTATGAGAGTCACTTTCACTCACTTTCTGGAATGCATGTTCTTGTCTGGTAGGCAACCAGAGATATAAATCCCTCTGATACCAGCTATTAGTACAAGAGTAATTTGTCTCCTGTCATGTGAAGTGCAATCCTGTTGTATCTTATTTTAACCAACCCCTCTTTCTGAATAATAGAACAGCAGATTTATCATTCATCAGTCACTGCTCTACTCCTTCTTTACTAAGTCACTGTCTAGAGGTTTTTTAAAAAAAAAGGAAAAATTATCCACTACAACTGTTACCTTGCTCCAGATTGCAGCTCACCAAAACCACTTCAGTCACCTCTTGGGGCTGGGGAGGTGCAGGAAGGACCACAGAGTAAACAGAGATTTACAGTTGTGAACACAGTCAAGCTCTCTGTTTGGAGAAACAAGGAGTGAAGGAGAAACAGTATGCCTGACTCAATATGAAATAAATCAAGGCAAAAGCCTTTGCTTCCTCTTTAAAAAGAAATGAGTCAGTTAGGTTTCCTGCCTAATTATAAGCTGCATTTTGGATATTTCAATCGTAAGAAATTATCAGAAATAATTTCAAACTATGCAAATACCTCTCTTTCCCATTTAAAAAAGAAGCACACTAAAATTACTATTTCTCAAAATCCTATGTTTGATCACATGACTTATGAGGCAAATAGTTGTGTTCATGAAACATTTTACCTGCAACAGAAAATCAAAGAGTGCCATCTTGGACCATTCATGATGATGAATTTCAGTACAGCCCCACTCAGCTTTGGGAACTTTACCATTCTGCCAGCATTTCTTCTTCAATAGCTGCTGATATTGTCCCCATGTTAACCTCACTGAAGAATGGGTACTATTATCTGTTGGACTCAGTGAGGAATCCCAGAGAATAACAGGACAGGCCTGACCACCTGAAAAAAGGGAAAAAATACCATTAGTATAGTGCAATACTATCAGTTTTATTTGATTCTACTTTAGACATTGCCTAAGCATTAGAAAACGTACCATTTCACAGATCTGGAAGGAGAACCAGCCAGGGACTAATATCTTGACATTCTTTGGTTAATGCGGTCTTATCCTACATCCACAAGCAGCCACCACAGGACAGGAAACATAGGCATAAATGCCTTCAATGTATGGAAGACTTTCTTTGTTTGAAGCAAGAGATTAATGTACAAAATCATATACTAAACCAAACTATTAAAAAGCTTCTAGTTTCTAGGTAGGTTAAAAGCCTACAATGCCACTGTGAATCAACAATGTAATTTCCTTCTGATTCCAGTGAATTGCTGATTTTCAAGAGCTGGAAACTTATGTCAAAGGGGTTTTTTTTTGCATAACGGACATAGAGACACCACAAATCCTATACTCAAAGTGGATTTATTTTGTTATTTTTAGTATTTTAAACCTATAATGCATTACTCCACAGCTCTGAAAGGATATATGAGAGTACTAGAGAATGAGCATAGCATGAATGAACAACTTGACAAGTTTGGGGCTTTTTACCTAGATATGAGATCTGTTTTGTATAGCAGATATTTTAGCCAAATTTAGTTCTTCTGTGTAAAGAATATTCTCCTTTTCCCTGAAACAAACACAGAGGACTTCTCTTTGGTGAATTCTAGTGTTCAGCTTCACCGTGAGAATAAATCTCATCAAAGAATTTAAAATAAGCTTCTCCAGTATGAAAACTGATAAATATATTTCACACAGCATCAAGGAACAGACAGATCTATCTTATTACAAAATTCTCCTTTTATTCCTGATGCAATGCTACTGCTGCTTAAACTGCTAAGGACCCAGGACTGACCATGGCCTGTACACATTAAAACAAAGAAATCCTTTATATTTTAGGGTGTGTAGACAGAAGATCAAAATATGCCTTAGTAGAGAGAGGAAGGACCATTTAACTGCAAAGCTTAAGTGCTGTTTACTAAAAAGTGTTGTAACACATATAAAGTTTTAAAAATTATTCATATTCATCTTGAAGTTCATTGAACTTAGTCTGCACTATTGCACAATTTATTGCATAGTTAAGTGCAGCCTAAATTGTCTCTTTGTCTTCCACATGCCCAGGGAAACAGAGACAGATCTGCAAAAAAGCTTTTAGAAACACATGAAGGCAAGAGGTCCAGGCCACCTTCTTCAGAAGCAAACCAGACAGAAAATAGCCCATGGAAAACAGGTGTCAGTGCCAACAGCAGGGTAAAAGCTGCCAATGTCAATGCTCCATTTGTAAGCAGCCAGGACTGTGAAAAACAATCTCCATAGAGCTGAATCAAAAAAGCAACTTGTTCAAAGGATGCTGACTGTTGCAAAACAACAGATAAGAAATGATCTTTGCCTGTACCTAGCACTGAAACATGTGCAAAGTTCCATCTCCCATTCACCAAACAAGCATGACAGACGGGCCCTGCATGCAATCCAGCCCAAGGGAAAAGCCAGCTCCTTTCCAAACCAGAATATCCCTGATCTTCTCTCTGCCATGGCCTGCACATACAAAGTAGTCCTTCCAAAGCCAAGTCAACCCAACTATCACCTCTTTAACTTCCCTCACAGGTGCCCAGTGTTTCCTTAGAAACTTAGAAGGTGTCTTTCCATAAGGAACATCAATAATTCTTTATTTATGATCAGTATTACCTTTATTAGCACCATGTTCCACACTCTCCTCCACTGAAAAAATGAGCTGAGCACTCCTGAAAATCAGGCTTCTCCTCTACTGAGGTGTCTGAATAAGTATTTAGGTAACTTATTTGGGAAATCCTACCCATTCCTCCAACTCTCTCACTCTTGCTCTATCTCCTGCACTGTAGATGACTTTACCCAAGTTAGATCAACTATGAGTTAGGTTTCTTTTCCAAGAAAGTTTGGAGAATGTCTATCTAAGCACTGGGAAATTGGGAATTGTCACCAAAAAAAAAAAAGGACAGCTTTCATAAGGACCAAATCTGATCTATTATTTTTATATCTCCAGTAACAACTTACGTAACTGTTCATTAATTCTTCCACAAATCAAATACATAAACAGTTTTCTAAGAAAATAAACATCTCCTGTCTACCCAAAAAGGACATGATAAACAATAGTAATATAAATACTTGAAAACTATGAATAATATCATGCCAGTTTCCATTAGGATACAAAAACATTTTTAAAAGACTAAGGTTAAATACAGGAAATGTTTGCATTTCAAAGGAAATGGGAGCAGAAAAGATGATCCAAAAAAAAAAAAATCTTTCAACTCTGTAATATAAATTGGATTACAGGAATATGAAACAGCAGCTTCAGTAAAGAGCTGTGATTCAAATTTTTGACACTTGCAGGAAAAACATGAAGATGCTGAATTAAAGCAGATAAGGGGTTTCATTCACAACTGCATGAATTGGCATGACCCCAATCAAATCAGTGGAGCTTTTCTGATACAAACCTCATTAGGATTAGGCTGAAGTTACCTCAGCAGTGGAGACCTAAGGCCACAACCAGGAAGGTGAAGCACATTTCAGAAAAAGTCCAATGTATTCTGTACATGCTTTTTTCCTTGTCAGCTTTACATAGGGGTACTGCTTTTCTGTTGCTGCAGCTGCACTGCACTGATCTCACCCAGAGCTGATTGGGTTCATTTTATTTTTATCTGTCATTTTAGACCTATATACCTACTAAACTGTCCAAAGGCAATCTTCAAAATTGTATGGAAAAGGTTTTTCAAAACTCATGCTGAAGCCATCTTCCTAGTAATTCATATACATTTTTAAGCATTTCTAAACATTTTGAACATTTCTAAAAATGTCTTAGCTAAGTTGAATAAGCTAACACAGATGAAACCTCAGACTGCTGAGACTAGACCACCTCAAGGTACTCTAACTGCTTCATGTGCCGCTCGCTGACGTATCACTGCATGGCTTCTTCAACACAGGCATCATCTTAGATTTCCACACCCCACAACACTTCGAAAATAAACTGCATGCTTCTGAACTTCATGTGGTTAGGAACCACATTTTGCTCTTGCAAACATTTCTCTCCTCTTGTGCTCTGACTTATAGCTACAGCACTTTTTCTAACTTCCTCGAAAGAAAATATTTTCAAACATGCCCAGAAGATCAACACTAAAACCAGAAAATATTTCATGAGGTAGTTAAAGCCCATTCTCAAACTCACCATTGTTCACTGAAAGGCAGTACATCTCAACACTGCCACATCTGCAAGAAGAGTGCAGTTGTCCATGTATTAGCAAGAAAGGATAATTTAGTGTGGAAAATGAGAGGGACCGGCATACAGAGAATAATTTTGAGAATTTAAGTATTTAGGGAAAATATAAGGAACAGAAGCAGAAAGCAGAGAGAAGTTAGGCCATTTATTTTTCTTTCTTCCCTATGCACCTCATTGCAATGTTCTGCCCTCTGCTCACATGGATGTCATTATTAAGGAATGCATGAAATGCGCATTAGTTGCTCTCTAGACTATGGACTGGATTATTGCTTGTACATTACCTTCTCTACCCAACAGAAAATGGAAATATGCCTCTCATAACCCTTTGAGAGGTACAGCACTATGTGAAAGTATTTTAGAGCACTCTGAATGCATAAAGCAGTGTTAGGTTTTTATTCTTTGCCCTGACATTGGTGGTACATATTGCATAATTTTTGATGGGATGGCAAGAGCAGGCTGATAGCACAGGGTATA
Source organism: Fringilla coelebs (assembly GCF_963513975.1). Lineage (NCBI taxonomy): Eukaryota > Metazoa > Chordata > Aves > Passeriformes > Fringillidae > Fringilla > Fringilla coelebs. The sequence goes on along the minus strand of NC_140032.1, from coordinate 41,344,715 downwards.
ACACAGAAAAAAACTGGCACACCTTTTTTAGTCATGCAGAGGCCAGTAAAGCAAAACAAGTGCAACCACTGGAGCTATCATGTCATTCATCTATTTGCACTAAACCAACCATGAAAGGTGTTACTCAAAGGAAGAGTTTCTTGCAAGTTTGGGGGGGAAAACAGGAGGCTCTGGTCAAATAGCAGATTGAGTACACCAGTGCTTATTATTCTCTTAAGTCAGACTTGGGATATCAGAAAACCAGAAGGGAAGAGAAGCAGTCATCAGCACACATAGTTCAGTCCCTCAGCAAGAGGTGCAACAAAACTGCACAGCAACAGCTATTGTACCAAATCTGAACAAAGCCTCACTGCTACTATCCAAGGAGCCAGAGCACTATCCTTTCACCTGTCAGCTGAGACAGAGAAGCCAGCCTGCCCTAGCCCACAAACTCCAGCTCTAGCTCAAGCCTAAAAAACACTGCCACTGTCCCAGCCAGCACATGCAGTTGCTGAGCTGGAGGCCACACATGCAGGCATTTAACTTAGCTCCTGTGCAAAGATCATTAAGGTAGGTAGGGCTGCAACACCAAGCAAGGTCACTTATGCCCCATATTCCTCAGGTTAAGGTTATGAAATAATTAAGTACCTTAGCGCTGTAGTATTAATGTGACCATCCCAAAACTCAAGACACATAAGAGTCAGCCTTCATTTATTCCACAATAGACTCAATTTTATGATTATTTCTTGGTGTTTTACAGGATTGTCCTTCCTTTTTTATAGGAGATATTTTTCACATATTGTAGGTAGCAATGGAAGCAATGAATGACTGCTTGTGTATGCACAAAATAATGCTCTTTTAGACTTTTATGCCCAGCTCAAAAGGGCTTTTCCTACCTATACTACTGAGGCTTTTCATATTCAGTCAATTCATTGTAAAAGTATGAGAGAAAGAGTTACCATACGTGATTTTTCCATGCAGGATGGATGATGGAAAAATTAGACAAGCCACAAAAAAATTTGGTTAACGCTTAAAAATGTTTACAGTTAACAAGGGAAGGTGAGGGCAGCAGACAGGGAACTTGAATACAGTATTTTGCTAGACTTTAAAAAAAGTCAGTGTCAGATCTGTGGGAATAAGGGAAATAGAAACTGTACAGGGATTTACTAAGCAGTTCTTTGAAACTGCTTTTGACAAAATGAATGACAGTTTTGAAAAGCCCATTTTTTAAGATTTTAATGCTACATCAAACATGTCTTGTTGGATCACATCACAACTGAGGCAAGCTAAAGGGATGTGTCGGGGAGAGAGATATGTCAGCCCAGAAATAGTGTACATTCAAACACACATGCAGTCTCTAATCCTGCATTGCTTGCTTTCCCATGTGAATAACTGATTCACAAAAGCCACTCTGTAAAAAACTTTACAGAGCTCACCTATCTTAACATATATACATCATTTCAATGAGCTAATTCCTCATATTATTTTTAAGAATTATATTTTTGCTCATTTTCCTACCACAAATATTTTCACATTATGCCAGACACAAGCACATAAATAGTAAAGAGCTCAAGTAGTTACAAGGCATCTGAGTACCAACACATTTCCAGGCTAAAGAAATCATGAGAGACAAGGTGCAGTCACTGTTCCAAATGCTCTGTTCAGCCTTTAGCTGGAAAAAATGAAGTGAGACCAAAATAGAGTTATTTCTCTTCTCATCACCTAGCAACACTCCTCTTGCAATAGGAACTTAGCCAGTTATGAGGAAAAGAAAATTGGAGGGCAGAATGACACACTCTGTCCCAGACAGTCCAAAACATACTGTAAGGTGACAGACACTGAGCAGCACAATGTACAATTAGCCTAATAGCAATTTTCTGAGGTTTGCAGACTGTCATCTCTGCAGCCACACTGTGCAGAGTTCCCCCATCCGAACTGCTTAATGCCTTATGACAGCTCTATAGCAATAGATCTTGTTCCTAAAAATAAAATAGGCATAATGTATCTTCCATGCTCTGCAAGTATGAATAATATTCAGAAGCCTCCAAAATGTTGTTCCTAGAGATTCATTCCCATTGTTGTACAGGCTGCCAAAGGGAAGGTTTACAAAGCAGGAAGACACTGGAAATCACGAGGTTGTCTTCCTGCTGTCAGACTTTAGAAAATCTTCCTAGCATTACTTTTCTCTTTAAGAAATGCAGATTGATATAAAACTATTTGGTATAAGCTGATTTCAAAGCAAGAAATGAACAGCAAAAACATAGCTAGCTACTTTTGCAGTGATTCACTAAAAATGCAACATAGTCGTTTTGGATTTGTGACTACAAAAACAGGACTTATACTGAAGACATATTTAAGAAGGTAGCAATTTTAAAGTAGACTTCTAGCTTACGTTACATGTCTGAATTCTACTTTAATTTCACTAAAGGTTAAAAATCAACTTTTTAATTGGAAACTCTATACTAATCATGTAACAGGAATATTGAGATATTTACTATGTGTGTTTCTTTGGATAATTTACAGATGTGTGTACTAAACCTCAAAATGTACAGCAGAATTCACTGAAATCTAGTTTGGGTTTTAACTTTAACAGAAGAAAGGGAAGCACTTTTTAAAAATTTTCAGTTCCCAAGGGGATTAGTGCCATGAAAGATTCAAACTTCTGCAGGCAGGTTCCCTACCTCTCTGAGTAGATTATGTGACCCCATTCCTACTACCTGAGAGATGGATTTTTGTGACAAGTCCCAATAGTATTTTATTAAAGTCGATTCTAAAATATGAGAAGTTTGTTTTAAAAAATAAGAAATACTCATTGAATCACAGAGATTCTGGAATCTCTTACCAGTTTCACTTCAGGCAGTCTGTACAATGTCATGCAATCTACTGATTGCTCCTTCTCTTTTTTCTTGTTCCAGACTCGTGTTAGGAAACTCTTACTGCCCTCAGCAACTCTATGATATTTGAAGCAAACTTTGGGGTATTCATCCTCTGGACAGAATAACTGCACTGCACAAGTTACACACAGACACTGGCTTTATTTCCCTGCAACAAGAGGGTTAGTTCTCGGGCTCACAGGAGTTAAAGGGGGTGGCTGCTGCTGCCCCATGGCTAAGACCAAGCGGGAAGGAAACCTCAGCACCCCACCTGCAAATGCTGAAAACCACACAAATGTGTTACCTTGGAAGAACTCTGATCTCCGGCTCACAGAAGGTAAGCTCCTGTTTAGCCCCAAGATCCTGTCCAAATGAAAGGCAAACACCTCACTCATGTCAAGAGGTCTTTTGACAATTCCACAGTGTCCCTGATTACAAGCAGTTCCTGTAGTGCTGGGACCTCTTGCAAATACTGCCAGGACTGCTTTTTGTGAAGGAACTTCTTGAATGCTCTCTATGGGAGAGTCTGCCAGCATGCGCATGTTTAGGATGTCATCTTTGCTCATCCATGAGGGAGGGCTCTCGCTGTAAATCCTGATATTGCTTTCCTCAGGCTGGAGCTGTGCCTTTACAGCTCCAGAAATCCTCCCAGGTCTCTGGTGACCTCTCTCCCTGATAGCCATTCCTTTATGCCCGTGTTCATCCAGTTGGTACTTTCTTGCCTCCAGAGCGACCGCTGCTCCCTTGGTGCCTGCAGCACGTGTGGCCTGCCCTGGCTGTTGGGCAAAGGCCTCTTCCCAGCCCATAAAAGTGGCTTTTGGAAAGCGCTGCCCATAGGACAAAGGAATTGCATTTTTCTTTCTGCGCTTTGGCTTCACTGTGCCTCTGATGTTGGCAGGCTTGCTGCGCTTGGACCGCAGGGTGATATAAACTACATTGGGTGGCAGCAAGGTCCCATTGCTACCAAGCTGGGGTTCCTGGAAATTGGGTGGTGACAGGGTGCCATCCAGTGGGATGCCCAGAAAAGGAGTTTGAGCTGCATCTTGGAGACTCCTGGAACTGATCTTTCGATGTCCTCCTTTGTGCTGCGGTAAAACATGACCAACCTGGCTGACAAGGAATCCCAGGTAGATCACACAGGCAGTGCCCACTAGCAGATTCCTCCTTGTCCTCGGGCGCCTGCAAGTCCAGAGCCTCAGCAGCCGTGAGGGCCACAGGCAGCAAATAAACAAGTTTTTGATTTTACTTGGCTGATCAAAAGGGGTCATTTCTCTAGTGAATCCACATGATGAAAACAGCATAATGTTTTCTGTACATTCCAGCCAGGATGATGATGCATTGTTTCTCTTCCCCAATTTCTATTTCTCCTTTTCCAAGTAGCTTCCAGCATGGGTGATGGACAGAGGCTACTGATATGCCTGGGAAAGTGGTCAGCACTAAGGATGCTGACACTCCACCTCCTCAAACTGTTAAATTCTTATCAGCCACCACAGAGGAAGTGATTGGCTTCAGAGAATGAATGGAGCCAGCTGCGTAAGCAAAGTTTACTGACTTGTAGTCTAAAAGATCTATGTATCTTCTCTGCAAACTGCAAAAAGAAAATAGTAGCATTTCCTTTCATTACTCACACATAGCATCTGTGGCTCTATATTTTTCAGAGAACAGAAGTTCAGAAGTTCTAGATGAGAATATGCATGTAAGAATTCGTCAGGATAAATCTTTTACTTTCTCATTACAGTACAAATCAAACACCAAAACCATTAAATACAGGCTCAATTTTCAATCTCAGCCCAATGTATTGCAGCATTAGAAGAAATGCTTGTCAAATCCAGATCATTATCGTTTTCTTACAAGACAAAGTCTTCACTAAGCCTCATGTTATGGAAATGCTGTAAATGATCCAAATATGAACCAGTGACTAGTAGTTAAATATGCACATATTCACTAATATAAAAATATATTAGCAGTGCCAAATTTCCCTAGCTGACTATGGATATAGTTCCCATAATTCATAAACACACATTAAAATTGAAAGATGGTTAATTCTCTTCACTCTTGTGAAGCCAGAAAAAGAATCTAGCTAAAGTTTTTAAAATAAAATGACAGTGGCTTATAGATCCTTTCCAAGAAACAGAGAATAAGTGCACATTGCATACAGATTGCTATAAAAATAAAATCTCTTACCTATTCAGCTTGACCCATCCTTTGTTCTGGTAAACTCCTTAGGTTAATAAAAGTAACTGAGTAAAAGCTGGCATCTAGAACATATTTCACTTTTAAGTATAGTTCACATTTAGGTATTTCATTGCAAGCTAAGAACTGTTGAGAACCTAACTTTACTGAGAAGTGGTTGCATATGAACTGCTATAAACTTACATGAACCACACGTTATAAAAAAAAAAAAAAAAACAAACCAAACAACCCCACACACAAAACCACAGCAACTTCTATTTTAAATTCTGTAATGAAAAGTCCTGTGAAGTATGTGCCTTTCAAAAGTGCATTCCATCTATTTCCAACTCCTGAGAGCCCTCTAGTGTGCTGCATGCAAATGTGCTAAAGAAACTCCCTTTACTGCATTTAGTTTTTTGGGGGGGTTTATTGAGGTTGAAATACCACCCACTCCCTGGATTTTAGAACTTTTGAGAATTATATATTGTTGTGAAGAGAAGTGAAAAAACAGATAGCCACTTTTAAAATGCTATTATCTGCTACTAAACAGCTCAGGAGTGTCTCCTGTTTGCGCTTCTGGAGCAAGGCATAGCAGAGTCCCTGTACAGCTGGAAAAGCTGGGGCAGACAGATGTTAAGGGCAAACCTCTGACATATGACTCCTTTCCTAGTCTAAGTATAAAATAATAAAATGTATATGTTCACTGTAATTCAAAGTTCACTCTAATTCAAAGAATGGAGATATTCTCTTCTTCATAGCTACTACTAAAGGAGGTTAAGAAGTTCATTTATGTTTCATATTGGTCCAATATGAATTTATAAAGTTTTGTGAGTGTATTTTTTTTCCACATACCACCACCCTACCTTACTTTTTGTCTAAATATGTACTGTCAAGTTAAAACTGCAGTACCCATGCCCATTAACAGTAAAAGAGCATCCCTGTTACCTATTTTTTCCACATCTGAGTTTTTGGAGGAAGTGGGATTGTAAGAAATCTCTTCATCCACTTCAGTTCTTCTCTCTTTCTTGTTTTAGTTTATATTTTACTGATGGGACATATCCCAAATAAAGAGAATTTATTCCAAAAGCTCCAGACAAGTTGCTTGAGTTGGAAATGCATCACACTGCAACAGTTGTTTTCTAATACCCAGTTCCTGTCTATGAGAACCAAGCAGCACCAAAGCACTGTACATTCCAGTCACTAACAGCACTCCTCTGCTGTAACAATTCTCTGAAATTCTCTGTAATCTAAGTAAACTTTCTACTGCTAGTCTTTAAATATTATCTGGAGGAAATGATAAAAGGATATGGAGAGTCATTCTTCACTTCTCATTTCATTTGTAGCCTTGAAATTATAATGTGCTGTACATACTGATGTACAGTGTTGACTGCTGGGTTTTTTTTTGAGGCTTTCTAAATGTGATAATAGCAATTGTATTTCCTTTATTTCTCATGTTCAGAAGAGAGAACTCAGGTACTGGTATGTTCTTTGGAATGGATGGTGGTAGAAAATCAACTAGATAGAATACAGTATCTTGTTAGTTTAACAGATGTTTGCCTCTAATTTTGGATTCTCAAAAGGCAAAATATCAAGTGATTTTTTTTTTCAGCCCCTGTGGTGTACAGCTCCAGTGCCCTAGCAGATACCATAAAATAAGGAAGGCTGAAATTACTATGGAGTTGTCTGGAAAAAAAAACCATTTTACTGTGTTTCACAAGAAACAAAGGAAATGGGTTTTGTTCAAGTGGGTACTATTCTTCTCTCTGGAATCATTCTAACCCAAAGCTACAGCAAAGCACTAAAGGGCACTAACAACCCGAAACAGTACTTCCTCTGTGGTGATAAAATATTCAAGACAAACTTTCAGAACAGCAGTTGTTGTCTGACCAAATTTTGGCCTACCTTATTACACTTTGCTATCTACAGCTAGCCTGTAGTATCTGTCGGATTTTGTATTTGTTCCTTGCTCTAAACTATAACTGTGATATTGCCATCTGCATCCACTAAATTCAGCTTTTCATGTAATTTCTTCATATACCTTTCTTTCATGGTCAGTGTTGGACCTTTCTAAGTTTAGGAGAACAGGACTATAAAAACTAATATAAGAAAATAGCAATGGAAGAGGAGAATTCAAGAAGAATTTTCTAGTCCCTCACAGACCTAGGTATATTTTTAAAATGTTAATGAAGAGCTGGATTAACTATTTGCAATTATTTCCTTCCTTTTTTTCCTTTTTGTTTTCTGTTTTGTTTTGTTTAACTTTGAAATTCACCTCCACCTCCACCTGCATTTGAAGAGGTTTTCTGCTGGTGCTGGACAAGCTACAGAATCTGAAGCAGCTGGTGGCCTGCACTGCTCCTAGCAGGAGGTCTCTGGCCAATTTGCAGAGACAGGTGGAGTGTGCCAATGCCCACCAGTCACAAGGTCCTGCATGTTGACTTCTCTTTATCCCTGGGCACCTGAAAGGATATGGCTACAGACTAGGCTCCTTGATGTGTGTGCTCTTGCTTTCTATGTGCAGGCACTTCAATGGAAAAGGTTAACATTCTTCCAATCACTTTTTCCTGAATAAAATAATGCAACACATATACTTGCACTGCCTTTAGAATTCTTTTTTTCTGTGTGCTACCTTTGTGATTATGATATGGAACATTATTTCTCTTAGATGCACTATAGCCATACTGTTTCCATAGAGATGTTCTACTATGCATCTCTAAATGACAAATGGACAGACATTTATGTTAAAATGATTGATAAATGGTGCATTCCTAGCTTTACTGAATCCATACGACTGACAACTTATTCTCCAGAGAAACAAAGTAAGCCCTTATTATGGATAATGCAGATTTGATTTGCAAAATATGAATCATTACTTTAGAAGGCTCGTGCTGTGTTTGTAAGGAGATCAATTTGGGCTGCCATCTGGAAACTGTACTTCAAGAGTGCAGAGAGAAATGTTTGCTTCGTGACTAAACATGCTGACTAATAGTCTGTGCTTTAACTGGTCCGGATCAAATCCTTACAGGGAAATCTGCAAAGACCTCTTCTTGACATCACGTAAAAGATTTTTTTCCTACTTGATTTTGCTTGCCAAACAACACAGGGGCTTCCAGACCAACAGCTGGTAATTTTTGTGCTTAAGAAAAATAAAAACCTGGAAGCCCGGACCAGGCTTGGTGGTTTCCTTGCCTTGCTGCACACCACATGGCCAGCAGCTGCTGCACAGCCTCGAAATGTCCCTGCCTTCCCCGAGATGCCAGTCTGCAGGTGCCGGCAGCCCCCAGCCCCGTGACTGCCTCCAGCAGCCAGGGAGACCTCAGGAGCCAGAGGAGCTGCAAGGAGGCCATGCTGTCCCCTCAGGAGTGAGAGGAGCTACAAGGAGGCCATGCTGTCCCCTCAGGAGCGAAAGGAGCTACAAGGAGGCCATGCTGTCCCCTCAGGAGTGAGAGGAGCTACACAGATGCCATGCTGTCCCCTTAGGAGTGAAAGGAGCTACAAGGAGGCCATGCTGTCCCCTCAGGAGTGAGAGGAGATACACAGAGGCCATGCTGTCCCCTTAGGAGTGAAAGGAGCTACAAGGAGGCCATGCTGTCCCCTTAGGAGTGAGAGGAGCTACACAGAGGCCATGCTGTCCCCTCAGGAGTGAAAGGAGCTACAAGGAGGCCATGCTGTCCCCTTAGGAGCGAGAGGAGCTGCAAGGAGGCCATGCTGTCCCCTCAGGAGTGAGAGGACCTGCAAGGAGGCCATGCTGTCCCCTTAGGAGCGAGAGGAGTTACACAGAGGCCATGCTGTCCCCTTAGGAGGGAAAGGAGCTACAAGGAGGCCATGCTGTCCCCTTCGGAGTGAGAGGACCTGCAAGGAGGCCATGCTGTCCCCTTCGGAGTGAGAGGACCTGCAAGGAGGCCATGCTGTCCCCTCAGGAGCGAGAGGAGCTGCAAGGAGGCCATGCTGTCCCCTTAGGAGTGAAAGGAGCTACAAGGAGGCCATGCTGTCCCCTTTGTGAGCAGCCCCATTGTGGAACCATATCTGTGCTCCTGGGCAAAGGCTGCCAAAACTCAGGTGCCTTTTCTGGAACACAAGCCCTGTGAGGAACAGCTGAGGGAGCTGGGGGGGTTTAGCCTGGAGAAGAGGAGGCTCAGGAGAGACCGTACTGCTCTCTACAACCACCTGAATGGATACTGTAGCCTGGTGGGAGTTGGCCTCTTCTCCCAGGGAACCGGCAACAGTGGGCATAGCCTCAAACTCAGCTTGGGGAGGTTTAGGGCTGGACATTAGGAAGAATTTCTTCACAGAAAACATTACAATAGAGTACCTAGAGAGGTGGTGGAGTCACCGTCCCTAGAGGTGCAGAAGACGGGATGTGACACACAGAGCAAGTGATTAAACACTGGAATGAACACAGGGAGATTCTGGAGTCACTGTTCCTGGAGGTGCTTAAGACAGGATGTGGCACTAAGTGCACTCCACGGTCCAGCTGCCATAGTGATCTTAGGTCACAGGTTGCACTCGATGATCTCCAGAGGTCTTTCCCAACCTGACTGATTCTGTGATTCTTCAGTTACGGTCACACCCACCGGCCTGTGGAGTCCACAGCCTGTGCACTTCCACTAGCAAGGGAACTGTCTCATCCGCGCGCTTACAGCCGGGAGGACCAAAGGCGCTTTTACCAATCACCACATGAGTGCATTAATTCAAGTTTCTCTCAGAGATTCTCCCTCGCCAGACGGGAAGCCGCCATGGCGGCGAGACAAAGACAGTAGAAAACCGCCCACCGCTCGCCTCCGCCCCGCTCCCGGACGGGGAAGAAGAGGCCAGTGGGCAGAAGCGGCCGGAGGCGGGCGGATGGAGGCGGGCCGAGGCGCGGGGCGGTGCCGGCGCCGGTGGGCGGCCGCGGTGAGCGGCTCTGGGGCTGTGCGGGTCCCGGCGGGGGTGGGCGCGGGCGGGCGGCGGAGCCGAGGCCGTACGGAGGGACGGGACCGTGGATCCGTCGGTATGGGCCCGTCCCGGCCGCCTTCCGCTCCGGAGCGGAGCGCCCTAAAACCCGCCTGGCGCTGAGCCCAGGGCGCTGGGGGAAGGAAGGCGTCCGGCTGGAGCGGGGTCTCGGGTATCCCTTCGGGGTGCGGTGCCGAGCGGTCGGGGCCGAGGGCTGGGTCGGGGCCCAGGGCTGGGCCGGGTCCCGCCCGCAGCCCGGGCCTGCCCCGGCGCGGTGGCGTCAGTGAAGCCACAGAGGCCCGGGTGGAGCTGAGGGTTTTCCTTGTTCCGTGATAGCGCTCGGAGAAAACAGTGCCCGAAGAACGTCTTTTTTTTTTTTAAAGAGTTCGCCCCAGGGAAGCAAAGCTACATTGCTAGAGCAAGGGTTATGGTGTCACCTGGGCATATTGAACTGAGCCACCTTGGAGCCCATAGGAGTGTCTTAAAATTAAGAGTGAAAGTATCCACCCTTAATGGTAAATGGATAATAGGTGAAATGTGCAAATAAACAGTCAGTACGACACACAACATTTTTAAAAACCCCACTTAATTAGCAGAGAAGTTCTTTGGAATCTTAGCAACATTTTGGTTCACCATTGAGGTGGAGGCTCTCAAAGACAGGGCCTCTTGATTTTGTTCCTCTGCAGACATCGCAGTGTGCGTTGCTGTTGCAGTAAGTGAGCATCATGGTTTGTTGTGGGTGTCATATTTCTGAGGGAATTGTGGAAATGCAGAGCACAACACTCCAGTGGGGTGAACCAATGAACTTAGTAGGAAAAGAGCAATGTGTGCCAACAAAATTCCAACATCCAACAGCAAAATTGTATTTTTTTCTGCTGCTGGGAATCCTGAAGTGCCTTTCGGGAAGGGCAATGTCATGGAAAAAAAGTCTTCAATAACAGTATCAATTCCAGTTGCCTTTGCTTGAGTTTCAGATACAACCACTATGCTTTAAGAGCATAGCAGCTTCAGCATTTGGCATTTGTTCTGGTTTTGGCATTTGTTACCTCTTAAGTCTTTGGAGGGACATATGCAAGTCCATCTGGCAATAACATGGGATTGAAGAGAAGAGGCTTTTAGTGAACTCTTAAGAAGCTCTCTGATGTGGAAAGTATGTAGAAAAAACAAAGCTTAATGCTGTGTGACAATTTATTATTTGCTCTTGACATTTGATCCTACAATATTAGAATTATTTAGCTTGGAAGGGATCTCTGTAGGTCATTGGTTCAATTCCCTGCTTAAAGCAGTGCTGTCATCAAAGAGCAGGTTGCTTCAGGCCTTGTTTAATTAAGCTTTCTCTTGAAGGATTTGAAATGGAATTGAAAGTTAGGTGTGAAATTTAGCCAAATTTGTAACAAAGTGTCCCAAATTTTGGAAAGTTATGTACACAAAGATCACATTGTTGTGGTTAATCTCAGAGACACCTTTTCTGTCAAAGTGATGCTCCATATCAAAAGTGTATGTGTGGCTCATCTGTTGAGTGTATCCTCAAGATGACTCACTATTAAAAAAAGAGATATTCTGGGATTAAAATGATCTTTGCCTTTCTTACTATACTTATGTGGAATGAACAAAGAAATTTTAGAGCTAGCTTCTCCCTTTGCTCCCCACAGAAAAATGAACCTTTATTCATATTTAGTATCAGCTAGAGCAGTCCCTGTGGTTATCTTATGATTCCATACTGATCTCACTGTGGCACCTATAGAATCTCTGCACCTGTTCCTGACTTCTTGACAATGGCTCTGCTGTAAATGCTTCTGCCAGTTGAGATTTTGTCTAACCCCATTTTTGATGCACCCCGTTGTGACCCCTCTCCCCACCCTTTGACTACGTGAATAAGGAATATTCTGATAGCATCTCACTAAAGCATCAGTGCTTCCCATAGCCCCCACAGATTCAAGTCCCCATAATCTTTGAGTGCACCTCTACATTCTTGTGTCTTCAGGTAAAATATACAATATTGGGGGTTTCTTTGTTTAACTGTTCATAAGTCACTTTGTTAATGTTTTATGTCAGGTTTTATGTGGGGTTCTACATTAAGCTTTTCTACATTTACCTCTTTGCAGTTCATAGCAGCTTTGAGATTGATAAGTAGGGTCCTTTAAGTATCAGATTTCTAAACCAGGTTGGTATTAATTAATAGTCCACATACTTAATTCCACTCTTTGATTCCAGATTCTGTCCAGACCTGCAGCAAAACAACGCCACAAAAAGGAACACCTTCAGAACAAAGATGAATATCGGGAAAGCTTACAGTGCTGCTAACATCAGCAATGGAACAGATCTAGCTATTGGTTTTACCTCTTCCACAGTAGCTGTCCTTCTGTTTGGGACAAACTTTGTGCCTGTCAAGAAGTTTGATACTGGTGATGGTAAACTTAATTATATTCTTTTCTTTGGCTATTTTTGCTTAAAAAAATAATATTTTACCAGCAAATTACTCGAGGCCATCATCACAGCCTTAATCCAGAAAGTATGTTTAATTTTGTCTGCTGTTCTTAGGGTATAAAGCAGTCATACTGCTTCGGGGTGTGGCATATCTCGAGAAGGGCCTTTTTATAAGTTGTGCACTTTGACAGTGATGATGTACATTTCATGAGAATTTCACAATGGAAGGTGAAATGTTCTTTGTTCTACTCTTGTGGGGATTCTGGGATACATAAAGTGTTATTTATAAATAAGGTGAAAGTTATTGGACTTTGGAGCATTGCCTTTGAATTGTGCACCTAACATAAAAGCAAACACTGAAATTTTAGTAATTTTATTTGCTGGCTTGGTAAGAGGAAACAATCATTCCTATTTCCTGTTTGGAATATTGTCACTTTACTAGGTTTATGTTAAATTTTCTTGTTTATATGAAGCATAACCAATTATCAGATCTGTAAATGAGTAAATTTGCCATTATGTTATTGCAATATGGTACCTGCATTGCAGGCTGGATATAGCCGCTGCTCTTTATGCCAAATATGACCCTAACAAAACAAGCTTGGGCATAAGGTTAACGGGTCTCCCTAATTGACCCATCAAGCATGTACAGAGGTAGAAGAGATCTGTCACCAACCATTCTCAGTGTCCAGAATAACTGAAAAAGCTTGAGCTTTGAGAAAGTCTCATCCTGTGCAGTCCTCTGTGTTAGCAGCTACTGTAGTGGTGGGAGAAGTTTACAGCAACTGAATATCATCTTTGTCAGAAGTCCATCAAAATTTCCATGTGTTCAGGAATTAGGGCTTTTGTAAACTTTGGCCAGCAAAGTGTGTTTTGCAACTCTGTAGGAAAAATGCTTGATAAGGAGAAGGTTAACCAAATTATAACCCACCCTAAAAATACATCCCTTGAATAAATTGTAACAAGGTTCCCTGGCATTCATAATGGCAGTGGCCACGTTTTTGATTTTTTTCTCTACTAGTGTATCAAAGATAAACATAAACTGTTAAGAGATTCACACATGCAGTATTCTACAAATTCCCTATTGTGTGCATTTGATTTTTCCAGGCATGTTCTTCCAGTGGATTCTCTGTGCCTCCATATGGATAGTTTCTTTGGTGGTCAATTTAATCCAGAATTGCCCCCGGTTTTGGCCCCTGGCTATGGTTGGAGGTTTTGTGTGGGCTACAGGTAAGGATAAAGAGATTCCAATTCTTGAAACTTTTCCATATATAAGATAGTTATTTAATAGTTATTCATTTCTTTAAAGCCTCACTGTTAATGGAACTGTACCCGTATAGTAAATACTGTTTCATTATGCTTATTTTATAAGAGGCAAATTCGCACCAAAAATAACATTTAAAACTATATGGAGGAAAAGTCTATGTTCAGTGTATTTATTTTTGAAAATATTGTTTTTTACTGCCTTGTAACTTCCTAGATTTCTTTGCCTTCCAACCAGGCACAGAACTGAAAGTAAACATATGCAAGATCACATTCTATTTTTTAACTGATTTCAGTTTTGGTTTTTGTATTTCAGGCAATGTTACAGTTGTCCCTATTGTTAAAACGATTGGCTTAGCTCTTGGTCTTTTGATATGGGCTTCTTTTAATTTGCTGACAGGATGGGCAAGTTCAAGGTAAGTATGTTTTAAATCTTAAGTCATTAATTAATTAATATCATCATTAATGTGGCCAAGTCTTCATTAATAAGTGAAAACTCACCTGTAGAATCATAGAGTCATTCAGATTGGAAAAGACCTTTTAAGATCATCAACTCCAGCCATTAATGTAACACTGCCAAGTCTACCACTATCCTATGTATTAAAACTCTTTCCTTCTTAGTGGAAAGTACTCAGGTTAACTGTTTTAGCTTTTTGTATTTCCTCTGTTTTAATAGAAAGAAGAATACCCAGTGGTGTGATTGAGTAGATAAATAATGAATTTTTTAATGTAAAACTAGTACATATTTGTATTTTTTTCCATAAATGGTGAATTTCTTAATGTAAAACTAGTACATATTTGTATTTTTTTCTTCTGCAATCTGGTATGATAAAATAACTTCAGTTTTTAAATATATATATTTTTAAAATGCATGTTAAGTTAAAGGTTGTTTTTTGTAAGCCAACTGAAGCACTGATCTAATACTGAAAATACATACTTAGGCAGAATTATTTACAGGAGTCAAGGCTTCAAAGACCAGGTTATAATTTAACTATTTGTATAAAGGCAGTGTATCTAAGTGAAACTGGTTAAATGTTTCAGGTTTGGTTGGTTTGGAATTGACCCGGAAGAAGTATCAAGACCAATCTTAAATTATATTGGAGCTGGACTTTCACTTATAAGGTAGAAATTGATTCTTATAATTAATATCTGTTATGTAAAATACATGTTTAATAACCAACCACCAGGATTATTTAACAAGAGAACAAATATATTGAATAATCTTTGGCAAATCAATATACTTCCAAATTCGTGAGCTATCCATACCTAGCTGGTCAGTGTTCATGTAGAAACATACATGTTATCCAGTATAGGGGTGAAATGGCTATCCATAAACACAAAAATAAATTTTTATGTTGGTAGGCATGTTCAAGGCAAAACAGAGATGCATGGATTGCCTCCTTAGTTAGGTTATGCTAATGGTTGACTTCCCCAAATCCTGTCAGACGATTTAAAGGATCTTGTTGAGAAAACCTCAGATTTCTGATCTCACTTCACTCAGGGGTAGAAATCTTAATCTCATAATAATAGAATATGCCACTGAACCCCTTCTCTGGTACTTTGGGGTCTATGAAAGGCCAGAACCTTTGCATGTTTTCCTGTTTGTAATAGCTCTGCATCAGTAAGTCTTGAGCCACACTACCAAATCCCACATAGTGTCTTCCTTCAGGATCTTTGGAAGTACTTTATTCTTTCTTTTTGCTTGTTTGCTCTTTGTATGAATGCATAAGTTTTGGTCCAAACACAGAGGAAAGCAGATCTTTGTTATGTATCAGTATTCTGGCTTTCCAGCAGGGTGGCTGGGAAGATGGCCATAAATCCTAAGGGCTTACTGTAAGCATGCTGGCAGAAGATTAACAGGATGCCTTTCAGTAAAGGAGGGTGTTAAGAACCTGAAAATAAGCCATTTTTGACTGGTAGGACAGAGCTTCTGCCTTAGATTCATGGTTTTGGCTTCCGCTTTTCTTCTTTTCTGAGAGTCTGCAGCTTTGTATGCATTCCTGTTACATGTGGCACATGATTTTGGGAGGTACTGAGAAAATAGTGGTTCTGCTATCCCTGCCTGATGGATTCATGCAGCTCACCACCTGCTTCCTCTTTCTGAGATATCATGGAGGAGTGACCAACAGGGAGAGGGATTGTGAGCAGACATGTTTCCCTGGCAAACTGCACAAAGCCTGTGCATGTTGTTCTGTGGAGCTCAGAAGCAGGCTTTTCATTTCAGCTTCTTGTGTGAAATCTCTATGTTTCCTCTGGAGGAAACTTACATCCTTGTATAACTATGCTTACTCCATCAGTAAGAAATTAATCCTTCAAATGGAAATATTTTGTTTACAGCTAGGAGAAGAAATTCCTAGATCATTAAAATGTTTTTCATAAATGTAAAAAACAGATCCTTCGAGTTCTGATTGCATGTATTTACCTGGTCTCCTGGAGGCAGGGTTAAGAGTTAATATTACCCTTTTTTCTCCATTTTATTCACTTAATGCACTGAGAAGCACTGAGCAATATCCCTTTTCCTTCTGTATGCTCCCAAGGCCCTGTAGTAGCAGTATCCCATTTCTTACATATGATGAAGACTAAAAATTAGTATTTTTTCATTAATATAGAGGCAATTCTATGCAGGTTTCAACTGTTCCATATAGAATTTTCAAACGTGTTCCATTTGTGTGTAGTTTGGTACAAAAGGGCACTGTTAGCTAAAGCATCTGTTGTTAATGCGGTTGTAACTACACACTGTTAAAAGATGTTTCAATCATATTACTTAAAAAGAAAGATCTATAAAGTGATACAAAAACTGATTTATTTACTTACTTTCAATTAGGTTATCTTTTAGCTAAGTTAAATTAATAACTTTAAATTATTACATTTTTTTTTTACATATATGTGTATATAATCATAGTAAGTTATGACTTTAAAGCAATTGCATTTTTAAATATACTGCAGTGACTCTAGGGTAATCATGAAAACAAAGGAATATGCCTCCAAATAAAACTTTTGTCTCTGGACACTAAATGTTATGTCCTTATAACTGACATGGTATTTACTGGTGTATTTTTCTCTTCTGAGTGCTGTCATATTTCTTTTTATAAAAACTGAAGTCCAGAGTTCTTCAGCTTCATTAGAAAGCACACCTTTACTGAGAGAAAGTGTAAGTACTCTACAGTTGTTATTTTACAGCAGTGAAAGTAAATATCCATTTAAAAACAAAAAATGTGTTTGTTAGTCAGCTTTGCTAGGATTTATGGTAGACTACATAAAACAACATAAATATGTACTGATTGTATCTTAATCTGTGTATTTTGGATCCCATTTTGGATATTAGCAACAGAAAAGGTATTCCCAAGTGTTCTTTCTTGTCAGCTTTAGATGGCTTAGAAAGTCCTTCT
Organism: Fringilla coelebs; assembly: GCF_963513975.1. NCBI lineage: Eukaryota > Metazoa > Chordata > Aves > Passeriformes > Fringillidae > Fringilla > Fringilla coelebs. Next base: position 41,327,683 of record NC_140032.1, on the reverse strand, counting down.
TCATTATGATGGAGATTATGTAGAAGAGTGTATTATTGTCTTATATGAAAAGATTAATTAAACATTAGCTGTAAAGCTGTGAGGGTGCTTAGGTGAAAGGCCAGGTTTTTGCCCTGTTGCAGAGCCAGGAGACTGTCAAGAGTTGCTGACTCTCATCACCAGCTGTGGCACAGGCTGGAGGCCATTGTGGGTTACCGGACTGGCTGTCACTCCTTAGGGAGCCCAAAGTATGCAAGGAGAGCTGGAGAACCACAGGCTCCTCCTACCATTGTACCTTCCTGCTGGAGCTCAGTGGCTACCTGAACAGAGAGCTCTGACAGTTTTCTAGCTGTGCTCAGTGCTCACTAGAGGTTCCAGTCTACCAGACTGAATCACAGAAAATGCTTTTAAAAAATTGAACGTTAAAAAAATTGCACAAGAAATCAAACTAAACTAAATTTGCATGGAAACTCTTGGTTTTTTGCAGTCTATAAATGTTTCTGAAGAGACCACTGAGGACTCATGGGTGAACAAACTTTCTCCAGCAAAAAGGAGACTCATGTAAGTTGCTAACAGTTTTTGCTGATGCATAGAAAGTAGCCAGAGGAAGTAGTTAAACGCAGTGTAAGAGCAGAAGTTGTGGTTTTCTAGCAAAGTCACACAATAAATAACAGGTTTTTACATACAAGTGTAGTATGCAAATCTATATATGAATAGTTGTGCAGCTATTTAGATTATTCCATTGGCACTGTTGAGTGTGTCTAATCTTAGCAATCAAGTATTAGGTAGTAGTGTGAAAAATACCACTTGGCAGAGGAAATAACAATATCAACTCAGGAATTACAGAGTTGGGTTTCAGCACCTAGTTGATTAGCACTCTAGCATAGAAGAAGCCTGTGCTAATGACATGCTTCCAGGTGTGGTTTCCAAGTGAATACAGCTGGAGAAGGCATGGCAGTATGGTAAGGAGACAGTAAAAGTGCTTCAAAGTGGAAGCAAGCTAACAAGAAGCCAGTGTGGGGAGTGGAGACTGCCAAGAGCACAGCAATCTGGAGATGGAGAAGCAGACTGAAGAGTCAATGAAGCTGGGAAGTTATAAAGAATATATAGATGGCAACAAAAAAGGTGAGGGTGGGAGCATTTTAAACTGAATTTTTGTTTGTTGTCCCCTAGCTCTGCTTTTAGGAAATCCTAGTTATTTAATTTCCCATGTCATTAATCTAGATTTCTGGCTTTTGCAGCAGGAATTGTCTGTGTTGTTTGGCTACAAAGTAGAGGGAAACTACATGAACCATTTCTCTGCCAGAAAATAAAAATGTGCTAAAATGTTTTATTTTTATGGCTAGCAATTTTTATATGATGCACAGTTTTTACCTGCAGTACCGGGTTACATGTCTTCTCTGCTTCCTTAACTCATGCAAGGCTATTTTCTCCCATTTTTGTTCTTTTAAAGAGGCTGTAGCCTGGCTGTAGTGGCTGGAATACTCTATGGTTCCAGTTTTGTACCAGTACTTTACATCAAGGACCATGGAAGAAGAAATGACACTGTATACACAGGAGCAAGCCAGTTTGGTAAAGGCTAATAGATCGCTTCTACTCATTTCATCATTGTGTTCTCCTCCTTTTTTAAAGGCATGGGGTGAAGTTCTTGATATGCCTGAAAATATACCATGACAATTTATCAGTTCTGCACTACTTTAGTTGTTGTCATAATCATAGCCCTAGCACTCCCTTTTTCTCAGAGGTAAATTACACCATAAAAAACACTGAGAAACAGCTCAAAGACTACCATACTTAACTGTTTCTGAAAGCATTTAATACTAGCATTCTCAAAATACAGAGTTTGTATGAATGGGGGATGAGGACATGAGCTTGCCAATTGCCAGCAACAGTAAAGGAAGAGAAGACTGATCATAACAGATGAGGAGAGCAGATATGTGGCAACATAAGTAATTAAAACCATGTTGTTTTTTAAATTGAAACCATTTAACATAAGCCTAGTTGCCATTTTCCAACAACTTTCCTCCAGAAACATTTTCCTTAAGGTTTAGGGTATACTCTATCAGGTAATGCCTGAAGCAAGAGCAAAGCTCTGCTGAGAACACATAATGTCACCATTGTCATATACAATTTCTTTTGAATACTGCAATGTATGTATTCCCCAGCCAGGCAAAACAGATGTTGTCATTACCATAGCTGCCTTTCCTGTTGAGAATTTATAGCTCCAAGGAGACAAGGATCACCTTGCTACATGCTTCTGCTTTACTGTGTTGGAAATACTCTCTTAGCACGTACAAAATCCATAAAGGATTTGTTATTGTTCATAATTATAGCGATCAAAATTATGGTACATCCTTCAAGATTAAAAAAGGACAAAACTGAGCTATATATCTAGCTTGCATAGTCTGTGCAGTTGTCTTGCCCTTAAATGTACAGAGCAAAACAAGGATTCAGGAATACAGGAACATAATTACAACTTCTCTTGACCATCTACAATTATGTAAAATCCCCACCTGAGCTTTTGTAGCCTCACCTGAGGATTTTCTCAAGGTTGTATTAAGTTAATTCAGGAATATGTAATAGAGTTCTGAAAATAACAGCTCATAGAAATGTTGAGAAGCCTGTAAAAAGTCAACACAGCATTTAGTTCATGTTTAATAGGTGTCATGATTTATGCATCCATAGACTGGCAGCTGTGTTCAGCACAATGAGATTTGAATTTGAATTCTTAGGAGTAGCACCTTTCTGCATTTTTGTCTATATAAATGTTATTGGTGAATATAATTTTGTTAATAACTGGTGTTTTTACTAACATTTTGTAATTTCTCTTTCAGATTTAGATTATGTTTTTGCACACTTCAGTGGAATATTTCTTACAAGTACCATCTACTTTTTGATCTATTGTGCTGTCAGGAAGAATAACCCTTATGTTTATCCCCAAGCCATATTGCCAGGTATGACTGTTTTTTAAATCAGCATTTCATTTCAGCTACCTTTTTGCAGTGATTAGTTCAAGTTGTATGTTGGAATTGTGGTTCACCTTTTAAGTACCTTCATTTGACTTCTTGTCTCTTTTGGAAGAGCACTATTAGGTTAATTAATAAAGTTTAGGAGGCAGTGATAACTTTTGTTCTAATCTGAAATGAGAGCAAAGTGACATTGGAGATTTTCAAAAACTGATTGCCAGAGTGGAGAGCACATTGCCCAGAAAATAATAAGCTTAAATGAATTTGCTACTTCAGTTGGAGTAGCTGATTTTCATCCTTTGAGCTTTGGTTTAGTTTGCCAGAGCCAGCTTGTTAAAGTAGTTAATGTACTAAAATACTTAGATATAATTGCTGTATTATGCTATAAGTATAAAACTTCCACAAACTGCTGCCCGTGTCTTGCTATGCATGTTTTTGATTGGGATTTATTTTTCTAGGGTTTGTTTCTGGTGTGCTTTGGGCAATAGCCAGTTGCTGCTGGTTCCTGGCCAATCACTATCTTAGTGCTGTCGTCAGCTTTCCAATAATTACTGCAGTAAGTATATAAAAAATAAAATCTCTAACTAGAATTAAAGGTGAATGGGTTTTTTACGCTTCTGCCTTTGGAATTCAGTTGAAATTACGATGGGTCTAGAGCATTGTTAGTCAAAATTATGCAGTGCCTCCTCTGCTTGTCTGCACTAGTCTTTGGTTTTTTAGGAACATGAATGTTTGTGACAAGCACCATCTTGGTCAATGTAAAGCATAAGAAAAACCAGATGAATTGAGAGGGTGAGTCTTCAGGTTATGTAAAAGCCAAAGCTTTGTAAACAGAATTATATCAATATTAACTATTTGATTGAAGTGGTTATAAGAAGAATTTTTTGTGCTTTCATCCCAGGAAGTATATTTTGGTCTGGACGTTTTTGAATTTTTTTGTAGCTGTTTTGCTTGCTTAAGTCATTTTTTCTTTTTACAGTTCTTGGACAAACAGAACAGATTATGTACTACTGAAAATAATGTTCTTATGCAAATGTGTGGAAAATAGGTTGGCCTGTTCTGTCTCTGTTTTATTCCTGTTTATGATATACCTTTAAAGCATAAATTCCAATTACTAGGTAAAAATAAAATTTGCATTTACTCTCTTGACACTGCACTAGTTGGAAACACAAAGGTGACAAATGAGAGTTAATAAATATTAAGACCAAAGTTTTACTTAACAGCTGAATTTTGGAAGCAAACTAATGAAACAGCTTTAATAGGGATTAAGCTTTGCCTCAAGATGCAGTAAGTCAAAATTTACTCTGCAATACGCAATGAAAAAAAAAACTTGGGATCATTCTAATTAAAAATTGAAGGATTAATGGAAAGCAGTTTTAGTAATTTAGTTATCAGTATGCCTAAAGGGCAAGGATGTAAAATCACAAAATGAAAAATATAAGGAAGCACTAATGAGAAACTGCCTATCTGGACAACAGGTTTAGAACAGCTGCTTTATTTCATTCTGGAGAAAATTTTTAGAGACATCCTTTACTTTCATCACATCCCTTTAACACTTTGTTCCATTTTTTTAAAGTGCATTCCTCTCACAGCACACATTATCTATAAAGTGAAAAAAACCCTCAAATAATAGTTAGCAAAGTCTCTAGGAAACAGGATCCACACATATATTCAGCATGAGACACTGTTTGCTGCTTATTTCTGTGTCCCATCAGCTGCATTGAGGATGAAGAGAGGAAGGTCGCTGGCCAAACATCTGTCAAGTGTTTCTCAGAACAGCTCTAATGCAAAGCATTAACAGAGCGAGGTTTTGCTTCATGTTCAGATATTTTCTCATCAGAGATGAAAATTCAGATCATTTCTCCCTCAGGGGGAAAACTCTATTACCAAGAGTGCCTGGAAGTTGCTGTTGTGTATCACTGTTTGCTGTTAGCCAGGAAACCTCTACAACAACATCACAGAAAATCAGGAGTTTCTCTGACCTGTCTCCCTGGCTGGCTTTGTGCTTTGTCCAGATGCCAGCTATACAGGAAATACATCTATGTTTCAGTCTCTTGATATCATACTGAGCGATAAAATCAAACTTTTTCCAGTAGTTAGTCATGCTAATAAAGGAAATGTTAGGAAACATTGTGGACTCTAATTTGGACTAAAGTGAGGCATGTTATTTGGAGTCTACTGAAAGAATATGTAACAGCTGGAGCAGACTCTGCAGTGTAATTTAGAAAAAAGTTGTGCCTACTGAAAAGAAAAACAAAAAAAGCCCAACAGTTTCTTGACTCTTTAGCCCTTCATGAAGATTTTATTGTATCTTACTTAGTAAATATTTCAGTGAAGTTTGTGCTTTTGTCATGAGTGCTTTATTTTTACAGAATGGTAAGACTTAAATGTGTTATCCAGACAAAATTCAACCACCCTGAGAGCAGTAATGAGACAGAGTAAATTTTAATTAAATGCTGTAATGTACAAATTAATCTTGTTCTTTAGGGTCCTGGCCTTGTTGCTGCAATGTGGGGAGTCCTTGTATTTAAGGAAATCAAGGTAATGTAACTAGGACTCTCACCTAATATCTCCTGCTTGCCTCTGTCTGTAGAAACAGCATGACTTTGTATACAGCTGTATCTCAGATTCCTCCTCCTTACAAGTATTGCATTATGAAACTGAAAGTGATACCATGCCATATTAAGTTTTCCAAGAAACCTGAAGAACTGTGAACAATTTTTACAGGGATGAAGATTTTAGTTCCATAGCTGTGTGAAGAGCAGTGGATGTAAAGGAAGAATGTAGCACAGCCAGGAGGCAGGATGCCAGGCACTGCCTGAAGACAGTTTTCATTTGAGCCAGTTCTTTCAGTGGAGCAGGGGAATGAGCAGTTGTCCCAATAATACATCAGCAAGTACATTACATTTTTAGGGTCAGGTTCAACAAACGATGTAAAAATGCAACAGGTATTGTAATTACAATTATTATTACATTGTAATATTATTATTACATCATAATTATTATTATTATTTAAAATGTTATTATTGTAATGACCTTTGTAATTACAGTGTAATGTAAAGATCTTAAATTGATACAGCAATGGTTGTCTACAACAAGATAATTTACTGGATTTTAGCATATAGGGCAGAAGTTAGTTTTCTAATGGAATCTGAAGCACTGAATGCTAGCACTGTAATACCAGGTTCTTTTTGCCAATTTATCCAGGATCCATAGGTACCTAATTGGATCTAGAACTAAAAGTTCTGTGTCTCCCACTGCAGATTAGTGTTGCAACACAATAGAAGATCATAATGTCCATTACCCAAATCTTTGTAACTCTCTAAGCCTTTCATTCTTTTCATATAATCTCTGCCTAAATGAAACTTAGTATTTTATTCTGCCTTTTTTTCAAATGTTTTCAATAATGACAAGATGATATTTTCCTTTTTCTCTTCTTTTGCCTGTACAGGGACTGAAAAACTACGCGTTACTGTCAGTATCATTTTGCGTCATTTTGGCTGGATCACTTTCCACAGCTTTTTCTAAAGTTTAAAAGGACCTTCTGGACCAGTAGATGGTGCTAGCGTTTAACACAAATAGAAAGACCGAATGTTGGTAGATCACAGTACATATATCATTTTCAAAATGTATGTCCAAAATTTACCCTAACTTACTTCTGCCAAGTGGAAAATGAAAACATTTGGCATGAAAAAAAATCTGGAAATACTTGTTTCTGTTTTTCTTGGAATAGTAAGAAAATCAAAGGACCTTATTAATCAAAACAAAATGATTTTAATTTTACTAATTACTTGTTTTTTTTCATTCAGGTGCTAAACTTCATGTCATCATAAATAGCAATTTACTGTTGTGATGGTGGATAGTGATTTTAATTTTAGTCTATGATACTGTATGTGTTTGCAAGCTGATTTGTTTTATTAAACTATTTTGTCTTACTGACTTAAGTATAAGATACATCTTGAAATATTCCCTATGAAACTGATACACATGAAGATAATAAAGCTTTTCTTTTATTTAGAAGCATTATTTTTTAAATTCATTAGTTTACATGAAAATGCTATCTTCCAATCACTTCAGATTTGTGAAGGAAATTAAGTTAAAAGGGTACTGCAAAATAAATTACTTTTGTTCCACATTTTTCATAATCACCACTAACAGGGACAACTGTTTATTTTCTTACTTGTGGCAGCTAACCTTTATGTATGCAGAGCATGTTATCGGAATCTCCCCTAAGCCTTTTCTTCAGAACATTAGACAACCCCAGCTCCTTCAGTCTTCTCTTGCTTGTAACTTACTTGCAATTTCTCTGCGTCTTTCCTGATAATAGAGTGGTTTGGCGGGAAGAGACTTCAAAATCACCTAGGGCCACCCCCTCTGCCAAGGACGGGGATGCAGTTCACTAGGCCAGGATTCTGAGGGCCCCATCCAACCAGACCTTGAACACTTCCAGAGATGAGGCATCAGCAGCTCCTTGACAGCCTATTCCAGTCTTTCACCACCATCTGAGTAAAGAATTTAATGCTAACATCTAATCTAAACCTAACCTCTTTCAGTGTAAAACCATTGCCCCTTGTCTTGTCACTGTCTGCCCATATAAAAAGTCCCTCTCCCTCCTTTTTATACAGCACCTTAAGCTTCTGGAAGGCTGCAGGGAGGTTTCCCTGAAGCTTTCTCCATGCTGATCTCTCACTAAGTGGACTGGGTCTGTGTAGAATACCAAAACATAGCAGTCAGGCTACAGTCTTGTAGCCAAAAACAAAGAGCAGCAGTAAGACTCTGGGTGTTTTTCCCCATCCCATTTGCAAGCTCTGTTCATAGTTACACATCACAACTACTTGCTGTCATGGCTTGATACTGTTACCATGTTTAGATTGCAATCATAATTTCTCCTTTCTCCCTTCCACTTTTCCTTGTCTACTCTGCAGCAGATTTGATTTTAGAACTGTTACTCAACCTGCTTTTTCCCATCTTGTGTTGTTTATTTCTACCTAGGTGTCAGAACTTGGTGTCTGACAGTTTTTTTCCCCTCTGAGGCATTTCTCTAATTTTGGTCTCTGTGTTAAACTTGTCCTCCAACAAGGTGGCAGCATTTTTCAGCCGGATGTCATCTGCAAATTTAATAAAAGAACTCTCTAAGTGCTTTAAATAATTAATGAAAATGCTGCATGATACTGGCCCTTACTTACATTGGGTATCTAATACTTCTTTTTACTTTTCAGGGAACAGTTTGATTAATCTTTGAGTACAATTTTCCTGTGTCTTGCAGTGCTTTTGCTTGGACTGCATTCTTGGAGCTTTTACATAACATCAGGTAGAAAAGTCAAGATACATGATGTTTTCTACCCTAATACCTGATATTGAACTGAAAACTGGTATTTTTTTTCTGTCCAGTACCCAGATCAGGCACAATTTCTCCTTGACAGACACTTGACTGTTACTTACCTAGCCATTATTCTATTGACTCAGACAAGGAAAAGTAATAGATTCACTGTGTTTTTGAATTAACTTGAATTAAACAGGACATTTATTAATATCCTTGGTTCTGTTTAATTTATTAAAGATCACAGTCTTCAGCGTTCCATTCTTAAATATTCCAGGAATATAGTCCATGCCAGAATGTTGCTGATAGACAAAGAATTGGAAAAACCAAAACACAATATCCTTCTGCTCCTCAGATTTAGGATAGGCTTTAGGCTGGGATTTTAAAGATAGGTTTTAATATGGCAGTGAGGGGCATACTCGTCACAAGTTTATGTATAGTAAATTACTAATGCTTCAGTCCTGCTCCCTAGGAGGTGCAAAGGCAGCAGCAGGACAACTGCCTTGGGCAAGCAGGTGACAGCAGCAGGGGCAGAGGGGCCGGTGCCTGCCCTGCACAGACCCTCTCCTGACCGGGGGTGGGGGGGGGGGAAGCCGCGCTCTCAGTGAGCAGTGAACTCTGCAGGAAACGTCCCTCCTGCTCCGGGCCCTGCACGGGCTGTTCCAGTGCCCCTGCATGGAGGATGGCCACAGGGTGCTGGCTTTCCAACCATGCTTGCCTATGCCTGCTCCACCTCAGGAGCAACACGGATGCAGGCATGCTATCAGAGTTTTGAAACTCAAGGGCTTCCTGGTGTCTAGAATTATGATCACTTTAGGTAAAGAAGTGTCACTTTTAGATGAAGAAAAGAAAGTTGGATGCAATATTCCATGCTGAACTGTATGGGAAATGTTACAAACCTTACATTCTGTTCATCATCTCTGTAACAGCCATGATTTTAAAGGCTTGGGATATTATATTTTGTTATGTTATATTATATATAGTATTTACTTATTATATTCGGTTGGGAAAAAATCCCAACCAATCTAGCAACAAGAAGGGTTTTCTTCACAAATAGACATGGACCTAGTTCAGCTATGGACTGGTACATGCTCCTGTGGCTGACATTATTTCCATGATCATGAAAGACAGAACTTCCACCCTGTCTGCTTTCCCTTTCCCCCATCCTCTACACATTCCCTGGGACAGATGATCTTACAGCCTCTGCTGTCTCTCTTGGGGCATGCTGTTAACTTCTAATACAGGCACAGCATTCATCTACTGGATATGATTACAGGAAACAGTTAAATCTTCCAGGGCAGGAGCGCCTTTGCATTTCCTAGTTTTTGTACGAGATCATCGATTTTCTGGGGGAAAAAAAAACCTAAAAAACACCTGAGCTCATGTCCATAGCAATTGCCATGCAAATAAATGTTTGTTGTCTGATGCAGTTCTCCTGTCTATGTTGTAAAGCTATCAGATGTGCAGACTTAATTGCTAGGGTGTTAATTAAAATTCTTGCTTGTGACAGCTCAAGTATGACCTTTATTAAAATGTTTTTTAGAGGCTATCCTATTAGATTTGACCTGATGGCAAGAAAAAAAATCCCGCCTCTTCCAGCACTTTTCTGTGAAAAGCCCCCTGTGGCATTCCAAAATAATTTTTGTGATGTTCACTTGGAATATGTTGTATAAATATTCCACTCATTTCTGAGATTTTTCTTGGTCTTGACATTTCCAGTTAGAAATAACACTGTTACTTCTTTCATGTGAGGATGCTGGATTAACAGCATGTTTACAGAGTTATTAGTACAAAACAGTCTGGAAGTAACTGAGTTTAGTAAGAGAAAATTCTACAGCTAATATAAATTGTCATGGTTCTGTTTATATCAACTTGTTTTTGTATAAATGGAAGAATCACATTTCTTAGGGAAAACTAAGCTTTCAAATATTTGTTTATGCTGTTCAGCAACTTTTAAGAATATATTAGAGCTTGCTTTAAGAATTTTTCTCTGGTAATACTTAGAGGCAAAGTAGCCTTTAAAATATAGGTAAACTGGGAGTTTCTGAAGATTTTTGTGCAGCCTTATGAACTGGGGAACTTGGTGTCATCTTTTTTTAGATTTCTCTTACCTCTTTATTCCTTTATCTGTGTTAATTATCAATGGATATTTTGAGGCTCACAGCCCTTCCAGAGTTTTATTCCTTAATATTCTTAGTAAAAATTACTGTACCTGGAAAAATAATTTAAATACAATTGCTCCTGTCTTCAAATGTAAACAGTGAAAACTGGTGCTTTTCTAAACCTAGATAAATTTTATATTTTCTCTGTCTAATAATTTTCTTTTTCAACTGATATTCAAGGTTGATTAAATACTATTCCAACTGTCTGACCTGATCCTTGAGCTTTCTTGCAGCTGGCCTGAAAATAAAATTAAAATTAAGACAATACATGCTAACAATTATTGTATTTTTTCTTTTACTCACCAATTATTTTAATTGCTGAAGTGGTGATTCTTACATTCTTCATGCTTACTATAAAACATTTTAAAAAATCTAATAAAGTATATTTAATTTTTTAATGTAAATACCAAACAGTTCTTGTGTCTCTTGCTGCTCTGAAGGGCCTGTTTGAAAGTATAACCTGTGAGAGGAAATAAAGGAAACAGGAACTGCATTAGTCCTGCTGCTATGGGTGATTCAGGCAGTCCTTGTGCAAATAACTTGGCATGACCTCAGGTTGGTTTTGGTATTCATATAGGGACCAATTCACTGGTACTGACATAAACCATACCTAGAGATACTTTAGTTATTTCCCACAGCTTAGCATTTTTCATGCTGCAGATCTTCTAGAAATATTTCCTGCAGAACTGGGAGACATCTTCCAGGGCCAAAGCAGGGAAGATGTGCAGAGGGAGAGGTTTTTCACTTCACTACTTAATAAAATGAGAGAACTGCTGGCAGCAGTTTTTCTGTACGTCTTGTTTGCTGCAGAGAGGGAAGCTGTCACAGCTCTCTGAGCTAGTCTCACTGAGCCTGTAGGCAAACCTCAAAGGATATTGTTCATTGACACCATTCAGGGATCAGAATAAAAATGTTGCTGTTTGTGGATAGAGGCTGGGGAAGAGGAGCGCTTGTTAAGGAGTTGCAGAATGATATCTGCTCCCCACCTGTATTTGTACACCTGGGCTTTGATCCCAGCCAAGGAAGAACCCTGGGAATACAAAGACCACAGGGTCTTCACAGATCCATCGTAGGAGGGCTGATCTAGTCCTTAAGTGGATGGCAGTATTTCACATCAGGTGATGCTCTGACTCTGCAGGTTATTTTCCAGTTGCTTTTATGTACAATTGAAAGGTTGGAACTTTAATAAAAGCATATCATGGCTTATGTTCCTTGAAGCATTCTGTGCTTGTCAAGTTCAAAGGAAATAGTTTAGACTGTTGGCTTGTCTTACTTCCAGATGTACTTGCACTGAGCATGCATGACCTCATCATCAGTTTCTGCTTCAGATGTTTGTGTCTAGCATTTTCAAGTGAAGTAGTTGAAATTTAGTGCATAAATCCAAAACCTAGCATTTCTAACAAAAGCTTGTGATTAAAAAATAGCCTTGTTTAGATGTTTCTAGAAGTTGGCAGCACAACACATTATGTGATGTTAGTAATGTGAGCAATGAGATATTTATTAAAAATAGGTTAAGCACTTGCAGCTTGTGAGTTGTAACATACATTGTGTTTCCTTGACTTTCAAGAGGCTAGTCACCACATTCTTCTTATACTTTTCTAACTTTGCAAACACTGAAATAAAATGCTTGTCTTTTTTTCTTCTTTGTTGGTTACATTGATTGTAGGTTAGAGGCAGATTCTTTTTCTTAACTTAGTGGGCAACAGTTGATTCAATAAAGTAATAGTGAATTTCACAAAAGGGGAAAAGCTGAACTATGTAGACATGTTCCTGTAAGGGGTTGGTGATATCATGCCATGATATTCTTTAGCAGATCACACCTTTTCGTACTTTAATTTGGTAATTGTCATGACCCCAGAATTTCCTTTTTTTACAGGAAATAGTGATAATCCAGTTAGACTGATGCAATTAATAAACTTCTTCTATTGAATCTGGATTTCACTCGTTCTCTTTATGTGGGTCAAGTTGATTAAAGATTATGCCACTACCCAGCTGTTTGCTACTAATAGACACCTTGCAGGGAAACCAGTGGATAGGCTTTTGTGAGGTATGTTGTGAACTTCCTGGCAAAAAAACAGCTACATTAACTTTCTTCACTGTATGAGGTCACCTGAAGAAATTCTGGGGGTGGGGAATAGCACTTTAACCTAGCACATTAAGAGCATGTCCCTGCTACATTTTATCTGATTGTTGGGACAGAACTCCTCTTTCCTAAAACCTTTTGTTTTCCTCTTTGTTTTACTTCAGTGAGAAGATTCAGCTTAATGGTTTGGTTTTTTTACCTGAAGCTAAGAACTTTGCAAACATCTGTAAATTTACTCTGCCCTGCAAGGCTTGCAAATTTACTTGCTGCTTATCCTATTTGGTATCATTTCCATGCCTTTACAGATAACATCTTGATTTTGCTAGAAATTCAGAATCCTGGCTGTTCTAAACACAGTTTTTAATATGATATTTTTAATATTATATGTTATTTATTAGCTATGCCTTACACATTGCATCTTAGATACTGTCTGCTGTTGATGGCTGGGGCTGTTTAAGGATGAGATGTGCAAAGTTTCATAGTCTCTTTCAGTTTTAAGTCTTCACAAAGTGTCACTGTGATAACTGCAACTTAAAACACAAGAAAGTATCTTCTTTACTGGGCCTCCATGAAATGTGCCCTGACCAGGATTTGTAGACCTCTTGCATTTGTTTCATGAGGAAGATCCAAAAGAGCATGGGTAGACTCCAGCGAATGGATTTCTGAGTGGCTAGAAGGCACAAAGAGCTGCCATGCAATGAAATTGCTTCTGAAAATTTAGAAGAATAAAGTACCTCAGCAAAACTGTTCCCTCTGTCTTACATTGGTATGTTATGTCTATATATCTGTTGCTAGAAATGTTAGCTTTCACATTAATGGCAACTTGCTGATGGAAAATTAGTCAGAATATCACATTTTAAGGCTACCACCAAAGCATTTAAAGGAATATCACAGTTTCAAATGACCAAGTTATGTATATCTGCAAATACCTCAAGGTGTAAATATCAATATATGTGTGTAGACATGTAGAGATACACTCTAAATTAGATCCTTTTAATTAAAAAAAGATCTGGGAGTTGTTGCAACTAGTTCCCTGAAAATGTCAATTCAGTGATGAACAGCAGTTGAAAAATGCTAGCATGTTTGAAATTATTAAACAGTAAGTGGGGAAATATCACTATGCCAGTGTATAGTTTCAATTCACTGATCACTGAAATACATGTTTGATGGATTTTTAAAAGTCATGCAGAAACAATAAGACCTTCCCTTTTACAGAATGATTCCTACTTTAAATAGCACAAGACCCAGCCTGAATGTGATAACATTACCAAAATGTGATAACATGTCCATATATTAACAAGAAGAAACATGTTAATAGGGATTGATTAGTCACTGTGGGTTATGCAAGAAAAACTGAACACACAAGAAAGTTATTAGAAATGAGGATTGAAAGACAAGAGTGACTTTTTTCAAGGAAAACATAATCAGTGTTTTGAAACTTATTCTCAGATTTAGTACCCATTAGTATTATAAATGGGATCTGAGGCAATTAGTGAAAGACAAGGCCATTTCTGACTATCAGTCACCACAGCTGATCTGAATGGAATCTCTGGCTCAAGCCTTTAAGCCACCTGATTTCCAGAAAGAGCTATTTCATGAGAGAAACCTTTTCGTTCCAGACATAATCATTCAAAGTCCAATATTTGCAGAATTCAGCTATTCTACTACATATAGAGAATATACGATATAATTTCATTAAAATGGTCATATAAATTCCATGGCAAGGTTAAGCACATAAGCCCCTTTTCAGTGTAATTTTTCAACAACTCTCATTATTGGGATGTTCCCAAACAGTGCAAATGGTTTGGGTAATACTGACATCCAATGCTTAATTTAGAGCTAAACTTTATCATTTAAAATCTGTTTACATTGACCAAGACCATTAGATTAAAATTCACAACTTCAGTAAAAACTTTGAAATATTCCTTCTAATGCAGAACTTTGCACAAAGCAGAGGCTGTTTCTGACAGATATTATTCAGACTACAGGTTCTGTGAAAGGTTACACTGTTAGTTTGTTTGGTATCTGCTGTGGCTTTTGTCCTGCTGCTCCCTGCCCAGCAAAGAAATTTCTCCATGCAATCAACATGTGATCATTGGTACAGGCGGGGACTACTTTTGATTAAGGGTGATTGTATTTTTTCTTCAGCTTCTGTCCAAACTTGTCACTATGGTTTGTGCTAATTGTGATGACAAGCACAAGGAAGTCAAAAGGCGAAACTCCAGAAGATAGTAAAACAGAAAATGTTAAAGAGAGATAATTGAGAAAAGCAGAAGGAACAAGCTAGTAGAAATTAATGTGATGAGAAATATAAGCAGAACATTGATGTAGGACTTCCACTAGAAGGACAATGAGCTTTTAATTAAGATGTGGCAGACAGGCAGAAATTCAAGTACAGATGACAGATCAAACCAAGATGAAGATGATTGTCTTTCCAGTGCAGTAATAAAATTAGAAGCAATGTAGTTACAACAACAGTTTCTGATTATCTGAATTAAAGGGACTTTCAACAACTCTCTGACATATTGAACTGATTATGCTTCTAATTTAGGGACTGTGGTATGTTTTAGCATAACTTTGCTCAGATAACAGTTTGGAATCTTTCTCTTCCAGCCTTACACAGTGAAGTAAAGGAGGCTAAAAAGAGCAGTCTGTACAATTTTACCAGGGAATGCTTTCAGTATTTCTCCCCCACCGTTGCAATGTGTCAGCAGCATATGTTATTTTCCTAGTTACTCAAGTAATAATTGCATTATTTCTCTTTGTGTTTGTTCTCAAAATAAACATGACTTGGCAAAAGTTTCCATTGTGTCTTCATTTTGAAGACTGTAGGCACTAAAGCTAGCTAATAAATTTGAACATATTAGAGAAAGGAGATAGTAGAAAAGAAAAATAGTGGTTTAGTCCTCTTGTGGCTGTTTAAATGACTATTAGAAGTAAATTCATTTAGAAAAAGTGTCCTTGTATGTAACTAAAAATATGAATCCATAATTAGGTCATATTTCTGTCAGTTTTATAAGGGAAATAAATGCTCTACTACCAGGAAAATAATCTTTCTGTTTAAAGTATAGTTCTTAACAAATAGTCTTGAACTGAGCATCATGCTATCATTTTGTTGATAAGACAGTGTCTCAGTTCTCCTAACCTGACCATTCTAAAAAAATAGCTTCAGGGAGGAAAATTCTTCTGCTGGTTTTATGATGTAAACTCAGCTGGTTTTCATATTTTTAAATATTTAAGCCTAGGCCCAGAGCCAGTGCCTGGAAGTTGCATCTGTATACCATATTGATGCCAGTTTGAAGGGATTATCTTATTTTCCATTATCTTGTCTTCCACTTAAAAATGAGATTGGAGAGCATGTCCTTCAGCTGGAGAAGTTTCACAAGAGGATCTGGATGAGCTGTGTAACGAGCTCTGCAGTGGGTGGATTTGCAGCTGTCCAAAGGTGTGCCCACAGAGCCCTTAATAAAGGCAGCTAAGATGTGCCAGTCTTGACAGGAGAGTGAGTCAGGTGGACAAAATGTGTTTGCCCAACCTGTTCCTTGTGAATTGAAGTGCAAGGGGAAGAAAAATAATTTCTTAAGGATATTCTCAAAGACATCTTCGCTGACAAGAAGCAAGGGCAAGGTAATTTTAAGGAATAACAATGTGCTTTGGTAATGAAATGATAAAAAATGTCTCTTAGTAGCCAGGATGCTTTGAACTATTCAGTAAAATGTTCTTATTTCGGCCATACTGGTGTCTGTAAACATGAGCAGCTGCAGGGCAGAAAGGGTGGGTGATCTGTCTCTCACTGTAACCACACCCTTATGCAGCAATGACTTGTACAGAAGAGAGGAAAGGAAATCTGAGCTGCTCCTAGAATCACTGCCTGTTTCTGGAATAAATATTAAGGAGATTTTTTTTTTATCATGCTGCAGCAGGTATCAGAATAAACCAGTTTTTCCCTTTTAAACCATAGATAGGAAAAAACCCCATTGACTGCATTGCAATATCATCATCATTGCTTTTTTATACTCCCCTTTAATTCTTCTATACTTCTACATTTCTCAAGATCAAGTAAATGTGGTTATCTCCTGCAACTCTTACTCTATATTTTTAGTATAAAAATTTTCCTATCAATATCAAATACTGAAGATTCAGAGAAATTGTCATCACCTGAGCTGAGCTGTCAAATTGTTTAATAAGAATGATTCAAAACATCAGCATAGGTGTTTTTGGCTTGGAGTTTTTTTGCATTTTTTTATATTTCCCATTTTTATCTTTCTATGGAATAAGATCTGAGAAAAAATACAGATGTTTCTGCAGACTTGAAGCATAAATATACATATATAAAGAAGACAAACTTATTTTGCTACATTAAAATTCACAGCAGTGAAGATATGCATAGCAGCATTACAAATCCAGGACTGTCAGTTGTCTTGAGAAGAGATTTCTAATGCAATTTTCTCAAAAATAAAAGTAAAATAAAATATGTCTCATGGCAAACAACCATTGCAGATTGACATCCTGGATTGCTTTATCACACTGAGGAAGAAAAATTATTCTAGCTTTTCTAGTAAGATAGAAAACCAACCTAAGGAAGTTATGCTTGCACTGTTCAGTGCTAGGAAGAGGAAAGCTTTGGGCGCTGTCCAAAGCAGTGTATGTAGGAATGAATTTTTAAAATGCTTCTGCAGAAGACTTTTGTGTATCCCAGCAGAAGACATGTTTAATCCTTTCTCCCCTTCAGCAGTGTGATCAATGAGCAAGTCAAACAAATAGAGAAAGGAGTGCTGCTCATGGATGGTTTTGCTTTTCAGTCAGATGGAATCAAGGCATCACTGCCCTATAGTGGGTTTGTGACATCTGCAAAATATTAGGAAAGAAATACGAACATGCTATGAAACTTCAATTTGAAAACAATAGTAAAGGTTTGGGTTGGAGGTCTTTTGCATTTGATATCATGGGGAGGTGGGTGTGTGTATGAATAAAACCTCTTCTAAACCATAAAGAAATCTTCAATTTAAGCTACTTATTTATAATTTTTTTTTAATACCAAAATATCTCCTTTCAGCAAAGAATCAAAATGAAGGAAGAAGTAGGGAGGAAACTCATGCACACAAAGATTTGCTAAAACACCTACAATGCCTAAACTTCAATGCAAATATAGAGAGTTGTTTTCATTATATGTCAAAAAAGAAAGTTTATTGAGATAAAAAATTTTTGTGCTTAACTTATTCCAAAATACTGCTGCAACTAGGAAAGTGTCATGGTGATAGGAGAAAAAATGTTACTGTAGCACAGAAGATTTAAATATTATTCTTGCATCAAAGCATAACAGAGGCTGTAGATGAATACAATATTTCCATATTATTACAGATTTATAAATAATATGTATTTGTTATTTTAGGTATGTAGGACTCCTGGTAATTCTGTACCACTGCCTGGTAATTCTGCTTCTTGGATGTTTTTCCTGAGGGAAAACTGGTTCAGAGCAGTGCAAAAGGGTCAAGTGTCAGAACACACAGGAATAGGTCTGACATTATGAAAGCTGAGCAATGTACCATGATGCACTTCAGGTAAATCTTGACAAGACTTAGTGGGGAAAAAAGAAGAACTATGAAGAACTGTTAATTGCCATTTGCCTTGGAGTCTAGGAGATCCACAGTGTTGGCTTGGTAAGGGGTTTATCCATACTGCTCGGGCAGAACTGAGAGTGTATCTTAAGATTTTGACTGATTTTTCTTCCAGGAAACACAAGGGGGAAAAGAAGGAAAGAAAAGGGAAAAACACCCACCTTCCTAATTTTTTAGACAGAACATCTTCAAAATCAATAGAAAAAATTATTGCTGCTGTTGGCTAACTAAGAAACTGAAACAAATGAAAGCTAACGCATGAAAGAGAACACTGTTTACATTTTTTTCTTTAGAAAAGAGAGGCACCTGCGAAAGAAAAGGCGTTCCCAGGTGAAATATGAACTAAAACTCAAAATGCCATCAGAAGAAAGATGTCTAACTATTAAGTTTTAACGTGCCCTTTCTCACCCAAAAAACACCTCAAGAAATGTATATGTTAAGCTGCTGGCTCTTGCTTCTAAACCTTTTCAAGTCATAGACTCCCCAATGTGTTCCTCTGCAGGATTTTCCAGTTCAATAGCTTTCAAATTGTTTAGTTCCATATAAAACATGAATTTTAAATATGTGTAAATTAAAAGTGGTCTCACAGTGAAAAACATTGACTTCAGCAGATTCTTAAGAGTGGAGCTTGAGCAATTATCAGAACAACAGCATTCTTGCTGAGAGTCTGCCTTAAACATCCATATTTCTGATTTTCTCCTCCATTCGTCTTCACCCAAAATTCATTTATCTCATGAGCTAATCTTTTTGTTTGCTTGGTTTTGTTTCTAGGCATGGAGTTTGGATTAAGACCATTTAAGAAGATGTAGGCATTTAGGAGGACCAAAAATGCACTGGAGACGTGTGTTGGGTTTATTTAACTAAGGCGCAAATAGGGCTTATAAAACACAGTGTTGTTTGTTGAGCTTCTAACTAATTGTTTGATAGGAAAGCACTGCAAAACCATCTGTGGAGGAAACAGCATCTTAAAGATGAAAGCTCATATTGCAAGTCTTAGCAAAGAGGAAAATGTGTGAAATAAGCCTTCTTATGGGATTCAAGAGAAGGGAGACATTTCCTGGGAAAATTTAAAGTTTTGGGGGCTCAGAGGCCAAGGCAATTTGGGGTGCAATCTTTGAGTAGAGGTGACTTTCCTCTCCTCTCATGGTTTAAATGAATTAAATGAAGGGATATAAAATGAATAGTCATAGTCTCTTTCAAAGACTTCAAATAAATCATCCAGTTAGGTGACACTCCTTCCGTTTCTATTTTACCTCTGGCCCTACCTCACTTTCTCACACAGTACATGCAGTTCCATTTTTAGACTATCATAGAAGACATCCTTATATAAACACTCAAAATTCAGAAGTTTCTTATTATCTTATACTTTTCAGATGTTTCTTACATGAAAAGTTCCTTTATTGCAAAACATATAAATACTTGTGTCTTTAGGGTAAGAGAACACAGATCAGTATCCCCAATATTATTTGCTTAGAATAATTTATCTAATGATTATTACAAAGATAAGTGCATTATCTGTCTCACTCATTTCTTTTCAAAGGAATGCTTGAAATTTTGGCTGTGGTATAGAATAGCTATGCTATAAGGCTTGGGAAAAAGTATAGAATTGCATATATATATTCAGAATTCTAAGTTTCTGCAAACCAGAGACAAGTCCTCTAAGAATCAGACTTCTTATCTAATCATTTTCTCTTTTAATTAATAAAATCAAATCAGTAAATCTAAACAACAACCTCAAAATTCAGCTCTCTAGGTGTATAACACCTGGATCTATGTATTAGCAAATAATGGTAAAAGTGGTAAGTAAAAGAAAAGGGAGGACAACTTAGTGATGTTGAATACACTTTAAAGGGCTTTCTCTCTGTTGATGGCTGAGCATCATTTTCTAAAACATGATAATGAGGGCTCACTGAGGAATATTCAGTGATTTTGCTGTCATTAAAACTACCAAGAAAAAGTAAAAAAGACATCATCTGCAATGTAAAACAACAACTAATTAAAGATATGCTCTTTGTGCACATTTAAGTCTTATTCCTGATCTAATACAACCTTTTAGATTTTACCACCCACCACCCCTCTAAAGTAAACAGTGACAACTCCTCTGAGGCAAATAGAATTCACAGTAGAGCTCTAATATTTTATGTAAATGCAAATCTACCTTACCTGTGGGTCAGAAAGATAGAAGTGATGCAGAAATCCAGCTAGCCAGGTATTTTACTCCTTTTATGCATTTTCGTAATTTCAAAGTGTTTATTTGGAAGGGCTGAATAATTCCAAAATCTTTTGTACAGGTTATTTATTAAGGTGGAATGATGGGGGGAGGATTATTTATACCCAACACAAAGAAGAAATTCCTGGTACATCACATTCTTTTCTAATGTGACATTTAACAATGTTTGATTGCTGTGCTTAAATGGCCAAAGTTATTTATATAGCTAGATATTATTATTATTATTATTGCCTTTGGCTTCAAATTAAAAATTAATTCACAGACATCATTACTGCATAGTCCTTTGAATATACTCTGAGGTCTTCCAGCTGCATAAACTTTAGCATTCTACCCTAGCACCTGTCACAATGCATCAGTCTCACAACTGCACTTTATTTAGACATTCATTTCAGAAATTGTTTCCATGAGTTTTTGTTTGTGGCTGTTTGAATTCAGCTCACAAACTGGGATTCTGTTACACCTTGTGCTCAGGCAAATTAACATCTGAACAATATTTGTTTGTTGATCTACAGAGTGATTCATTACAAGCTCTGAATCACAGTTACTTCTGGGAAGGCTCCATATTGTTAAAGTGTGCCTTGCAGTGAGTAGAACTGCTGAGATAATTACAATTTGAAACTTGAAACTTTAAGGTTACTTCAGTACAAACACAGGGAGCTGAGGTTTGAGGCATTTATGTGAAGCCATGAATAATTAGAAATGCTCATATGCTTATGCAATTGAATTTATTAAGAAAAAAAAATAGGCTTAATATCATCAGGAAGGTAACTGGGAAATAATTTTGTCTCCATTATGCTAGGTAAGTAATGAACCAATAATCTTGTCCTCCCAGACCATTATATGTGTCTGTCTCACAACATGTTTGCACCTCTTTTACAGTAGTGTTCTGGATGTACCTTGGATCACCAGAAAGTTGGAAAAAAAAAAAAAAGAGATTTCCTAAGATGGAAGATGGTATAACTATTACTAGATTATATTTTTTTTTACTTCGGTAAAAAACAAAAATATTATTTTTCCTGCTTCATATACACAGTAGAATTTTCTTAATTTGTTTTGAGAGTTTTAGAAAACTCCCTTTCTCATACATGGAATTTCTTAGATTTTAGTCGTCTTTTGAAAGGTATTCTGATAAAACTGTTAGATACTAAGATGAAGTTATATTAAGATACTCATAAACTGGAGTTACACAAATGTCTTTCTATTTTTTTCTTCCCCAGGTTTCTAAAGTAATTTCTAATGAAAAAAATAGGTCAGCTGTAATAAAGAAAAAAAATATCTTTACAAAACTAATGTGGAAAATAATTCAAGCCTCGGTTTTTAATTATAAATTTCAAATCTGTTTCCTATCTGTTTAAATTCCATATGGTGTCACACAAAATGATTTGCAGACCAGGTTATTTAGGGTGCTGCATTAGGATGTACAAAGAGCAGTGTGATGGGCTCTGAGCTCTTCCATCCCTGGGGCAGGGTTTGTAAGGAGGCCCTGTGGTTCATCTGGCAGGAGCCAGCAATGAAGAAAACTCTCAGTAGGTTATTTCACCCTTTCTGGGGAACTCTCCTTCTTCAGCATATTACTGACTCGCTTATTTCTAGTGGCAAAACCTAGGCCTGTTAATGTTATTTCTCTGGGTGAATATTCTAGGTACTGAAAGTTGTTCTCTCTAAAAAACTACAAATTTTATGTGCAGGAAGCAAGAATGAGTCCTCTCAAAATAATTCTTTCACCCTCTTCAATGTATCCATCCACAAAGAATCTCATACTGAAATGATGGGGAATGGAGCCCAAATTGCCAGAGTAGGTAATTCCTAAATTGT
Organism: Fringilla coelebs; assembly: GCF_963513975.1. Taxonomy (NCBI): domain Eukaryota; kingdom Metazoa; phylum Chordata; class Aves; order Passeriformes; family Fringillidae; genus Fringilla; species Fringilla coelebs. The sequence continues at coordinate 41,305,510 of NC_140032.1, read as the reverse complement.
TGCCTTTGGGGATCTCTTTTTCTACTACATAGCCACGTGGTGCATTTTCAGGAGACTGAATAGACCCATCCTACCCTTTGAAACATGGAAAAAAAAAAAGAGATTTTCCACTATTTTTGTAAATATGTTGCAGTTAGGAAGCATGTATGATTTAGCTTCCAATGCTGCTGTTAGAATTAGCAATTTAAATAAAATGTTTGTGCAACTTACTAGACTAAAGGACACAGTATTTAATTTCACTCTGTGAGACAGAAAGATACTTTATTTAATCATTGCACCAAAAAGTGTAGCCTGCTGGGAAGATAAGCTTGCAAGAGATATTTAAGACTTCACTGTAGACTTTATATTTTCTGTGAAAATATAATGTTTGAGTCTACAGATAGAGACTGTAGCTTTTTCAAAGAAAACTTTACATAGATCCTGTATGTCAGTTATGAGTCTATTCATTGCTAATTTATTTCTATAAGCTAATGCATTGTGAATAAGCAGAACAGGACCAGAAGCTAGGCTTCTATCTAGTAGACATGTTGGGACCATACAGGAAAAGAGGAACAAAAACAGAGATACTGAACAGAGACCTTTAGTGTGGACATAAAGTGCTAAACAAGCTGAATAAATCTAAATATAAGAAAGGGCTGACAAGAAGATCCTAAACAGGTGATTTAAATTGAATTTATGCTCCAACATTGTTCAAATATCGGTTTATTGACCTTGAAAACTTAGGCCTTCCCAGAGAGAAGGAGGATTACCACATATCTTTTTAACAGCAAAGTATTTTATTTGTGATAATCTCTTCAGTTGTTAAAAATGGGAATTAACAAAAGCGTGTTAGCGTTAAATTCAGAAAAAGTTAATAACATTAGCAGACTACTTCTGCATTTTGGCAGGTGTAGGAAAATCTGCATGTTCATGGATTATATTCTTCTTCTCAAATTAATATGAAATGTTTTGGCAACTTGACCAACGCTGTTTCTTTCTTGTCATAAATTCTCCATTCTTCTCAAACCATTCTCCTGACTTTCCTCTTGTGAACTAAATTCCTTTTGCAATTTCCTTATGTTACCACATCTCTTTAACCCTCTAGATCCAACCTAGATTGCCCTAAATGCTTTCTGCTGCAGTCACCAGGAAACTGAGAGTATGGAACTGTCGTGAATGCAGAATGGATGTGCTCAGTTCGGCCAAAGCGCATTAGAACAGTGCACGTGTGCAGGAGTGTTTGACCACAAGGATGAAATGAAATCATTGACACACTTTGCTTGTAGGGTTGATCTAATGAAATATCTTAGGGGTTTTCAAAATGAGAGAAATAAGTACATGGGAAAGTACATGGGAAACCATATGCAGAGTTCTGGATGCAGGTGTTGGAAGACCAAGCTAAGCCCTGGCCAGCCCTTGTACCACCCAGTGCTACCAGACATTCCCTGTTGAGAGATCTGAGGCCTTCAAAACCTTTTATGTCCATGCAAGGAATAAAAAAAAAAACAGAAAAATGCAAAAGAAACATATCAGAAGCCTGTCTTTGCAGGTCTCACATTATTTAATTAGGATAAGGTTATTTGTGTGGAAGGAGACAGAGAGACTGGTCTGGAATGGGCAGCTGTGAACACTTCTCAGAGAATCCCATGGAGAAAGGCTCAAGCCTCAGTGGGCTCTGGGTTTCCTGATGCTTGGTTTCAGTGTTTCTCTGTGGTTACCACAGTGACAGCATTGTTTTGTTGTGGTTTACTAGGGAAAGTGACTTGTTCTTGATCCCAGTTATTCACATTGAATTAGTTTCTGTTTCCTCTTTCCTTTATTTGTTTAAAATTAAATTGAAGAAATAAATATTTCATGAATGTTTTAATTTAATTGTGCAAAGGAATACAGAAAGCAAGAACCAAAACCAAAATGTATACCAAACAACAATTTTGGGTAATTTTTCCAGAATATGAGGGAAATTCAAACCTCAGAATTATAATGGGTCTGTTTGCAGATTTTTTTTTTTTAATGCAAAATGGAGGGAAAAAAGCGAATGTTGGCAGAGCTGCTTTTCCAAGCCCCTGCAACCTGCATCAGTTTAATAGTTTCTCCTTTACTGACAGCTAAGTTAATACAGCAGCATTAGACTACTGTGGGGTTCAAAATGTTGTGGTGCTTTTTCAATTGAATTACATCAGCAGAAGTCCTTAAAATTGAAAAGCTGTACCAGCAAAACTGCATTTTTCTCAGTAGAGCTCACATAACTAATTTACCACATTGGTACAGTGTGATCTTTTTAATACACCCTCATTTATAGCAAGAGTGTTTTGCTTCTTCTATACCTGACTCTGCTGGCATGGTAAAGCACAACTGAATTGAAAACACTGAAGAATACAAAGACATGCTATTTCTCAACCTTAAAAACCCCTGTGCAGAACAATACATTCCATCATGAGCAATTTAAGAAGAGGCCTGTTTCTCCATAGATTTTTCTATTTCTATTTGCTATCCTCAGCTTAGCTTCAATTTTTTTTTTTTTGTGATAGTCCCCTTCCAACATTATTATCTTTGGTTTTGTTGATGTTTATATTTTTGAAGGCAAATTTGTTTCTCTAAAAGAGATGCCTGTGAAAGAGATTTTATCAACAGAAGGATAAGGACAGAAGGAACGCTTCTTTTTCTTGATCCTTTGAAAGAAAGTTTGCTTTGAAAATTCTTATCACTGTACTAAAGATAATGTTGCAGACTGTAAAATCAGAATTTGATTCCTCAAAGAAAGTTAATTAACCTTTAAATGCATTTAGTCACACATCCTATGCATTTCAGCATAGCTTAACCATTAAGTACTAAGACATTACTTTTCAAGAAAAGGTGAAATGAACATATAACGTTTGAGAAGTAGGAATTTTAATCAAAACTACATTAAAACAAGACAGTTTGGGATCCACAATGCTGAACCTCCAGATGACTGGGTTTGTTTCAGATCAGTGTTGCTGAGCATTATTTTTACTTGACAGCTGCTCTGCACCAGCTACACTGAGCTACTGGTTACAGCTCACACGCAGCTGGCAAGACCCTGGGTAGTAATTAATTACCACTACTTGGTGGTAGTAATTAATTGCCGCTACTTGGTGGTAGTAATTACCAGCAAGTGCTACAAGTCCCCAGTTTACCTGGGCGGTGGGGCTGCAGGCCAGAGATCTAACTAATAGCAGAGGGGCAGGACACACAGGTAGGATAATGTGTGCTGTTTTTCCTTGGGATACATTTTCTCTTTCAGAGCTACAAACTTGGGATTTTTTTGAAAATTTGCACAAAAACCTTTTCAGGGAACTTTGAAAACTTTCAAGGTAGATATCTCTATTCAATTCCCTTTAGCAAAGGACATCCAATTTGGTGTCCATTACAGATAGACCCATTAACTAAATTCATTTGCTCTAAACAGGGACATTTCTACTAATGCCTCCTCTTTTCTTGACTATGATCTTTCAACTATTTTAAAGAGATGCTGTCAGTATATTATTTTTAAAAGAAGCAATTTCTGAACTCTGAATTTGGTTAGACCATGTCACTGGTTTAAAATGTCACTTACAAAGTACTTTCCTTCCCTCTGACTTTATTTTTTTTTCCAGTGTAACGATTTTCTCTGACACTTTTAACTCAATAACAGGAATTTTCAACTTTGAGGTTGGTGACCTCCTCCTTTATAAAAAGTCAGCTTTCAACTACTCTGCATTTTAGTGAAATAACCTCATAACATTTTCCAAAGCAAAATGCTATGATGTAATTGCTGTTGAATTATGATCACTGCAAGATACTATGAATATAAAAAGCCTAACAAGCAAAGTGAAGTAATAGCTTAGCATATTTTTTTATATAAATAGTCTATTGCAAAATTTTTCTGTGTGGAAGCTTTCCTTTAATAGGCATTGTATTTCAAATGTATGATGGTGGAAGATACGATGGTTAATGGAAGATATGATGGTTAATTCTGAGGAGATGTGGGATTATTTAAATGGCTTATTTCTCAACAAAGCTGTTCCTTTAACATATGGGGGAAAAACTTTGTCTCCATTGTCAGCAGGAAAGCAGCTAATTAGATTCTCATCCACATGTAGAGACAATTAGGCTAAGAGCTATAACTAAGGCACCTGACAGACACGAGGCTTCTCCTCACCTGTGCCCTGCCAAGCCATTTTTGTAGACTAGTGCTGTACTTAGGTTGTTTTTCACAAACACCCCTTCAAACAGGTTGTTCAGCCTCAGCTCTTGGAGGTTTCATGAGTCATCTGATGACTGGTAGGTATTATTTAGAGTATCATATCAATGGTTTGGGTTAGGTATTATTTAGAGTATCATATCAATGGTTTGGGTTATAGTGTACTGTTGCTTTTGCTTAGTTGGAAGAGTAGGGTAATTCAGTTGAAGCATCGTGCCTAAAATTCAGCTAGAACCTCCTATATTTTACATACGTAGGGCCAAAAAATTTGAAAACTGCTTTGTGTTCACTTACAATAAACAAAAAAAAATTGAATGTCATTACTGCCTTTTTTACTGTTCCTTCAAGAGAAAATCAGATATTTCAGGGTACAAGCTGAGAATGCTTTTAGTATGAAAGCTACTTAAGTTGGGAAATGAAGTGCTATTAGACAAGTATGATATTTCCTTAAAACCAGAAACAAAACAAATTAAAAAACACCTATATTTTAGTTAAAGAGAATTTAGCTAATAATCATTAATTATAATGCTACTCTATATCTTGATTTTTATGATTCTGCTAAATTTAAATCCTGTGAAAGATATAATGAGGAAAAAACTTGTCTCAAAGAGGACAGTCTTTGAGAAGGATGAATTAAGAAGTTATCAAAGATGCTTTCCATTTGTGCTGCTTGTCATGCAACATCTTTTGTTTCAGGTTGCTCTTTCATAGTTTTAAAGGAGTGGGGGATGCTAATCCTGTGTGATTGCTAACATCAGGCTGGTGAGTGGTCACCAGTGAGGTTCCTCAGGGCTCCATGGTGAAGGACCTTGAGGGGAAGCCATGTGAGGAGTGGCTGAGGTCACTGGGTCTGTTCAGCCTGGGGGAGACTGAGGGGAGACCTCACTGCAGTAACAGCTTCCTTGTGAAGGGAAGAGGGGCAGGCACTGATCTCTGCTCTGTGGTGGCAGTGACAGGACCCAAGGGAATGGTCTGAAGCTGTGTCAGGGGCAGTTTAGGTTGGATGTCAGGAAAAGGCTCTTCACCCAAACGATGCCTGGGCACTGGAACAGCTCCCCAGGGAAGTGGTCACAGCACCAGCCTGACAGAGTTCCAGATGTGTTTAGACAATACTCTCAGCACATGGTCTGTTTTTTGGGGCTGTCCTGCTCAGGACCAAGAGTTGGACTTAGTGATCCTTGTGTGGGTCCTTCCCAACCCAGGATGTTCTATGATTCTGATATCTTCATTATTTGCCACAGTGCTGGACTGGTTCAGCTCACTCCATAGTATCTCACTCCATAGAAATCTAAAATGTGGGTTGAGAGTAAACTTTGGCTCCTGTTGGGCCAGAGTTTTCCAGAATGTGCTTTCTTAGTCTGATTTAAACAACTTTTTGTGTGCGCCATTTAATGAAAGGAAAACACAGGGATTGTTTTAGTCTGAGATTCCTAGGACATGTTATGTCTAAATGAGTCAAGGAGGAGAAGGCATCAAAATTAGAGGAAATCCTTCTGCAAGGGTTTTTTATTGCTTTTTAATTTGATCAGAATTGTAAAATAAACTGTGCTGGGCTTTGATTCCCAAATTCTGTGGATGTCAACGAAAAGTCATGCAGCATTATTGATTTCAAGGGCTTGGTTGCAGGGGACAAATTATTCTTTGCAAACACAACAGTAAAATGCATATCTCCTGAAAGAAGCCTTGCAGTACCTAGAAAATAGCATGATGTTTGGGGGTTTTATGGGACTACATAGTTCTATTCTTTGCAAGTGAATATTCATTTTTGGTAGATAAATAGCCTCCAGTCAAACTGACACAGGAGAGAAATTAAAGATTTTATTCTCATTTCTTTGATATGAGGTCTGGCTTCAGGCTGATGTGATCCCATTCCAGTTACTTCATTTAGTAACAAGCTTCGGAAAGGCTGCTCTGAAAGTGAGGACAGCTACAATTCTGTGATTCTGGTGGTCCCCACCAGCCAAAACTGAAAGACCAAGGCATAGCACTGACTGTGCTGATTGCCACCTTCTTTAGTAATCTTCTAAACTGTGGAAGAACTCAGCAAACAGAATAAAAATCTTCTGGTTTCCACCTGCCAGTATATAAAGAATTAATTTTAGGAGAAAAAATAATAGTGGTTTGTGATCTGAAATCACAGTTTGATGTGGAGAAAAGCTTTCAGTCTACAGATTTCTTCAAAGACAAATGTGAAAGGTAACTGCTTTGATAGTAGGCTTAAATTTGCTGTGCTTTACATAAAACTACATTAGTTAGCATTCCAAAAATCAAGAACTGTTGAATGCTTCCATAGAAAGATTTTGTGATGCATTGAAGGGGCAATCTATAGAAAATGTTTCAGTCCTCAATTAAAACAGTATTGCTTTGCAGCATGTGATTTGGGCATAGATCTGCAAACAAATACACTATTTTCAACAGCTATGGCAGAACAGTTTGAAAAAAAATAAAGTAGTCTTAAAGTTTGACAATATTGCAAATGTTCATCTCTTGAGAAATAAGGCAAGAAAAAGGAATAAAGCAATGAGAAATAGATTTTTTTAGGTTATTTTTTATTTATTCCCTTCCTTCTAAGTAGAAGCAAACAATTTATTCTCTAGAGCTCTGAAAGGTTAATCACTTGCAGGAAAATAAGGATGTGAAGAATATCTAAGTAATAAGAGCTAAAAATGTCAGATGCCTGGGGATAAAGGAAATATTTCTGTGTTTTTCAAATCACTGGCTATTGTGATTTTTTTTTGAACAAAAGGAAGGATATTATTTTAAATAAAATATTACCTCCTGCATAAGGGGAATTGTCAATGGATGCAAAGGGAAAAAATCAGTCTGGAAGTGGTGAAAGACTGTGACCAGTGTTCAGCTTTTTAGTGAATCAGTACAGCAGGCAGGGAACTGCTCTGCTGTTGGAAAGCACATTCCCATGCATGCCCAGCAACAGGCAGGCACCAGCTGAATTCTCTTCAGAGCTGCCAAGCTGTGAGACTGGGTTCTGTAGGAAAAGACACTCAGAAAGTTATTGGTAGAGTGTATTCAAAGGGTGCTAGACCACCCCTTTCCTAATCATCTTACCGAGCAAGGAAAAATAACTGGATCATTGCGCATAGAAATCGGTTTTCAAAAAATATTGGGTTTCTCCATAGCAGGTTTTTCTGGTTTTTTTCCAAGGCATTAAAAGGAGTGGTTTTTAAAACTTGCTCAGCAATCCCTATTTCTGAGGGAGTTTGCATCTGAACGCTGCAAGTGTATCACCTAGAAGCATTTAAAATGTAATACTTCACCTCTAACTTAGGGACGAGGGACAACTGAAGAATTTTTCAAGGTTTATAAAATTCCTGATATATAGTCTCTCATTACCCTTTCAGGAGATTACTGTAGTTGCTAAAGCTTGTCCTAGTGCTGGAGTCAGAGAACCAGTATGTACTTTACACATTTTGGATTTAGGGCTCAGGAATGGAACATTACTTTAAAGTTAAATGATTGTTCCAGAAAGCTGATTCTCTAGTCCCTGTAGAAAAAAAAAATAGTAGTTAGTGTCCAGCCTCCTGATTTGCAATAAGTGCTTTTGTATTGAAGGTCTGGAGTTATTAATTATTAAAAATAATAATTATTGGTTTTTTCATCTTGCTTTCTAACTATTTTCTTTCTACTAATTTGTTTTGTGTTGCTCTCTGTCTTCATGACCCCGGTGCCCAAAAATGCATACAAATTTGTGGAAGCTGGTTTGCAGAGCTGTAAATTTGTCCTCTGCATTGTTCTGCTACTTCTGTCACTTTATAATCTACAATTAAGTGATTGGAAGAGATTGCCTTGGTGGTAAATACAATTTCAATGAAGCGCCTTTTAAATCACGTTCTGATTTACACTCCAATCTTTTAGAGTTTTGTAAGGGGTGTTCCTGCTCCAGGTTGTAGCCTGCTTTCATTCCCTTGCTCCCTACAGACAAGTTAAGGGTGGCCCTGCCAGCCAGGGCAGTCCCAAAGCAGGCAGAAAGGGAATGGGGCTTTGGCTGCTTGCTGCTCTTTGGTTGGCAATGAAGGTGTTTAAACTGAACATTTTTCACATCGTGCCCTTTGTGATTGAAACACATCCATTGCTTGAATGACCTTTTTCACGGCTGGGCACAATTTGGTTAATTTTGTGAAGGATTGTATCTCCCAGGGCACAGTGTTCTGTGGATACACTAAATGATCTGTCCTACATTTGAGATGTATCAGAGCCAGAGTTAATTAAAATACATACATGCTGTGTAATGTAACAACAGCAATGAGGCCAATCCTGGCTCCCAAGGAAATTATCTACGCTAACCAAAAGTTATTTTCTCTCTACACTGTGTAGCTGTTTCTTTTATTTAACATATTAAAACCATTTGAAGCTTTGAAGTTCTGTGGCTTTTTGGCTGGTGTTTTCATCAGACGTTATTCATCCTCCTAAGGCATATGTTCTGCTTTCAGAGCAGATATGGGCACTTCTCAGTAATTTATTCCTGTTAAAAATTAAAAGGCATTTAAAATGTTTCATATTGGCAGAGCTGGAGATGATAGTTTTCTTTACTTATCCGCATGGCAGAAAATGCATACGCTGTAATAGTGTCAATTTTTCTTTATTAACCTAATCTAGTCCCTGTGAGATGAGGGTTTGTTCATTCTATTCTTAAACATGTACATGTGTGTATATATATTTTATATATATATGTCTTTCTTGTACCTTTCTTATCTAGAATAGCATCTTCTCCTCTTACCATCAGTTTTAATGACATCTTGTTATGAATATGCTTATACCTACTCTGGCTGTGAAAGATTTTCAGTCAACTTTGTTTCTATATAGATAAGAAACTAGTCATGGAGATGATTCCTTTCACTCTATGGGCAAGTAAAATGGATTCTAGGGAACTGACTTCAAATGAGTTGGTCAAGAAGTTTGAGGCAAGGGTTCTACAATGAGGACCATGAGATTTTTGAAGCAGCACAAATATAGTCTCTAGGATTTCTTCAATGAAAAATGCCTGTTTAAATCACACTGGAAGAGCCATGTCCTTGAATTTTAAAGCCTTATGAAGGTCTTAAATGAAGAAAAATCCCCATTTAAAAGGCATAATAATCTTATGAAGAATATCCAAATAGCTTTCATTTTAAATTAGCAAATGCTACTTCTTGGAGATATGCATAATATTTCTAAAGGATAATGTTACAAATATCCAAATACACATAAATTATTAATTTCTTTAGACCAAAGGACACAATCTTCTTGGTGCAAGAATTCAAATGTTCTGCTGAGGTTTATGATGGATAAAATAACTCTGATCCAGTTTGTCAAAGATGAATAGGGTATCCACATTTTTAGAGCATCGAATACTTTTGGGGTATGGTTTGTGGGATGCACTGCACAATAGATTCCACTTCTCTTTCGAGCACTGTTAGTAATAAAGCAGCTTTGTAGGTTTGGACAGGCATTTTCCACTGCCCGCTTGTCACCTGCAATAATGTCATATTAGTCATCCAGAGAGGTAACAAGTACATCTTACATCTTGACCATAATTAGTTTTCTCACCCCTGTCATTTCCAAAAGATAGAGGGTTCCACTCCATTTTCCCATCATGGTAGAAAATTTCTTCATTTATTCTCAAGGCAATCCTGTTTTATAGCTCTTTCCCTTCATTAGTGTTTATTCCAGCAGCTATACCTGGAGGAATTAAGTTTAGTCCCTTGGCCTTCATTTTTAACATGCTGAATTATACCACTTTCTTTTCTGTCCTATCATAAGAACAAACTGTGGATCTCTCCAGATGGGTGTTGTAGCAGCCCTTCCCACTTGCAACTGACATTGCTTTAAAAACTATTTCAGGGAAAGTCAGATGAAGTTTCTGGTTAATATCTTTGTTTTGTGTTCACAATGTAAGTGAATTTTTGGTGGGGTGTGTGAACTGAGAAGTGGACTGCAAAGTAGGAGCAATCCTAAATCAGACTTGTTACTCTGAGCAAGGGGTCAGACATGAGAGGGGTTGGAGAGGGGACAGAGCAGCTCTCTAGAAGCTGAGTGAGGAAAAAACAGATGTTGTTTCAAGGCACTTTGCTTTTGTAAGGCTGTAACTCAACAAGGGCAATTGAGCTTTCTCCTAGATTGTGATCCTGGAAAAAAATTACATATCTCAGAGGATGCCTGGTGGGGAAAAGAACTTTAACTGAATGTAAATAATCACTTGGTCATCTCCTTTAAGAGGGCAAAGTATGTTGCAAATACTTTCCTTAAGAATAACTCTGAAGAGAATGACACAAAGCATTTGTAGTAGAAGCAACCAGCTCTCTTAATTGTCAGAGCTGCTGCTTGTAAACTGAATCTAGACTGCTTCAAATGAGATCTGGAGTTCTAACAGACACAAAATCCAGCTTTGTGTACTTGTGTTTTTATTCAGCCTAATAAGAGACAGAATTCTTGTAAGTCTTGAAATAAGAAGAAGCAAAAACTGGTTGTACTGACCTGAATCCATAATTAACAACTGTCCATTCGTGGAAATTATACTGAACTTTCTTGGCCTTTTATAAGGCAACTGACAGAGTAGGGCCTTCATCTTAACTTAGCTCTTCTTAGTGACTCTAGGGGAGTTTTGTTACCTGGAGCAAAAAAGAATTGCAACCTAAAAGGAATTAATGGAGGCAAATTTTTAGTCCTCACAAGAGATAATAAATGAATAGAAATTGGGTCAAGTATCAGGAAATAAGCTTATCAGTGGCTACATCTTTTGCCTCTCTCTCCTCCAGCCACTTCCCCCACCTCTGAGAAAAGATCTTCAGATTCAGAATTTCCTGGCACCACAACTGAAGGTGCAGCTTGGAGTTCTGCAAAGACATTCTAGACAGATATGCTGTGAGATTAGTTACATGCAGTCTGAGGGTTTAAGAGCAAATTACAGCAGTGTAATGTCTCTGTAAACCTGGAAAGAAACAGAATGAAAGCCTAGCTCAGCCCTGTGTTGGCTGAATTTTGGCAGCTGCTGGACCTGCCCCTGAGCCATGCAGGCATCTGTGGAATGCCAGCTCCTCCTCTCTGACAGCATTGGATGCAGTGTCTGCTGGACAGTCTCAGCTCCAGTTGCTATAAAAGTAGAAATAACCAAACCACCAACTAAAAATCTGCTCCAGTCTGTTCATACTGAGTGTTGCTGTGGAGTGGGCATCAGGCATTTTTTTCTGATGCTTACCTTTGGGCTGCTGATTCTTCTCTACCCACGCTGCTGTTTGAGATCTGAGAACACTAACAGCCCTAATATTTTGACCTTTTCTGCTTTTCATTTCTGAAGAGCTAACAACAAATGCTTCTTCTCTCATCTAAATACTTCTTTTCCAAGAATCTGTCTTCTTTTATTCCAAAGAAAATAAGCTGTCTTCTTACATTATAAACCTCTCATCACTCTCACTCTTTTTCTTCTGGACTCTCTATTGGCCATTTCCTTTGAGAGCATGTTTCAAACACACCCAGTCTTTTGGCCCAGAGAGATCCCACCAGTATCAACTGGAATAAAAGAATAACCCCTTCCTCATATGCTTATTAATATGCACCAGTGTCACATCGAGATCTGGGGCACTTTTGCAACAATCTATAATAACAATCTATAATCTGCTTTGAAGATTTTGGTTCATTGTAACACCAGAATTCGTCCAGAATGTCAAGGGCATGTTGAACATCTTTGAAGCTACTACACAAACCTTGCCAGCTTGCTCTCTATATGTTCATCCCTTTCATTATTTAAAATATGAAATAATGGTACACATGTGAACCTGTCTTGCTCCCATGGAACATCTAAGGGAGGTTTTCCTTTAGGATGAGACACATGCAGTGACTTTATTCAAATCTTTCTACTTGTTTATACAGTTCTCCATGACGTTGTATAAAGTCTCTCCACACACAGAGTATAGCTGAAGTTGCACTGATCATTCTGAGTTCGAGGTAGATCCTTTTAAGGAGGAGGCATGAGACTTCATTAAGACAAAAAATTACAGAAATAGAAATGAACTCTGGTAGCAGTTAACCACAGGCACAGTGGGGGCGTATCAAAATTCAATCAAACTCTGTCTTGGCAGCTGCTTTTTTGTTGTTGTAGTTGTGGCTTTTGGTTGGTTGGGTTTTTTTAAGAGTTAGGGTATGTGATGCTTCAAGTAATGAAGAAATCTGAAAGAAAATCAGATCATTGTGGGTAACTTACTCTTTATAGCTCTCTATACAAACCTGTTAGTACTTCAATATTAAATATCTCCTGTTTTTTCTAGATTTGCCAGTATGTGAATAATGATAGTACATAAGGACATGTTTGCAGCAGAGAGGTTTCAAAAAGCAATGCTTCTTTTTCTCTGTATAGGAATCACTTTTTGAGGAATTTCTCCTAGACATTACACTTATTTTCTGGTTAGAGATATAAAAAGTAATTCTACAGTGCTTTACTGAGAATTCTTATCTGAACAGATTCCTGCTACTTTGGGGATATTAGGAATTGAGGGGACCTTACTGAGTTTATAATGGAGTCCTCAGCTGTGCATCAAAGGCTGTTTTGTTGTGGTCTCTTAATAATTGACATTAACAATATTCATTGCAGTGATGAATGGGGTTAAGATAACCTTCTGTAAGTCTCCTATTTATGCAAAAATTTTTATTATTTTTCTATAGGAGTTTTTTACTAGATCAGATACAATTTCTGAGATCCTAGTTGAGGGGAAAATGTAGTTTTGATTCGATATTTCTGGAGTGATTGTGGCTGAAATCAAAAGCTAAAACTTACATTTCACCAAAATGTGGATTATCATGTTGAATTTTATTGGCATAGAAAAATATAGTTACTCAAATAATTCCAAATACTCACTCTCAACTGCTCTAGTCTAGTTTTTATTTAAAAAGGAAGAAAACTAGCTCACATATTTTAAACTTCACCTCCATTTCTGCTTTAGGGTTAATGATATTTCCATCTTTCTGGAAATTGTATTCCTCCCTCAGTTGAACTAATAAGCTGAAGCTTTTAGTTCAACTTGTTTGCTAATCATCAGTTGTGTAGAAGTAATCTTTTCTCAAGATCCTTAATTGTAAGTTTCACACTCAATATGCTGAATCTGATAATGAATTATATCCAGGCAATTTAATGTTCTTTATCAATTCTGTGTTGTTGGGGATTTAAAAACTAAAATAACCCCATCAGAATTCTTGCACTTAATGTCCTAGCTTGAAAACTTTCTATTTTTTATGGACTAATAGGGCTGTGTGTTTTCTTGTGCTTTGTCAAACATCTCAGAGCAACACCACTACAATTTCAAGAATCTTAAACCATGAAAGTGCTGTCATCTGCTTTGTATCAACATCATTTTATGGGGTTTTAGAACAGAGGACAGTTTCCTGGGAAAATGAATATGCAGTTTTAGCCTGTGAATGTCAAAGTCTAGTTTGAACTGCATTATGGTTAATGGTGATGGTTTTCTATTACCTCTGACAGAAACTTGATCCCACTTCTGTGAATGATGTTCAGAATTTTACTGCACTTCTACATATCGCATAGCTCACTCGTTCGAGATGGAGAATGTAGCTCTTGAACCCCTTGCCTATCCTGTTTCATGAAATAAAACAATGAATTTCATTCCACTGAGATTAATTGGTGGCAACAGAGTTTCTACAGAATGTTATGCACTCTTAAACAATACAGTACTTGCTTTAGCAGTTTGTGCAAAACCAACATGCTGCACAATTCCATTTTTATAGCTCTTCAAGCTCATTTAGCTTGAAATGGAGGAATTATTATGCCATTTTTGTTTATTTCAGTAATTATTCAAGAATCTTAGAGAGATTGCTGGAAAAATAAAATCTTCTGACGGATTTGCTCTTCCCAGCAAATCACACTCTGCCCAGCTTGTTTTGTCATGCCTTTGGCTAAACAAATGGATGAGGATGTTGTTAGAAGATGAAAACCTTCTCAAGCAATTCCTCACAGCATGGTATGGCTCAAGAAGACAGCTTGATCTAAGCTGTACAGGAGGGCAGTGTCTTTACAGTAAAACTAATAATTTTTTTTCACATAGCTCTCAGATTAATTTGAAGCTCATAGCTCTAAATATAATTCTACTGATTTTTTTCTTTTTTTTTTTACCTGCTAGCCAATTTTTTTTCCATATTGCAAGGTAGGAGTTCCCAAGCAATTTTTTGGGGGGAGGGAGAATAACCTCTAAAATACTGTGTGTAGTGCAGAGAATTATCTCAAGAAAAATACACACTAACTTCCTTGTAATTACGAGGTTCCACAAGTTGCTCTGTTCTTTGGAAGACACCAGCCTATTTCTCTCAGTGCTGTCTGCTTTCTCCATAGGTTGTCATGGAGGAAGTACAGCCATCATCCTGCTTCATTCTTATTTGTGACTGAAATTCATTTTTTTTACATGTATATCTCAAGAATAAGCTGTTGCCCCTCTTTTCAGTTCCAATCTGTCTTAAAGCAAACACTACCAAAGCTCAAATCTTTTCTGGTCCATAAAAGGTGTTCTGTCTCAGCCATTCTGTCACTGCAATTATTTTCAACTATGGGACATCAACTCTTTTGTTGATAACTTTTGTTGACTGCCTTGCTTTTTACCGTGAACCTTGTGAGCATTGAGTGAGAGGTATGAAATATGAAGTGAGGATGATTTTAGATTAGAGAAACTAAAAATTAAACAGAAGAAAAATCAGGCTACGCTTCAAGGTCAGTTTGCGACTGGCTTTAAAAATAAGTAATAACATCGCTACAAATCTAAGTTGAGCTCCCTCACCATGACTTTTTTTTTATTTAGACACACATTCACAACATAAATTTCCTTCTATTTCTGGACATTACTGCTTCTCAAAACTGGGGTTTAGTTACCCTGCTCCTGTACATCCTAAGGGTCACTGCTGACAGTATCACGAGTGCAGCATTTTTCACTGCTACCACCTTATGGTCACTTGGTGTTCATGAATCATTTCTACAGGACAAATCAAGTGAAGCAAATAATTCAAGGCTTTGAGGATAATTCTTTTTTTATTATTTCTGAGAATTATATGATTAAATCTTGAAATAATCATGCCTCTCTCAAAAAGGAAAAATCCCGAAAGAAATGCAAAATATCTGTATATGATCTTCATGTAATTTCCCTCATCTGTTTTGATAACTTCAGACAGGTCAGTCATCTTCCCTCCTCTCCTCTCTGTGAGCTCACAGAAACTCCTGTCTCTTTCTGCAGTCATGTCACAGTCCCTGGCCTGGTTTTACAGACTTCTGTTATGAAACTTGCACCTCGCTCTTTCGTTCTCTCCCCAAGCCCTTGAGACATCTTCCCAACTATCTCAAAACTTGAGAGCCTTGAAATAAGAATTCTGGAAGTCCTGATTTGGCAGATGTCCCCTTTGTTCTCCTTCCATGGAATTACCACCATTTTCTAAAACTGGAGTAGGCTGGACAGTTTTCCCTAATCCCTGTCATTCCATTGCTCATATAAATCCTTTTGACAAGTGCCAAAGTTTTGGTGAGCTTCCTCTTTGGAATGGTGGAAAAGATGTGACAACCATGGCTTTGCTTGATTGCATTAATAAATAATGTACTCAATAATTTAACAGTTTAATATCCTCCACCAGAACTAATAAAGTGCACACAGGTGATTCTTTTTTAGCTGACAACCCCAGTAGGTTACCTTTTCAGGGTTTTTTTAATAGTATTTTGTTATTGTGAGGAAAAAATATGTAATTTGATTTTATTCCATGTTTAACCTGATTTTACAGTGAGTTATCTTAAAAGAGACAATCAGCCATTCTAAGTCCCTGCAGAAAAAACCAAAAAATATATTAAAATCATGTCTGCAGTCTTTAATGGGTAGATATAAATGTGCTAATCAGTCTAGCTCCAAATCCATCAAAGCAAAAGCACATCAACTAGCAGAGGTTCATAAGGTTAAGATAAAAATCCCTTTCAAATATTCTGTTAGTCTATGCATATGAATTTACATTCGTTAATAGGCTTAAATATGCACAAGGAAAATGGATTCAGCTCTGGGCTATTATCATGAAATATTGTGGCACATCTATTAGTAGAGAGTAATTTCAATATCTCACTATCTAAATTCAGTACCTGAATAACTCAACTTCAGCACAAGACTCTTAACAGTGTTAGCAGCATGATTTGGTGGGTGTGGAGGGTTTGTCTCTGTTTCTCTTTACATCTAGGGGCACTTTTGCAACATACAGGTGACTTTGGACTTGGAAAAGAGAAGATAAAATTGCCTTTATTTCCATATGCCCATCCAGGAAACCATGTTTGGAATCTCTTTGTTAGAACTTCATGCAATAAATGATTTATGATCTTGATTATATCTGAGTATTCAGGTTACACATTAAAAATATATAAAAGAGACCCCTCTATGACACTTACCTCAACTTTTCAAATTCAGTTTATTCTGAGATGTCACAAAGCTGACCTGCATCGGTCAGAATTCCTTCTGAGACTAGACCTGCAGCATCCTGGCCATCCTACAAATACATCTGCATTGCAGTAATTTGAAGAATCATTCTTTGCACCTAAGTGCTACTTCAAAAAAATGAGGTCATCTATACCTGAGATGCATGCTATAGAAAACCTGAGAATGAAAAAATCATCCATTTATCACAAGTCCCTGTAAAGAACTTTGATGTAATAAGGGACTAATAGCTTATTTTTTTTTGTCACCAAGACTCTGCCTTCTGTTTTGTCGTATTCAATGCCTTTTAATTTTGCCATTAGAGGCCAAATGGTATGTGCTCTCTTCCAGTCAGAATAGTATTTTCCTACTCTGAATAAACCAGCTCCCAGGGAGTTCAGAGCTACAGAATTATTAGCTAATGCCTATTTCAGCAGTCTCTGTAACTATACAGCTACTTTAGACACTAAGTCATGAGGGCAGCATCCCCTTCACTTTCAGGTTTTGGTGAAATTTCAGGAGAAGATTCTTGGTCAAATCCTTTAATTCATAGACAGGAGATGCCAAAAGCAAATTTAATTCAGTCAGCCTCTGTTCATGATCTCAAAATCTCATTACACTCAGAAGGAGTATCATGGAATTCTTAAATGGTTCAACTTGGAAAGGACATTATGAATCACCTCTTCCACTGAGATCCTGAAGGGAAAAAAGAATCTTGTTTAAGACCAACTTTCAAAAAAATCTTTTTTTTTGTAATATTTTTAAATATTGTGCTGTTGTATTTCTTCTGACAGTACTAAGAAGCAGCCTGTAGTACTTAATGTGGCTATTGCCAAGTGGGTACTGCTCCTGCATTCCTTTTTATAATGTGGTTTGCATACACATACTATTTCTCTTTATTAACTACTCCATTATAGATTTTCATCCTGTATAAGCAATCCAAAGAGGGCACTGTTAAGTGGTAACAACCAAAAAAATTAACTGCACGAAATTCCATGTCCCCTCAAGCCTTATGTCTTGTATAAGGTAGTGGGTTTTCACTAATTTTCCTTTGAAATACTGCTATAATACCGGAGATCAGAAGAAAACCTAGGAGGAAGGGCCTGAAAGAAAAAAAAGACAGCAGAGATCTGAAGCTGATGGAAGCCACTCTCTGCTGTGACTTTTTCCCTACAAAGCCTTGGTGCAAAATGAGTTAGCAGTGCTATTCAAAAAAAAAAAAATCTACTGATGCTATGTAATGTTGTTTTCTGACAAAAGAGCCTTTCATAAAAGTAACATAGAACCTGGGAGTTTCATAGTGGAAATGGGAACTACTAGTTTGTTCAGTATTAAATTTGTAGCTGATTTTCTTTTAAGACTCAAAGTTAAAGTTGCTTTCAGGAATTTTAAGATATTTTATTTACTTCTTTACTTTTCTTATTCTCATCTTCATCTTAAAATCACACTATAATTTAACATACAGATTTTATCCACTTATAAATTGGCAATTCATCTCCTATAACTGGGGATATGTCCCATAGAAGGGGAGACACAGGCCCTGAAGCTTTCTGGGATGGAAAGCTCAAAGCCCAAGAGCTTGCAGACCTGAGGAGGGCTCTGGCAACTTTGTTTTCTGTGTGATAATACAAGCCCCTCCACAGAGAATAAAAGGAAAAAAAGGAGGGAAAAATATAAGAAAGGCAGGGGCATAAAAGCAAGACAGCATGGGAAAAGGAGCAAGAGGAGAATGCTTAGGCACTGGTAAAAATCTGGGGGAAAGAGAAAGGGGATTATAATATAAGGGAGTAGAATAAGAAAAAGAGCAAATGGAAAGGAAAAAGAGGTTTCAATGGTAAAGTATACCACTGCTATAAATCCTCTGAGAACTGTAAGAGAGGTAAGAAGAACAGTATGTGAATTAGAGCTGAATAAAGGGAAAATTAATCATTCATGAAAAGCAAATGCTTTATTCAAAGCACAGAATTCTAATAAACAGCCACATTGGTCACTAGATACCATGTGCATTTAGGGCTGGCACAAGTCTTTATGTAGAAACCATTTTGTTAACCTGTTATTAGCTTTTAACTGCTGGGCTCTGAGAGGCAATATTAAGAAGGGAATAGGAGACCGGTCTGATGTACCGTGTCGGTGCCAATGGGCTGTGCAAAGCTTAGCTGCTGACATTATAAATTGCAAGCTGGCCAAATGGCAACTATGCCTGCTCTTTTTGCTTTCTCCCTCCCTTCTCCCCATGCTTTTTAAGGTTAGAAATTGCACAGCAAGTAGGCACAGCAGAAGGATTTATTTACGGAGACCACAGTTTCATACCTCCTCATTAGTTTCCATTCCTTCTGAGAACATTCAGTAGGTGTTGCAGAAGGTCAATATCTTCTGAGAATAGGTCAATAATATTCTGGCCACTCTGCTAAGTGCCCTGTACCCCTAGACATCCAACAAACAGCAAGGCAGTTTGTTAGAGAGGGCTTTTTGTTTCACCTTGAGAACTGGGATGTATTTTGGAGTGAATATTTGAACATGCATAAATCCCACATCTAACATTCCGTATGTGGGGGGGCAGGAGGGTCAAAAAGTATAGACTCTTAATACATTCATTCTTACTGTACTAGTGTTACACCATATTTCAAAACATGGTGTTAACATGCAGCTGCTGAGCTACACAGTTTTTAATGCTAAGCTTTTTTGTATTTCAATGGGGTCAAGAGAAAAGGAAGAGAAAATTAAATAGTTATCTTCAAAGCCCACCTTGCGTAGAGCCAATATCTGACCTGAAGCCTGCTTTGGGGAAATTGATGAATAAAAAGGATGAGAGTTGCTTATATTATTTCTTATAGTAAAGTTAAATGAATTACAAAATTAAATATATGCAAATAAAGAATATTATACTGGCTTTGGGATGCAGGCAGACAGTGCAATAAGTGCATTTTCATAACACTATTGTATGACCTCAAAGCATAGAATTATGCACAGCTCTGTATATTGAGCTATATGTCTGGCTTGAAACAGCTCTATATTGTTTGAAGAACTCAGGACATAAGGAACCAAGTAAACATGAGAATATGAATTATGTAAAAATATTTTCAGATAAATGTTTGTTGCAACTCCTCATCTTTGTTAGCAGAGACATGCTGTTAAGTGCAGTCAGACTGCATTCAGACTCTGAGAGAAATTGAATACTAGGAGAGAAAAATGTTCTATCTTTTATGTCCTAACCATAAGATAGCAATCAGTGAGGTTATAATTTAATTCTACAAAATATGATTATACATTTTCCCTGGAGTCAGATGAGTTCATTCAGTTGAATCTTTCATTTTAAGAATGCCTGGAATGTGCCTGAATATTTCTACCTGAGGTTCTTGCTATTGTGTTCACTCTTGCACCAAAATAAATCATAAATCGCAACTATCTGCATATATGAGAAGCCTTCATCACCTACATCCACTACCTCTATTTTATTTTAAAATGAAAGAGCTGTAATTGCTAAATGACATTCAAATTATTATCAACACACCTTGCAGAGACAATAGGGTGAATGTCACACTAAAATATCTTTGTTCACTACACAGACTCATACAGACACCTGACCATGATTATAGTAAATTACCAAAGCTGACAGTCTTTTTCATTTTAGTGCACAAGTCTTTTTTTAATGAATTTTTTTGCCTTTTTCAGTCCTAGGACTGTGAACTGCATCATACCACCTTTAGAGCACTTTTTTTTTCTCTGTCTCCATGAACAAAGGAGAAGGGGAAACAAGGTTTGAACATTTAAAGGTTTTGAGGCTTAGTGTAGATAGAAAACATTCTTGCCTGAAAAGTGCTCTCTTACATGGCTGGTGTGGTAGACAGAGAGATCAATGAAATCAAGGATGAGTCCTGCTCAGCTAAGGGCTGGCAATATGGTACTCCACTTGAGCAGGTGACAAGGAAACAGAAAACAAGTCTGTTATAAGATGAAGTACTATGGAAAGGTGAAACAAGCTGCAAAAAAAAATTTAAAATTTTTAAAGTGTCTGTGTAAGCTAATTTTATTAGGCACACTTATAGTAATTGAGAGAGAGGTTTCATTGTCTAAGGGGATGCTTGAGGTAATTAAAAGATGTTAATATGCACTGAAAATGATGGTGTGTCCCAGAAGGAAAAAAGAGAAGACTTAAGAGCATTTTCAATGCATATTAACATCTTTTAATTACCTCAAACTTCCCCTTAGACAACGAAACCCCTTTCTCAATTAAATGAGGCTTCTGAGTGCAATAAACTTTTAGCAGGTAGCTAGAAATTGAGAGGAAAATGAAAAGGACAAGGTTTTTATCTTCTCTGATTTCAGTCCCTTGACTTAGTTGGAAAAATTTCAGAGACCTTAAACAGAATTTCTTGGATGAGCAAGGGAAAGGAGCGTTATTGCTCCTGGCAAAACTTCACATTAATTATAAGATAAACTTTGGGGACTACAAATCTGTGAATGCTTTAGTGGAAAGGTTATGATGGGAAGGAAATTAAAAAAACAGTTCAAGAAGAGCTTTTTGAGTCTGACTTGTCAAATTGTTGAACTGTATTTTTGTTCCCTTTGCTTTTAATGATGTATTGACACATTCTATGGCACTGTGTATCAGTATATTTCCCATACACTACTTCAATGAAGGGATTTAAGGGAGAAGATGAAATTAAAATTCCCATGTAAATCACAACCTTCACCTCCTATTCCTTTATATAAGTGGAATTGTAAGTGAAATCTGGCAAGCCAAGCATGGCTAACACAGAGATGGGTAATTCACATATTCAAACCTGAATTCTTTCTGTTCATCAGTTATGATAACAAGTTTTGATCATATACTCTCTATATGCATACTTGCCCATGCCTGAATCAGAATATAGGAAATCAATCTCCTTTTCTTCTTTCCCTTTGAAGCCATATTCAGGTACTGAATTATGAGCCCTTTCCAGTTACCAATATTTCATACATCACTAAGTACAAACAAAATTTTTCAGTCTACATACATAAAACTTATATATTCTTGCCATATAAATAACTAATTTGGGATAAATCTGACCATTCTTTCAATAGAGATATTGACTCTTCAATCTTCTAGAAGAGATAGTCATCATTGCTATTCACCAAGAAACTGAAGGAAACTGCAGCACCTCAGCTAAATAAAATAATAAATGTGGATTTGATAGCTACTTCTGGGACTATCACAAACATCTGTTTGTACTATTGTGTAGGTGTGTGTGAAAATTTATTCCTCTGGAAAATGTCTGCTACTTTTATTTATTTTAAATATTGGCAAAGAAACTGTACTACATTATTAGGTGCTGCTTATACCCAGAGGCATTTAAGTTCTACCCTATCTAAATTTTTGCAGCAAAATGGGAATTTATGAGTAACTTTGAAGAGGATTCTGACACAGAGCTTGAATGTCTATTTTCCTAAGCAGATGGCAGAAAAACAGTGGGTGTGGCCATCAACCACAAGCACAAGGCTTGAGGCTGATATTTTTTTTCTTTGATCCCAGTGGTTGCTCTGCAAAATGCATCTTTAGCTCCTGTTCTCCCTCTGTGCAGGTCATGCAAGGTTTTAGGGAGTAGGGTGGGACATGGATCATCTTAACTTCATCAGAAACAGCTGCTGCTTTCCACCATGAGAGCAACTAACACAGTTTTATTAAGGACCTGAGTCAGTATTCCCCATTTTTCAGCCTAATGTGGATGAGTAATGTTACAGGAACAGACTGTTTGAGGAAGTGCTTGCATTGCTCCCTAAAATGTCAGGTGATCTCAAAAGCTGTCTACTACAGGTGAAATAAAACACTCTTCAATGCAACAGCCTTTATTTGCATACCAGTTGTAGGAAAGTTAATCAGAAATAACATAACTACTTTAGGTTTAACAATATTCAGACAAAGTGTGCAGTTATCTGATGCTCAGTATTCCTGGATAATGATCTTTCATTTTAATTCTCTCTAATAATGGAAGTTACTCTCTTTAAAGTACTAAAGTATTATTAAAGTATTCTGATGTCATATACTGTGCATTAAACAGTTATTAGAGATCTATAATTGTGAGATAGCCACTAAATCATGTCAGCTGTCAGTGACTTGAAGCAGAAATTGCCCAGAAAATACAAGGGAAATCTTACAGAAGGAAATACTGATCAGAAAATGGTCCTTCAGACCTTGTCCTGTAAGAGTTGCAAATATAATTATTCTTCTCTAATATCTTTTCATGTTAATGTACTCAAAAGTTGTGCAAGAAGTGGTTTTAAAAGGCTTTGCTTTTTCATGGCACCTCGACTTTGAACTGAAGACTCACATGGATTTGGGATTTTGTACCCTTTGTTTCATGTTTCCTCTGTGGCCTGAGATAATTTAATAACTTTTATGTCAAGTTGGTGCTATTTAGCTTTCAGTTTTAACTAAGCACAAGAAAATTGTTTTTATTTTAGATCTGAGTTAATAGTAAAAATATGTAAGCAATTATTAATGTAGGTGTCTTTTTTCTGGGTGTTACTTCATTGCCCAGACTAAAGAAATGTTAAGTTTGGCTAATGACATGCACTATTTTTCAAAATTATTTTTAAAAAGAGATTTTTTAATACCATTCTACCTTACCACAAGTATTGAAAATTTTAGAATGTAAAAGGAATAGAATTTTCTGTGAAATTCAAGTAAAGCCAAACAAAAAGTGGTTTTGTATTCATTTGGAAGATAAATTGCAGTCAATTATATTTTCCTCAGAATATTTGTTAATTAGTGTGAGAGAGATATTTATATCAGCTGTCCTGTGAAAATTAAATTGCTTACATTTTACAAGTGATTAGTATTGAGCATGGATACTGAATCTTTTTGCTATTGCAATTCAGTATAGTTTTTCATAAACCACATTGTCAGCAGTTTTGTTGTCATAACAGGCTGAGACACATTGTATTCTGCATTTATGAAACAACTTAGTATTTCATGATTCCCTATTAAAAACAGCATGAGTACAGGAAGATTTTAAGCAGACAGATGCTAAAATATTGAAACAATCTTAAAGTGCTTTCTTTTTTCCCCCTCTCACTTCTGTTAAGGTGAACAGAGTAGTCACAGGGTCCAGTTGAAGCTGCAACCACTAAACCCAACAGCTGGATCACAGGAAAGGATTTGAGCCAAAGACATCAAGACTGGGTCATGGTGAGTTGACTTTTGATCACTAAGAAAAGCTGTAGAATTTGTGAAGGCAAGAAAAGAAGATTCTGTGGAAAGGACATGTAAGTAACAATAAAAGAGAAAAAATGAGTAACAGCACTACCTCTTCCTTGAGATGGTAATGAAATTAGAGAAGCATGGGCACCATTTTCAGTTAGTCTTGTACATCTTGTACATACTTGCTATCTTTCTGTTGAAATAATGCAATAAAAATCGATGTTACCTGAGTACATAAAATCTCTAAAATTCCTGGACCAAGGAGGCTTTTTTTGCTTCCTTAGGATAATTTATATTATGTCATATTTTAAAAGAATATTAAACAAAAGGAAATTCCATTATCTTCGTGTAATATTGGAAGGGTATATTCAAGAAAGGAAGCAAAACAAAATCAAAGTATTGCACACCTCTGCCAGAACCAAAATGTATTTAGCCATATGAATCTTGATCCATTAAATCTGGAAGAATGACCAGTAAACCCTGATGGTCCAGCTCTAGCAGTGCTGGCTGTCCAGCATACTGAAGGACAGACAACATAGGGATTTTTCTTGATGGCTTTTCTTTAGTCTTAGGATAAATTGGCTGATGAAAATGTCTGTGCAGGAGAGCACTGTGTTTTTTAAAGAAGAGTCCAAAACAAATCTATTTTCCTCTTCTATTCTGTATGCTAGCTAGAATTTCATGCTGTCAAATCTGATTGTAGCATCAAAGTCATAATTGTATAACCTTCCCCAGAGGAAAAGTTTTGCACAAGATGTAATCTTCCTCATTCATCGATCCCTTGTACTGAAATGGTGTGTTCTACAAACGAAAGAAATTTTTTTTTAAGAAATCAAATCTCCAGGGAACTCACTGAAACTCAAAAATTTCCTCAGCTAAGTCAGAGCATCTCATGGCATTTTTCACTTGCAGACCCCAAT
Organism: Fringilla coelebs; assembly: GCF_963513975.1. Lineage (NCBI taxonomy): Eukaryota > Metazoa > Chordata > Aves > Passeriformes > Fringillidae > Fringilla > Fringilla coelebs. The sequence continues at coordinate 41,280,805 of NC_140032.1, read as the reverse complement.
ATAATTTCAAGAAAACCCTAATACTGTTGCTGTGTCCTTAGGGAAGCAATTGCTACCTGTGAATGATTCTTTTTTTCCCCCCTACTATTTCCTACTCTTAATTTTCACAGAGGGACCCAACAAGGAACTGAACAACAAACTAGCATAAGACACCTCAGAATGCCCCCAGAAACCAATTATTCTTCAAAAGAAAATATAAACTACTGCACTGCTATTCTTACATTCTTTTATTACTTGCAATTAAAATAATTATGCGCACCCAAATATTTTAAAGTCTTAACTTGAATAACTTATACTACTCAGTATGTATTTTAAAAAGAACTTCAAAGTTAACTCAATTGATCTTTTTTAAGCAATATTCTTGATTTAAATGTAATTCTGGGGAAGAGCATGTATGGTTTCCAACACAAGGAGACTGCAATGCTTGCAAAACAGCAATTCTATCTCTAGGAAAATACATGTGGCATGTAACAAAGGAGGACATAAGTGGAGAGAAGCAAAAAAGAAGAAACATCACAGGAATGCTGAGATGGTTGCTTTCATCAAACAGATTATCTCAAGCCAAATTGAAAGCAATCTGGCAGACTTAAAACAGGATGCTAGAAAGAATATTTAGTGACTATGAGTAAAAATGTAAACATCAGTCTTCAGCAGTCTCCAGCATTTTATAATGGCTGTTTAGAACTTCTGGGAGTGCATCTATAGAGGCTAACTCCAAGTACCCTATCACAGCTCCTTCTTGTCAGTAGAGCCTTTCAATAGAATGGTGAAATTTAAAATAATTCCTATAAGTTTCACTGGAAACACAGGAACATGAGCTTCCTATTACAGACATCTAGGTTAGGTGTCCAAATCTAGAATATATGAATTAGGTTTTTCTGTTGCATTAATTAGCTTTTTGTTTTGGTTTGTTTTTTTGGGTTTTTTTTTTTGAGAAAGAGAGAGAGTGGAGGAGCTGGTGATACAAGGCAGTACAAAGAAGTAATCTTCTCATTGTTTCTATACATGAGTAATCAGGGACACTAGGAAGCCTGCTACCCGCATCTTTTTGGCTCAGCTGTATTTGTTTCCTAATCAAATTGCCTGGATGAAACATCTAAATTGATCCAGTACCTTCACTCTCTAAAAAAGAAAAAGTATTTAGGGCCCAGTGAGGATTATGTGACTCGGTTTCACCTCTAGTCTTTGCACAAGGGATGGGAACCCCTCTAAGTGTTGCTCTCTCAGTCATTACAGGGCAAATGAGCATCCCTTGATGGCCTTAGTCAAGAAGCTATGGAGGGTCACAAGTGAGCTTCAGAGGCATTGCTGGTGTGCAGAGCCTTCATGCCAAAGCCTGAGATCTCTTCAGAAGGGTCATGTGAGAGCAGCCCAGTTTGTTGTGCCTGTTGTTTGGGGAATTTACCAACCGAATAGATGCCTGGGATGCTGACATGAAACATAAAAAGGAATGCTGAAAGTAGGGATTTCTACTTTAACTCCATGTATAAAGTGGCAATTCTTTTTTAAGGCAAGCCTAATGGCTGTCCTATCATCTCACAGATCAGGAACACTCACCCTCTGTGACCCACAAGATAAACCCAATCAGGAAACCACACGAGGCTTAGCAGCCTCAGAGCAGTGCACAAGTCAGTTTTGCTGCAACAAGCAAATAAAAAAACTTGTATTTATTCCCCTGCTGGGCAGGGAAGGCCTGGCTCAGTTTGAGGTGGCACACATCAGCTGACTCCATGCCCCCCTAACAGGACCAAAATATACGGTGGCTGCATTTGGGAGCAGCTTCATGCACATGCCATGGAAAGTCCGTGAGCTTTTATGAAAATCCCTGGACAGCACACAATAGTAGGAGTGTGAGGAAACAAAGCCCATGAGAAATGGCAAATGTTTTCTCCATGCCTGTGGCATGCTGCATCTCCCAGTGTCCTTGTTCTGGCCATGAGGGAGTCTGGGGGTGGCAGAGGGAATGGGATGTGCAGCACAGAATCACTGGCCACACCACATGGGGAGATCTTGAATGATCAGCTCCTATGTCACCTGCAATTTTGCCAATCTGGAAACGTGGCAAAGAACGTTGTTCTAACACACTTTGGAGCTTTCAAAGTGCCTGCTGATTGTACTTTATTGTGCCCCTACAGGGAGGGAGCTGCCAATCTGCATGGGGCATATTGCACCCTGCTAATTTTATAGGCCACGTGGAAGAGGGGCACGTGTCTTTGCTGAATAAAATTTCAACTTCAATGTAACTCTCTGCTTGTTGTCTAGAGATGTGGAGTCACATTTAATTGGCTTGCATTGATCGCCTGAAACTGCTTATTAGTGTAATGCAGTGATTTGGCAAAACTGCAGCCTTCACATGAATGGAAAGAGAGGTTGTACTGGCAATTGTATTCAAATTTTCCATTTACCAATAGATCAATTTATGAAAATCACATCTATAATCCCCAAGATTTGCTGAGTTTTTTTTAATTATACACGAAAGTGGAATCTCAACAAAATTAAAAGGTGGAGACTGACAGAAAAGCATTACTGTTTCTTCTATGTGTAGCTCTTAATCTGTGTCCCAAGGAAATACTAATGACTTTGAATAAGGGTAAGAGGGGTGCAGCACCACTAGAATGGGAGTCTGCAATATCCCTTATAGGTAGTTAAGCACTTGCAAAGGTCTTTTACAGGACCAAAGACAAGTAAATTAGTTCCTCTATTTGCATAAAGGGTTTTCAAACCTGCTGACCATTGTTGTGCGGTGTTCAAGTAAAAATTGCCTTGCCAGCTTATGAAGGAATTAAATATTTTGCAAATAGCACCTGTCTATTTGGTGCTAGTAAAGTGGGGAGAAAAAAATCCCAAGCATAAAATAAATGAAATGAGTACTTCTTGACTTGGACTTCCTTTGGTTTCAGTTTCAAAACTTTGGATGAGGTAGAGAAACAAAACCTGACTGATCTGACGACTGCTGGTTTTTCTTAGCAAAAGCTGCAATAGCAAAAGCTGCAATGTGCAGCTGAAATAAACAGGGTTTGTTGACTCTTTCCAAGGGAAGGAACCACTCCCATGAAGTCACAAGCTTTGCTAGTGTTCAGTAACCCCTCAATCATGCTGCATAGCATAACCCTTATGTTTAAGTCTTTGAGGTACATACAAGGGAAAAAAGATTTCTTTCTGCCTCAGTGGTCTGGTTAATAGGCTTTTATTATCAGAGCTCTTATCATGGTAAATTCTGCTTCAAAGTAAACTTTCAATAGCTCTATTTTGACTTGATTAAATCTGTTCTATTTTTACACCAGCCTTGCCTGCGGGTTCCAAATATATTGCACATTCACACCTGAAGATGCCCTTATCTTTTCTTCATCTCTTGTTCACACTTTTAATTGACAGCTTTTGAACTATTGAGTAGCAATACCCACAAAGTTGCTAGGTGGGCTGTGCTAAACTTTAGCTTGCAGTTTCATGTACTGAGTTGGACTTTTGCTGAAAAGGACTTTTAAATTCCACACTGAAAAACCTGTGATTTTTGGGGGGGGGGGGATTAAAATGTTTTCAGTCTTTAAAATAAAGGAGCAGAGTTTTCCCAAATTCTCAGTGGCATCTGTGCAGCACCTGTGAACGGATGCAATTCTGCATTTCACTAACTATATATGTTTACATGAAAAATGACATTTCTGGCTTCTATAAACTCACTATAATCCGAAAAAGTAAAGTATTCAAATTCTGAGCCAGGGAATAAGTAATAAATATATATTCTCTGTTCTGGGATGTAGCCTAGGGCTTCTGTGTGCCATCATGGTTCCAAAAGGAAAGTGTACTTTTGTCATTTTTGGCCGTGTGGATAAGTGAGAAGAATTTTGTATGTTTTAAGCCTTCAAACAATAGCTGAAGGGAAGAGGGAAGGAATATAGCACTCATAATTCTACAGAAATTTCCCCCAAATGAGCCCAAACTGTATATATGTAAAGCATGGTTTATATAGTGTTTCCTCTGGTCCTTTATTCTGCTGACTAAATATCCCATTATTAGAAAGTCATGCATTATTTCTTGTTTGTGCTTATCTGGCTTTCAGCTCTTCATTGCTGCTTCATATTACATCTTTCTCTGCTATATTAAATATCCCGTTAGTACCCAGCAGAAGTAACTCTGCAGGAAAGTGCTTATAACCTATAATCAAGTTACCTTTTGAACTCTATTCTGAGAAAGTAGAGCAAGAAACTCACTAAAGATATTGTATTATTTTTTAGCATGTTCTCAGCATTTTTTCCTAGTTTTTAACTTCCCTTTTCACTAATTTAAATTTATAGAAACTGTCAGGAAAGTAGGTCAACTATTCATGAACCTGACTGTGTGCAAAGATAATCAATAAACTCTGTAATTGACTTAGCCAGATGTTTGAGGCACTCTAGGGTGAATCTCATTGGGCCAAAGCAGTAGAAAGATGTTGGACTTGTTTACATGTATCCCAAAATCTTATTTACCTATTTGCCTCTATTTGTTGCTCTTATGTTGGCCAGCTGATCATCCTGAAGTTTTGAGAGAAAACATCCAGATAAAGAGCATTAAAAGCTCTTAAATGCTATTACACCAGAGCCTTCACAGGACATTTAAAGCCCAATTTTGTCCTTTCTTTTAAAGTATGTGTCCAGCAATTTCTTGTTCCTCTTGATGTCCCTTACTAAGGGACACCTTGGTTTTATCCTTTGGTTATTTGATTTTGGCCAGCATGCCTGACCTAAACCTTTGTAAGTATAGATCATTTTCAAGAATCTGATTTCATTTGAATTTCCAGTCTAACTCTTTCCTGCCCTAGAGAATTAAAAATTACTGGTTGGACCTATCTGATTTTTTCACTACTCTGCCTTTCTTCCCCCCAGAATAGTATTGTTTACACTTTAGTTCTAAATACTGCATTGCTAGGGAACTGCCAGATTTCCTCAGGAGCTTTTTTTAGATCAGCATCCCAGAAGACTTCACCTATGAAACCTCTGATTTATGAGGTCTGCTTTTTGAAGCCTGCTATTTTTATTTTTTTGTACTGCACTAACTTTTTGAGCCAAAGCTTTCCCACAGCTGTATTTTGTCCAAACATGTCCCAAGTTTCAGACCATTTGGGAGTTTGTTAAACCACATGTGGATGCTATAAAGAAGAAATAAAAAATCATGCACATGCAGTAAGCATGCAGGGAATAATGACTGCCTAAAGGTGGCAGCCTGTCAAAGGATTTTGTGGTATTTTTTATTTCATCTCATGAGGACAGGAGAGGAAAGCTTTCCCCGAAAGAAAAATTTGTGCATCATTGCAGCCAAGATGCAACATTTTTGAAATGCATGCAGTAACACACAGCTAAAAGCATGTGACCAAATGGAAATCTTATGCCAAAACAAACACCAAACTGATTCAAAGCAAACCAAAAGAAGTATTTCAAAAATGTTTGGAGAATTTCCTGCCTCACCTTGATTTTCCATGGCTTCTATGATCCAGCCATGAAGAAAACATCTGAGGAAAATCTTGTGACTTGCTTACTTTTAGTAAAAATTACCCAGACTAACATCTTGTTTGATGGTGAGATGCCCTAGGAAGGATTTGACCAGTAACACTTCTCAGTGAAAGGGATTCCACAGGAAAAGAACCAGCAGATAGCTCAAGGTGTGACTGTTGTTGGTTGCAGCAGTATTAAAATCTGACTATCTGATTTTAAAACCAGGCAGATGTTGCATGGATTCCCACCATGGGTTTAGATTTCAGGTTACAAATGTTTCTTTGAAAAGGTGCAAATTTCCCCCCTTGTTCTGTAAGGACACCAGAGTACCTCCAGCTGTGCTCAGTGTGGATGTGCTGTATGCAAAACACCTTCTGGGCTTTTAGATTATATTCTCTAGTATTGTATATTCTCTATTATTGGAATGCAACTATTTAAGCTAAAACTAATTCAGCACACACAGTTATTGATTCATCTTTTATAACAGAAAATTCAAGGGCTCTATATATTTATAGATAAATAGAGACCTAGAGGAAGACAACATTATTCGGCATTTGAATGATGCCTTCATAAAGCATGAGAAATATAAAAATTCTTGATTCTCAGAATTCTATCCATCAGTTCCTATTTATTTCTTTTAACATTTTGGGCAATTACAAAGTCAAAAAATTATTATTATTATTATTATTATTATTATTATTATTATTATTATTATTATTATTATTATTATTATTATTATTATTATTATTATTATTGATTCTATCTGATTTTCCTCAGAGATCTGACAATTACAGCTGATGGCTAGAAATGTAGATAATCAAAACACATACATTAAATTGTGTGAGATCAAGACCTTTAGATATACACCACATCTTTTAACCAAGCAATAAAGACTAAAAACTATATCAGCTTTTTGAAATCCCAGAGCATTTATATAAGTAAAATTCATTGCTAAATTGCTGCTTTCAGGCCACTGGAGATACAGTTCATTATCTGCAAGTTTTATTTCACTTTACTTCAACAGAATGCAGAAACTAGGTATTCATCTGCCTGAGCCCTCTGAGGACAATTTCAGAGCACACCTGTAGCACAAAATGGAGTCAAACTCCATACAAAACATAATGATGGCCCCTGCTGTTTCCTCTGATCTGAGCGTGTGTCAGCACCAAGCAGCACTGATTGTGTTGCCTCCTTTCATGTCAGAGCCCAGCATTTAAGGCTTTGGAGCCAGGTGAGAAAAATTTCATTCAATGCTCTCATGTCTGAGAGGAGTACACAAGGGATCAAGGGTAACAGAATGAGCTGTTTCTTTTAACGAATCTACTCTCCTGAACAAAAAATAACCCCAGACTCAGCCAGAAAGAGAGCACAAATCACAGTGTGCCGCTACAATTCTAGCTGCTCAAGTGCTTGTCTAGAATTTTTGTTTTATTATCCCTATTACAAAATTATTTCCTATCATTAGCATAGAAATCATCCTGGGATAAAATACAAAGCTAGGCTAAATGCATGCTTTGATGTTATCTTACTCTTCATTAGATTATACTTTATATTCTCAAAGGTATTAGAAAATTCAAGAATATTGGAAATAAATACCATCAATGGGAAAAAAAATATTTTTATAGTGTTAGCCAGACACTTGGCAAAAACATCAAATATTTTTTACTTGAAATGCAAAACTGTTACTTAGTCTTGCAAACCTGTAAACTTCTGCTATGTTTCAGAACAAAATAAGGAAAAAAAAACCTGGACCATAGGTTGCAGCTTCCTATGGTTTAACCATACATTCTGCATGGTTACTTTGAAAAGGTTTTCTCGACTTGTATTATCCCAGGGTTTTAGAACTGTATGCTTAATATTGAAATCAATTCTCATTTTAGTTCAAGCTGCTCACAGAAATATTGATCTTTTTTTCAGGCACAATTTATTTGAAGGAAAGGAAGCAAACTCACCTAAATAAAAAAAAAACTCTGCTAATTTAAGCTCCTTCATGGCAGGGTATCAGCTGTTCCCAAACCCAACATCTTTGCTAGCTCTTTCAAGGAATTTTCATTTCATACTTCTCAAAATTTGCAATGTTAGACACAGATAAGCGTTATAATTTTTTGCTCATTGCATCCAATGTGTATCTGTGTAAAAGAACAATCTAAATAGTACCCCACACAATGAACTCAAAGCCCCAGAGAATTTAGGTCCTAAATATTTGCCAGCATCAGGAGAATGTTATGATACTGATCACTTGTAATAACATTGCAATGACCTTGGGATTTCTGAATTTCACAGCTCCCTTCTGCTGTCTCTGTTTTGTTTTTTTTTTGTTTGGTTGGGTTTTTTTGCAGGCTGTTTTGGAAATACAAAACTAGAACTGTAAATTAAGGCATATAAAGGCATTGGATTGGAAACCATACCTACTTCCCAAAATGTGGGCTCATGTTAGAGAATTTATTTTATTTACAACAGTGCAGTGGCAAGCTGTGGAAATATATAGTCTTACAATGCATTCTTCATTTCAGTGGTTCCAGCTTTTGATAGTGTCTTCTTATAGTACATATTTGCATTCTAATAAGCCCTGCTTTCTCATACTGTAACTCTCATCCTCTTCCTCCTCACTTCTTATGAGTTTTGGGAGATGTTACTGGGGACGTTTTGGTTTTGGTGTGTTTTTTTTTATGGGGGGGGAGGTGTTCACTTTAACATATGTTTGTCCCCCATTTCTAATTGTTCTTGATTTTAGGTTAAATATTTCCTCAATTGAGATATTTCCTTAAAGGGAGCATTGTAGATTCACATGTAAAGGCATTGATGAGTAAGCAAGCTGTAAACAGTTCAGAAGGCTCTTGGTGTCCTCTGAGGATAATTTGTTAACCTGGGTAATAGCCCAGATGCATTGCCATTCCACATATCAATTTCTCTCTGACTTTAAAGTTGACTTTCATAATTCTCTAACACAAAGGTTTCATGAGTCACTGAAAAACCTTCTGCTCTCAAAACTTTATATTACTATATCTCTTTAGAGTCCACTTTATCAAAGTGGGACTTAATTGTCAATGTTTATGTCTGGTACCATCTCATGTTCAAATGTGTAAATAAATTCCTAGTGAACATTTTATGAACTTTGTACTTTTGAAATTCAGCTATTCATACTTGGGAGGTCTGCCTTTTCTTCTAGAATCTTAGGTGCTGTAAAACAAAAATTGCACTGTCTCAAATATGAAGGACAGAGGTAACTTGGAAAGAATCATATTAAAAAATCAAGATACAGTTAATCTTGCATCTTTCAGTCATAGGCAGTTCCTATAATGTTCCCAAATGGTATAATGATTTACCAAAGCCATTAACATCATACCTGTAATCATACACAGCCATAAAAATACTGTTACAATCTTTATACAGTCAAAAGACTGGAAATGGCTGGTTAGGAAGAGATATCATTAACAAAGCTTATATGTTTGGTTGTTTTTAGAAATGTACTTTCACCATTTCAGCAGCAGCTTTGAGTCAGGCACTCTGGTGAGGTTTTATTTGATTTAGTCAAAACACCCAGTGGGAAGAAACAGCTGGAGAACACTGGGGAATGAGGGAGGAAATGAGAAAGTTTGCTCTGACTGTGGCCTTCTTCCACAGCAGCTGTAGCAGGACAGCTGGGCAGGGTCACCAAAGCACCCTGTGGCTGAGGGTGCTTTTGTAGAAGAGAGGGAAGCGTTTCAGTGAGCTCAGAGCTAAATTACTGCTGCTGGTACACCATTGTCCTCGGGCAATATACTGCCCATCCCCAAGGAAAAGACATGTAAGGGGAAAAGAGTCATCCAGTAATATCTTCTCTTCTGCCTGCCTGTTTCTTGTGGGAAAGTGAAACTCATTGTCTGTGCTGCCCTCCGTAGCTGCAGCCTGAGACCTAGCAAGGGAGCAATGATCACCCTGCAGCCGGGAGCTGCCACTAGAGGCAAATTTTGTACATTACCTTTAGCTTAAAATAACTTGGCAGAACTGATTTCTGTTCTAAGGCTTTTGGTGGATGTACATTTCCACTGAAAAAAAGCCCTCCAGGTGAGAATATCGAGCTCAGTGTTTCAACAGAGGGATATCTCTCCCCTTTCTCCAATGCAAGTGTCAGCAATCCCAGCTTAGCTGCAGCTGTGCTGATAAAAGAGCCTGGAGAAGGAAGTGAGAAGTCAGGAGGTCCTCCAGCAGAGGTGCCTGCACAGTTAGCCTGGCCCATTAGGTCAGGTCTCCCAGGCTCTTTGGGTTTTGAGAGGTAGACCTTATTAAATCTCTGTAATTGTGAAATGGGAAGAGTAATCTTTACAAAAAAAGCAGTCCATTTTTACAGTACTGCTTGAGGCACAAGTGTATGAGACAGAGAGATAGATAAAGGCACTGTAGTACAGCTTAATGTTTGGAAAGGGCTGCTGTAAATGAGGTCTTTTCTATCTTTCTGAGCTTAGACATTCTTGTGCTTCTCTTAAGAGGTCCTTCAGTTTGCTTTGCTCTGAACTCAGGGAACCTGGATGTGGGTGTTAAATGAGGAATATATCCTCTGAAGGTAAGAGTTGCCCTGTAAAATACAGATGTCTTGTTCTCATTTGTACTGTCTGCAAAGTACACTGACAGAGCTTTGAGTGCAGTGTAAATTAAATACAATTAAACCAATTATGTTCATTTTCACATCTAAATCTTTTGGATTGTAGGATTGATGGACATAATGAAGGATTTAGATTTTAAATGCTCTGTTCTGAAGCCTTATCTGTCCATTAGTTATTCACACAGGTACAATACAAAACCTAGATTTTGGTCATCAAATGGCTGAGAAAACAAGAGGGTCACTTCTGGGGCTGTCATTTCTAACTATGAACTACATAATCTTCATGACTGCAGATGGCAACTTGGGCCCAGTTTCATTTTCAGTGCTTCATCCTGCACTTTTTTGTGTTTCACTAGAAACACAGCAAAACAGCTGACAAGCTAATCAGAATTTTCAGCTGAAAATTTGCTTTGCCTAACGAGCAACTCTTAGTAATAAATCCACCATTGGCATAGCAATTGTCTTGTGGGTCTTCCATTTGATGCATGACATGAAGCACCTTTGAAAGCATTCCTAATTAAACCAAGGAAAGTTCCAGAATTAGGAAAGAGCAGAAGTATATCCATGCAGTGAGATCCCTACTACTCACTACTTGGAGAAGCATGGCAGCAGTTAGATTTTGGCTGAACCTATCTGCCTCATGTAGGCTAAAACTTAGAGATACAACTTTTCTCCTACCTGTACTGCATCTGCTTGAAGCTTATCAGTTGTATCATTGAGCCAGTTTGGTGTACAGTGTTTGTTAATCTTCAAAGGAGTAGCTGCAGCCTGCAGATAAGTAAACCTTTTTTTTTTTCAAGATGAAAAGGAACTCTAACTCATTTCCTTTGTAGCAGATTTACAGCTTAGTGTATTTTTATTTTTAATAGTGAAAATTACAATGGTGATGCATGCAGCTATGATTTCTTTGCTTCTGTGAAGTTCCTTCTACCTAGCACCTAATGTGAACAATAGAAAAAGGGCTACAAGGTGCTGGAACTTCATTAACAATTTATTTGAAAATGCCTAATAATTGCAGTTATTTGATTCTTGGTTCAAAATTTGATTATGAACACTTTGTCATAGACACATGAGGCGACTCTTCTTGATAGCAAATGGCAATGATTTGGATTTAATGAAACATTCATGTATTCTGATAGTTTGTGGTTTAGTGGCACAATGTTTGTTGAATGTTTGGAGAAGGCTGTCCCCCACACATGTGACAATTAAGTTCCTTCAGTTTAGATACTCTTTAGACTGAATTTTCATTTTAGAACTCCTGTAAGTATAAATAAAAGCAAATACTGACTATCCCAATGAAGTCTAATGTCTTCTCAAAGCTGTTTGAAAAACATGAAATTCTGATGTTTTATTTCTTTGCTGTGTAAGGAATTAGGCTATCAAGCCTATTCTTTTCTTGAAAAGAGTTCTTAAATGCTGACAAGCTGTCACTTTTTACATTTCACAGGAGGGAAACACTTATTGCCTTTCTAATACACAGACATGTTTCTAATAAGAAGGAAAAAGGAATTCAACTGAGGTAGGGCAGAAGTCCTTTTCAAAAGCTGGTCTCGCCTCCTTTTCCTGCTCTGCATTCCAGGGTTCAGCAATGCGTGTGTTTGTAACTCTAGCTTCTTGATTTAAATATAGCTGTACTGAGAATGGGCTGGAAACTGCTGCAGCTCCTGTTGCGATATCATGGATGTGTAAGAAGTTTAGAAGAGAGAAGATCTCCGTGGATTTTCCATAGAGCAAGTGTTTATTTGCAGCAAAATTAACTTTAATGCGTATCCTTGCTAAAGGTCCTTAAAAAAGAGGAAAGCTGAAAAGTGACAACTCCCACTGGGGCTGAGCTTCAGAAAATATGTGTGAGTGGTATGCACCACATTTGGGGGTTTTCCCTGTTTGCTCTGAGGTAGAATATCTTCAACTTTTGTAGTGGGTCAGACTGCTTTATAAAGAAGCAGCTTGCTTGATTTATTACATTGTCAGGTGAAAGGATCTATTCCAAACACGTGTACGGTTCTTACACATCTCAAGTAATTATGACTAGATCAGGAGCAGAAAGCTACAGAAGAAACTATACAAGAAAGAAAATCCTTTATTTAGAATGTAAGTTCTGTCTCGCCCTGAACTGAAGAGGTAAAGCTTTTATTTTACTATTCCTTGAAAGAGTATTTCACTTTTTATTCACTGTCTTGGTTCAGTTTCTTCTATCACCTTGGAAGAGTTTTCAGCTGAGACATTAGCCCTAGAGTATGTAGGAGTTAGATTAACTCTTAAGCAGTTGTTTGAAGCAAGTGTGATCTTAATTTATATGCCCAAAAGCTAGTTCCCATCTTATAAAAGAAATATTTTATAGTTGTCTAATCATTTTGATCCATTTTTGCCTGTACATTGCCTGTTACTGGTGCTGTTTCTTGTAGTAGATGTCAAAGTATTTCTAGAGGTTTCCACAGACAACAACCTTTTTGTAAACCCCTCTCTGTTCTATATTCTTTTATATCAGAAATCAAGGGGCTGGCAGTTCATAATGGCTATTTTGTAGACAACTTTGCCATAGCAACAATGTGGACTTAGATTTCGACTGTGATAAGGGTTTTTCTAATTTTCTAAATTCACCACTTTGTGGATGTGTTCTCATATGAACATATTTCCTTAGTCAGAGAAGCTCTTTTCCTTCAGTACCTGACATAACTGCTCACAGGTCACCAGTGCTTTCTGACCATTGGTATCCTGACAAGCTGTTTTTTTGGGGGGAAAAAAAATCCAACTTAAAAGTCTGAAACTCTTTGAGTCCGCATAAAATTTAACTCCTCTCTCGGGTTCATCTCAGCTGCCCAACTTGTTTTGAAGCATGTCTTGCTGTGCTGCTAAATGTTAGCCTTCACATCATAAAACAGATTTTAACTCTTGTGACTGTTTATGTAATGGGGAATACCATGATCTGCAGGTAACAGTAAAATCAAGGGCCAGATAGCAATGTCTCAAAGTTTTCAAGTAAGACAAAAATCTGTGAAAAAACTTTTCCTCATAAAGAATACGTTTTTGAACACTCATCTTTGTTCTTTCGGATTGTTTTCCTTAGCAGTAGTCATGAAGAGTGGTTAAAGTGTAAAAGGAGTGACATGCTGTTATTAGAAATAAATTACACTGCACATTTCTCTATATTTCAGTGTGTCTGGATCGCTACAAAGGGACTGTATTTATAAATTTCACTTCCCCTTAGTTGAAAAACCTCCAGTTTTTATCTAAACTACAGAAAACATTTGGTTTCAAACAGATTTGACTAAATAAAACTACGCTTCTCAGACATCTTGCGGCATTGCAATTTTAGGAAGAGGGAAAAAAGAGAAGGAAGAACGATTGGGCTATTGATGGCAGCTCTGGGGACCTGGCTGTGTTCTGTGCAGCAGCAGCTTTGCTTGGGGCAGAGCCGTGTCCATGCACACAGCCCAGCCTTTGCCTGCCACAGAGCACATCCCAGCCTGCAAGGCAGAGCCTGAGTGTGATCCTGGAAACTTTCACGTGCCTGTGTGCCGGAGAGGGGGAGAGAGGGAGACCTAGAGCAGAGGCGAGTAGGGAGGAAGGCAGGGAGAGAGGGGAGCTCTCCTCACACGCTGCTGAGGGCTCTCGGAGGCAGCCTGTGCGTGCAGCTCTCCGGCTGGTGTTCCAAGGACAGCACTCACTGGCTTTATTCATTGAATCCCTGGAGCACAGATATGACACCCAACTGCTGCTTCTACGTGCTCTTGCTCATTGGTACCAAGGGTAAGTGTCCCTGGCTTCCTTTCTTCTTTTGAACATTGCAGAGCAGAGAGCTGATAAACTTCAGGAGCGGATTTCTTTTAAAAGCTGCGGTACCTCGTGTTATTTTACATCTCTTCGTGTCAATTATTTTTAAATAGAATGGAAGTGAAATGCAGTCTCTCAAGGTTACTTGCTACACGGCAGGATCAGATGTTTTTTGCGCTTAATGCCTTGAATGTTACTATTAATAGTTATGAGCTGAAATTTAAAAATGAGAAAGAGCTTAAACATTGCATAAATGCTTGCTGTAAATATTTATTGAAGGTACCTGCAGAACTGACTTAACTCAGATGCCATGAAATCCGCATTTTAGACTCAGTTCAGTAGTTTGAAGTGGTACTGTGCAAGTGCTACTAGAATAGGTAGTTCTCAGAGAGCAGAGTACGTTCAGGTAATGGGAATTTTTAGCATGATAGGCAGTATAACATGCAAGAGGGAGACTGAGTTCAATTTTAGTTTTCCTTCAGATGCAAATCACTTCAATGTGATGGCAGTTACACCAGACATGCTGCTTACTTGAGCTGTTTTCTTCATTTCATTTGAGTACCCTGTTTTTAAGTGCTTCCTATGACTTGGTAAAGCTGCCCCTGTGAAGCTGCTGGTGCTGATCTATATGCTGAAAGTTCCTAATGATTATCATTTTCTTTAGTTGTAATTATTAGTAATTGCTTTCTATTGCAAAATGCCAGTACTAAAATAGTGTTTCATTAATTGTATCGATGAAAATGGCTACTCTTTATAATATGGAGAGTTTTGTTAAAATAGTAGGAGCAAAAGGTTGAATTCTGTCATCTTTTTTTGTATTGTGCAACAGCTTTCCTGTTTCTCTTTCCTGTTTTTAAATGAAATAATTTTGGGTTCATATGTTCATAGGATGCTGCTTAAGATAAGATTTGTAAGAGGTATTATTGCCCCCACAAGGAGTTTGGGAAATAGAGCTCCATAGACAGCTATTTTTCTAGTTGCAGAACTCAGTTAAATCAATCGAAAAACTCTAAGTAGTTCCTGTATGTTTTAGAGGAATACATAATTGGAAGCTGCATGCATGAAAAAACCAGTGTTATTAATGTATTTGGAATTAAGAAAGCAACAGTAATGATGTAGTATCAAACCTGTGAGCAAGGTCTGGTTTCAGATGCACCTGCATTTTCTGTGAGCTGTAATTCAATATTTAAAGTAGTACTTCCAGTTATGCAGAATAAAGGCTAAGTGTTTTCAACAAATTAAGCCTTTCACATTACTGTTTTCTATGCCAAAACATTAAAACATAGAAACATTCATAAAATATGTGCAAATTGTTGCTACAATTTCTGCTGTTAAATTCATCTCTGCTATGGAGTTTATCAAACATATTGGAATGTATTAAAGCACACTGAAAAATAGCATAGCAGAGGAGGACTGTAAATGGCTACAAGCCTACAAGGTATGATGGCCAGTACCTTTTTAGGTTTATACATCAAACATAGTGTATTATAAGAAAACCACATGGCTCATCTAGATGTGTTAAAGTGAGGAGTGAATTCATAGATTGAAGCACATTCATGCCTGGAGTCTCTGGCACCTGTTAGTGCTCTGTTTTGCACCAAAATTAGCTCCTGTTACTGTCACACCTCCTCACCTTGCTCAGTGCACAGTTCACAGCTTCACTGCCTTTCAGAGTTTTAGCCAACAATGCAAATGCAATTTGTTGACACCTACAAGCTGACTGATTTCATCTGCTCAAGCCTTTAGCGTAGCTGGTATTAAACATTCCTGGAGTAAGAATAGCTGTCCTTAGAAATTGGATATTTTTTTTCCTTTTTTTTCTTTCTTTTTTTCTTTCTTTTTTTCTTTTTCAGTGGATGGCTGTATGTTCAGCTGTGTTTTGTTGTGGAGGTTTTTATGTTTGGTGCTGGTATTTTTTTTTTAATTTCTACAAAGTCACATATCGTTCTAATACTTTTAAAAGTAAAATAAGGAGTATATATTGTACAGATTCAACTAGTTTGATTTACCCACATCCATTCAAGCTGTGTCCCTTTAGTTTTCCATTTTACTCTCTTCCTTGAGATTCTTCATTGAATATTTTCTTTCATGTATGAGAAACCTTTCCCTCCAAAATCTAAATGATCAAATTAATTCAATCAATCGAGCTTTGTACATACTGGCAACCACCTGAGCATCTTCCCAAGTGGAATACACTGTCCCAGGTAGAGCTTTCTATGAAAACAAAGCAGCATCTGTCTCATGGTTTTTCTCCACACAGCAGCAGTGATTCTAGCATGGAGATAAGTCAATTCAGACTCCAGCTGTGGAACTGGCCGTGCTGGGTGTGTGGCCAGGATGAACTTCTGCCTGGGTGGGTCACCCCCCTTGCAAAGCCAGCAGGTCACTTCAGGTGTGTTGGTGGCATTGCTATGGCTGCTGCTGCATCTTTTCTCTTAGCAGAATACTCAGCTGTAGCTGCTGCAACCGCAGGTTGTGCCTCCAGAGTGCCTTTGATTGGCTTTCTGGGACAAAAGCTTTTTTATCCTCCTGGACCTTGGCTGCGTGACAGGATCTCAAACAATTCATTTATCAATCATTAAGCAAAACAGAAGAGCATTAGTATTGAAAAGTATTCAAAGTGAGGTTCCAAAGGGATTTGGCAGGCTCCTTGTGAAAAACAATTACAACTCTTACAATTTTAACCCTTTAGGCTCTGTGCCTCTCCCTGGTGCTTGCAATCCTATTTCTGCTTCTACCTCCAGCTCCTTTAGCCTCCTCCTTCTGGTCTCCCCTCATGCTTTTTCCATCCTTTACCCTCACTTTAAAATGCCGAGTACAACTTTCTTTAAACCATCTGAATCTCATTACTTGTTCTGGTACTTCATGCAGGTGACAGCTGTTTTCAAGGCCAAGATCTTTTCCACCAAATGCTTTCTGTCAAATGTGGGAAAGAGACAATCCTGAATCCTTCAGAAAATTGCAAGTTTATGATTGTGCTCCTGTTTACATAGTTTGTAACATATTTTAAGATTCCTTCCAGATTTGTAAATAGGAAAGTGAAATTATTTCAGCCTTTGCTCAAGCTCAAATAATCATTGTGTAATAATAATATTTGGTTATGTCTTTCATTTAACTTGGGCATTAATCTGTCTGGCTTTCCTGTAGTTAGAAGAACAATATGCATCTTGTGAATCTACGTGTGCATAACATGAAAATCACAGAAAATTGGGGATTCAAGCTAGATTTCCTGAGGAAAATTTACTCTAGTATCAGTTAGAGGGTAGTTAAAAATCTACACAATGGTAAAACAAAGCTTTGAAAGTTAGATCCTGCAACTGCTGCTTGGGCAAGAGTGTTTTCATCTCTTTGTTAGCAGCCCCAGGAGCTACCCAAGTTGAAAACCTGTATTGGCTGTTTATAGCAACTCTACCAGGCTTGAACCATCTGTTCTGAAATTTTATGAGCGATCTGTAGACCTTGAGCAAGAAGACAAGCAAAACTTTCCCAAAATTTTTTCTGAATATGAGGAATTGGTAATTTCCCTACATTGGTCAATTTGGATAATCTTGTATTAAGCAAAGCATTTTCTTAAACAGCAGTTTTGAAGTATCCCTGTACAATATCACTGTGCTGAGAGACAATCCTCTGACAGGCCACCCTGCTAGAGCTGATGAGGCTGCTCAAGCCTGGCTGCAGAAAAGCAAAAATAACCTTTTCTGATAGATGTTACTTGCTGCTAGAGACCAGTGTGACACTCAGAGGATCTGCCACCAGCCATCTCAGCATGAGCTTTCTCTTGAGTGCCATGACTTTGAAGCCATCAAATCAGACTTTGAAATGGCTGGTGCCAGGCTGGGAGGCACAGGGAGCTGAGAGGATCAGGAAGTCATAATTGCTGTGTCTGAAAGACAGAGGAGGTGACAGTGTATTGGGAAGGGCTGGAAAAGGACAAGGAAAGCAGAGACAAAAGGGACAGGTAGATGGGACAATGGAACAGAGAGCTGAGGGAAAAGACTAATGCTACTTAGAAAGGGAAAAAGGGAAATCAGGAGGACCATTAGTCCAGGAGAGTAGAGATTGAGGAAAGGGATGTGAGAGTGGGAGCCAGCAGGGAACAGAGAGTTAATTAAAGGAGAAGGACAGGGAGTTCTGAGAGAAGGGAGTGAGCATCTGAAGAATGAAGTCAGAGGATGGTGCGATCAGAGCTGGGATTCTGTAGAGAAAGAAGGGGATGAGATGATGGGGAGCAGACAAAAAAAGGATGGGAGTGAAGCAGCTGGGTTGAGCCTGAGCAGAAAAAGAAGCTGTGCTTGGTAGGGTGAGCTCTGTACTACAAAGCCAGAACGAAGCCCAAGATTGTCCTGTGACTCACTGGCTTCTTTCAAAAGGTCTCCTTCTGAGCAGCACCTCTGCTCAGAGGCTGGTAATCAGCACTGTCAGATCACTCTACCCTCTCAAAAAACAAAGGTCTGGAGAGCTAAAGGTTCTGAACTAGTGATGAAGCCTGCTGTCCTGTTATAAAATGCTGGAGGGAAACTGGTTTCCTCCTCTAATAGTAAATGTTACCAATGCCAGAGAAAGTTATTAATTTTGTAATCTCAGCGCTTAGGAATTTAGGCAAAGGACACAATCTTAATTTGTGCTATGTGCCCATCCTGAATTTTCTTCATGTTATAACTCCACAAAAACACATGCTTTGTGTCCTGCATTAAAAGGATGAATCAAAAATTATGGTAAATTATGTGATCCCTCTTTCATTTGCTGTAGAAGATTAAGATAAAATGTGGATGAGGCTGGGGATTACAAAATGAAGGCCATTTCATGAAGGCAACTGAACTCTGCTGTGGAAAACTTTTCCTGTTTTTTTGCTCTAAAAGCCTTACAAATGGATAATAATTATATAAAAGATTTTCTGGGGTTTTTGGTTTGATCATCCTGTGTGTTCATAGCATGATTCCCACTAACATCTGTAATAGCTGTGCCCTAAATACTCTGTGAAACTGATTCAGAAAGTAAAAGCCTCAAATTAGCAGAAACCCTTGCCATACATATGTTAATGTCTCAGCTCCCCATCTGAGCAATAATATCATATTCTAAACTGTAACCTAAGTAATCTCTGAAGACTTAAAAACGGGAACTCTAATTATTGTAGCAGTATGAGGAACTAATTAGGAATTTAAATTGTAGCTTCTAAGTGGTTAAACTAGAGCTAGATGCCAGTAATAGACAGGAAAACTAATCAAAGCATAGATGAAATGCCTTTAGTAATATATGGAGGTGTGTTATCAGAAATGTACGAAATGTAAAGATCTGGAGTTTGAATTCAGGTGTGGATTATGATGTTGCACATAAAGTGGCTGTGTGTAAGCAAAGAAGAGTTGCAGAGTCTTGTGCTCACATCCTGCTGTGTCTCCCCCAGTGCTCGTGAGGGATCCAGCATGCAGCTGACTGGTGTGGCAGGGCAAGACAAATACACCAGGGAGAGAGACTGGTGGGAAAACAAGGGGGTGAAAGAGTCTAAGGAGCAGCCAGCAGTGGCCTGATGGGGAGATGCAGCCCTGGGAGCGCAGGATGAACTCATGCCCTGGTGAGAGGGTGAGCTGGCAGTGGGAGGAAGAGCCCAGCAGCAGTGACCCTGATGCTGAGGGATCTGTGCCTGTGAGATGACTTAGCAGAGCTTATCCAGAGAGGGTGTTAAATCACCCAGTCCCCTGCAGCGCAGCTCGCTGTGTTCCACCCGGCTGTTCTGCATCAACCCTAAGGCTTTATTTGGTCAAAATGGTTTGTCTCAGTCAAGTCAGGGCTTCCTGCAGAGAAAAGCAAGTGTCAATATGGCACTGGGAGTGGGAGAGACTGTGCAGTCACTGAGAGTCAAAGGCATGCACAAGTCTGTCAAAGCAGGTGAGCATTACCTCTTTCTCCTCTGTTCTGCAAAAGAAATAACTGGCTTGACCTGGGAGAAGAGACTTTTCCCATCACAGACCTGACTGTCAATGCTATGCTCAACATAGGGTATTGCCTAGAAGGGTAGAAGTATTAGAAATATATTTTTGCCCTGATTTTTTTGTTTTGGTTTTTTTAATAGATAGGAATAGATCAGCTCTTCTTTGGAGCAGGGGAAGAGCAGAATCCCTTAATGAAACTGCCCACATCATAGTTAAGCCAAAATTTGTGCGTATGGGGAAGAAAATGACAAAATTAATGAATTTAAAAGCCACATGATTGAATGGGTTGATTAGTCTGGAGTACTTTATAGCAATACAGTTGACAAAGATAATCTGCATTTTTAGAAGTTTTATTCAAGAAGGTCCATCTACCATAAAAATAGGCTTCTTGACCTCATTGTTTTGACTCCAATTCCATGTAAAACATGTGAATCAACTGTTACGTAGTCTTAGCTAGAAATCATAGACACTGGTTTTCAGACACAAATTCTTTTCTAGTAATCAAGTAACACTGCAAACATTTATAAATACTACTTTTTCTTCAGTATGGATTCTCAGCACCACGCACAAAGAGTGCAGCCACTTTCTACTTTTTCCAAAAACATATCAGAAACAGGTATTAAATAGATGGTTTTTCTACACCCCTAAGGCTTAAATGTCACATGAGGTCTTTCTTTTTCTTAAATTGGTTTAGCAAAAATCAAACACCTTGTACATCTTCCTGTTCCATCACCATTTGGTTAAATTTTCTTTTTTTCTTTTTAAATCTTCCATTTGCATATTCACTGCTTTCACATCATCATTTAGCTAGATTGGTTTCTTGGTTTCTAGACTGGCTCCACAGAGCAGGCTCTCACTGCTGGCAATGAGCAAACACAGTGTCAGGAGCAGACACCATCCTCTCTTAGGTTAGATGAAGTGGCATGAAATGAAGAGGAGGAGGAACTCTAGACTATGTGAAGGTTAAATCCACATCAATCCACACAAAAATATTGCTTAGCCAAAGTTCATCCAAAATAGAGCTACATTTCTGAATGCTGTTTCTTGTTTTATTTTCTAATTTGGATATCCAAACTTCCAAATATGTGCTGCTAATGTGACATTTCTTTATGTACATTAATAAACACATAAAATCTACAAGATATATTTTAAAGACCTGTTGCTCTTAATCTGCATGCACATTTTGATAGAACCTGCATAAGAAGAAATAAGTCAGGTGTCTCTGGTCATGGGGTCCAAACAGCTGGATGACATGATCTCAGAGGCTTTTTCCAACCTAAATGAGTCCCCAGTTCTGTGGTTTAACCAGCTAACATTATTCACTTCACAAAGGTCAGGAATCCTATTAACTTGAGATAATTTCTGTTTTATGCACTTAACTGGAGTGTCACAACTTTTAGTGTTGAGTTATGTGCACTCACAGTGGAATACAGCAGAGATTAGAAAACTTGGGATATTTAAATCGAAGCAAAGATTAATGAGTCAGAATCCAACAATAATGCGTTTATTTAAGCACATTATGCAAATTGATTTTTCACAAAATAGTTCTGTGAGTTCTTAGAAAACAGATTTGCTAAAATATTTAACTTCAAAACAGAACAACAAAGTGTTCCATATTTTATAATACTTCAGGAGGGTGGAATCTCATAGGGCACAGGGCACAGCCAAATCTGAACTTGTAGTTCTAAATTAAATTTAAATTCTTAATAATTATAAATGGTTCTTAGTAACAAAGGTATGTGAATTAATAAAATATATCAGACAGTCCTGTCTCTGGCTGACCAAGAAATAATGTATTTTCATTGTTACAAGATTAATCTTGAGCGTGCTCCAGAGCTTCAATTCAAATTATGCTGGCTTAGCTCCATTGTAAGAACTATTATTGCAATTCTTTTAATCTTTACTAAAACCACAATAAAGGAAGAAAAAGAGAAAAAAAACCCAGGTTATGTTTCATATTTCAAATACAGCGTTAGGGCTCCCAAAACACTTTTTCTCGGTCTGGAGTCTTAGAAAAAACATAACTGAGATTATTTTTTAAAGACTTATTTGAGATTGTGCTACTTGGGAGAAGAGGAAAAATAGTGGAATCTGAAATTGTGGCTGATGTCCAGCTTGCTTAGCCTCTGTAGCAAAATAAGAGACTAGAGACTAAAGGGAAAGATAATAGAATCTCCACTGCCCCCCTTCAGGTTCTTTTCCTCAGACTGTTTGGGCTGGCTCTTCTCAAACCTATTTTCCTATCATCAGCACTGCAAGATGCTCATTCTACCATGTTGTTGGGGTTTTGTGGGGCTTTTTTCCCCATCCCAAGAAAATACCAAAGTTGGAATAAATTGCATAACTTAGCTATAACCTCTGTTTTGGGGTGGGGGTGTGAGTGGAGATGCTTTGCAGGAAAAGAATGGAAGGCAGGATTGCCCTTTCAGACAGAAGAAAAGTTAGGCAATTGGTTATGATCTTTTAGGTTGTTTCTGCCTTGAGGACAAGTTAATGATACCCAGGTAATTCTTTTCTGTTCTGTTCTTTTGCAAAATAATGTGTTCCTACAATCTGAATATCAGCAAGTAATTTCCATGTTCATTGCCTTCCTAGTTTCATTCCCCTGTCTCATTGCAGCCTTTTCCTAAGGCTTTGCTACAAGTACTTTCTGTCTGATCTGCTGGATTTCTTTTTGCTTCCATGCATGAATGCACATGTACACAAACTTCCTCCTGTATATGACATTGTGTCACGAAGTCACTTAAATCTGCCTTTTGTTTATGGAAACTTAAGAGAAATATTACAAATGTCTGTTGTTTGTAATTTAAATAATTTAGTTTTCACTAGTCAGTGTTTCACTTTTGCTTACTTTATGCATGGCTGACTGGATTAACTTGCTGAAAGCAGTAAGTCAGAAATTAATTTCCTTATAGTAATCTCTAACTACTCTCCTTATGCATTGAAATTCAGAATGCTGGTTATCTAGATGAGGTAATGATTGTTGCTTGAGGGGCACTAATTTATTGATAAACATCTGCCCTTAATTTTCAATTATCAGATTGCTCAGATTTAAAAAAAAAAAAAACATTCATTAGCATCCTACTATGTTATAAGATACCATAAATAAATAATTATTAAGATAATAAATAATTGTAAGATACCTGGCAAATACTGCAGTAGAAGAAACCTTTTGCCCTAGGATTACAAAGCTTCAAAAATGCCATTCCAGGTATGAAACTTCAGAGGTCTTTTTTAATTGGCTGCTTTTTTTTTTTTTAATTACATGTGTTTAAATTGTTACCTCATAAAAAATTACTTGCAACAAACCTCTTTTCTCTTTGGAGCTCGAAGAACCAGGCCAAACAAACTCAGTAGTGGTTGTGAGAAAGAATTAACTCCTGGGAGAGCAGTTTCCTTTATTTTGATGGGTAACCCTTCCCTTTCCAGGCCTTCCAGGTGGGATGGTGCTGACTAGTACAGCGTATTTCACACATTTGGATTGGGGCCTTCATTTCTGCTCTATACCTAACACCATTTGAACAAAACCCCAGTGTTTCATGTGGCCAGCTTTCAACTTGATATTGATCTGCTGTGAAAAAGAAATTAGTGAAATTGAGGAGTGACACTGAGGCAAAAAACACAGGGGCAAAGGAAAGCTTACCTTGATGTATTTTCTATTGGAAAATCATGTCAGAATATGGAGCTAGAACTTTTTTCTAAACAGAAATAATAGTCAGATATCATTTCAATTCTGTTTATTTGGGGAGAGAAATAAGAGGGGAAGTGGAGCAATAATTCATTGATTTGTGTCTTTGTTAGGTATTATGCTGAACTCTCATCCTCTGAGAAAGCCCTATAAAATTTGAGGGTTTGGATTAAACTTATTTTACTTCATATGGGGGCTTTTAGAGGTATTATCTCTTTCAGTTCTTTAAGCACTTATTCTAAGTTCTGTGCAATCAGAACAAAACAACAAATTAATAAAAGTTACAAAAGCCAAATGCTGTGGCAATGTGCCATGTCACCAGTCTGAGTTGTCTGGCAGTTTCCAGCCCTGGAGTGGATTTTTCCGGCAGTTAGACAGCAAGGATCTTCCAACCCCATAACTGCATTAATTAGACTGAATTATCTGTGGCATAACTGATAACTAGTGATGTTGTTGTGAGATTGGAGATGATATTTTCAAAAAAGATAGCACAAATTTTCTGCTTTGGAAAACGCTTCTGAAATGAAAACATTGTGTAATCCACAGCAAGATATGAAGGTGCTTTATGAAATTAAAATCCAAGATAATTACCAGATTGGCATGCAAGAGTCATTATATATGCATCATTATTACTAAAATCCATTTCACTATATTGTGTTTAATGGAAGCAAATATAAACTTAGTTGTGTAGTTCAAGTACTACATATTCCCAGAATGACATCTAATATAGTTTGCTAAAGATAAATGTAATACAATAAAACTGAAAGTGTATATCTGGTTGCAAGAGTAATAGCTAAATATTCAAAAAAATTTCTAGTGTTTTAGAAATGAATCTGTCATACTAAATAAGTGATACTGTGTCACCTGCACCCAATCAAACCTAGAATTAAAAATACAACACATATGCAAGAAATACATACATTTAGAAAATGTTATGGGCTTCAGGGCTGGGCAACTACCAAAGCAGAGGTGCAAACTGCAGAAAAGGCAATGTGGTAATAGCAGTTTGATTGCACTTCTGTGAATGCCCTGTACAGATATTTAAATCCTTTAAGCCACAGACACTTTGTCTCAGGGATTAATGCCAAAGAATCTATTGCCATTAGACCAAGATCTATTTTGATATACAAATTTTGCCCAAGGTATTACCCCAGGTGTGTGTACATTAACACTAAAGTACAAGTGTATAAACTCTGTTTTGGTCTTGCATGAAACTGGAATCTATTTTCAATATGCTATTTATGGAAAGTTTAAATTTTAGTTTTATTGACATTTAATAATATGAGATTCCTGTTACATTTTCCCGGATATCACTAGAAAGATTTTCCTAAAAGAAAATTTTAGGAGAGTCTTTATAAAATTACATGATGAAAAAGAAAGCATTCTTATTGATAATAAGTTAAATGAAATTATTCAGAAGTTAACTTTTTATTTCTATCCTTTAACATGATGGACTAATTTCATCCTTGTCTTGGTCATATATTATTCAAAAATCCTGTGTTTAGTGGGAAAAAGCTGAAAATTCTGAAAAACCAGGAAAATTCATCTAACAATGAACTGCATCTCTTCATTCACTTCTACATATTGTTGTAATGGTCAAATTCTGACCACAAGTTATTTTTTAAAAATATCTTTTTAAGTTGTTGTATCTTCTTTTCTGTCATTTGGTGATTCAAATGCATCTGATCAAAGCTGGTCAGTCACTAGTCACTGCTCTTCTTTGTTAATAATTAATTGAACATCTTGTGAGGTTAACTAAGTAAACTATTATAACCTTTTTCTGATGATTCATCTTTACAAATGAAGGTAACAGGCCTATGGGACCTGTTCTGTGTTATGGTAAATGTTTTCCAAAGCCATTTCATATGCCCTTAATTTACCATTCAGCAGAACAGGATATTTTTAAATCAAGTGTCAGCTTTAACTATTCAAGCTAGCACAAAAATTACAGGTGAAATCGATTTTAACTTCAATATTTTCTGAGTTGATTCTGTTTTATTAGAACAAAACATTCTCTATCCAAGCAAGAACATTTTCAGTCTCCTGTTTCTCCAGCACATCTCCCACTGTGTCTAGAAGTACAGAGACTAAAAAAAGTTATGTAAGAGTGGAAAAGTGCCACTGCTTTTGCATGAGTGCATTTGAAGAACTTGGGCTTTTGTCGGTAAAATAATTTCCCATCAGAAAAGTACAGGGTGGATTCTTCAGTACCATAATCATTCTTCAGTTCTTGGCATCTAAGCAGCCTTTTTAAAAAGCAATTGGATTTCCTCAATTATTTTGAAGTGTTAACTCACTTAAAGTGAGGAAAAACAAGTTAGCTTATTTGGCTGATGGAACTCATGAGTCCTTTTGGATTCACAGCACAGGACTTCACATTATTCAAATTCTTGAAAACACAAAAATACTTTTCTGGTATTATGATGTGCCTTTATTTGAACCTGTGTGTGACACAGTTGGGACTGGTGTGACTAGTGGGTACCTAGCCATGAGTAATGCCTTTGGTTTGTTTCAGTGCTCATGGCTCAGTCCCATCAGCCCAGAACTGCTCCCTCTACGGAGTCATCCTCGCATCTTTTACGGAACCTACAAGTCTTAAGTCTGCGTTCTAATAATGCACATGGGCCTTATTTGGTTTCTCAAACAACACTTGTGACCCAATCCCTGTATTTCAAAGAATGCACAAAACTAGCAAGCCTAATTAATCAATTCAGTTGGAAGCCAAGCCATGTTGTCCTGGGAACATCTTGTTCTTGGCTTTCCCAAATGCGTTCCTTCTTTCGATTTCATTTTATGACTGTTTAAAAAGGGGCCCTCATGTTCCTTCCCCAGTGATTCTGCATCCATGCAACAGAGTAAAAAGCCTTATCATATTTACTAGATGACAACCCAAGTCATGCTTATTCCCTTAGCAAAGGAAAGCAGAGTTAACTCAGTTAGGTATTTAAAGACGAGCAGGGAAAATGATCCACTTGCTTCCTCACCGCACACATCTTACAGCAATAAGCATCTCAAAGCAGCCAGTCTGGACAAGCTTAAAAAGTGCTCAACAGAAATTCTTGTTTTCTTTTTGAAAATTTGAGATGAATCTGGAGGATTGCAGGGGAGCCTAAATACACAACAGTCAGAAATATTTAATTTGCAGTATCGTGAACACACTGCTAAGGAGAACATTTTTCTGTATTGAGACAGGAGTCAGAAAAAAGATTTTTGTGGTTTTGCTCTTTGTACTGATACCAGTTCACCTATTTCTTTTCTCTTTTTCTTGAAACATTGCAAATATTTTAATATTCATGCCTAACATTATAAAAAGAAATTTTCTGGTACAGAAAAGCTGCAATATATGCAATTATCTCTTACGTCACAGGAAGCAGGAGATGATTTTCTCTGCGAGGTATATAAAGAAGAGATGCCTTTACTTGGTATCTGTAAAAACAAACCTTCTGATAAGCAAGTCTGTCACAGGTTTATCACTTTTCATCTTCTTGCAGCTGCTAAAAAAAAAAGAACAAACAAGATACAAGAAGAGTGGTTCAATTTTTTTCATAGTGGGAAATCAATCAAATGTAGAAAAGCCAAGAACTTTAATACCAGATCACAAAGATGGAGTGATAGATCATTATCTTGTCATGGTGAATGCCAATGTCAGTAAAGTCTGTATTTGCAAAACAATAACCATAATTTTTAATTGCTGTTGTTGCATTGCTATCTTTATCCATTTTCCTCACATAAAAGACTGAAATTTAATTTCCTCAATCTGAAAGATAATTGTTTGAATACTATCTAGCATTTTGCAACAGTTTTTACTGTCTTATCTCCTGTCTACCTTTGTAAGCTTTACCAAATATTTCCCCAGAGAACTGGGGGGTTTTCCAGACATAAATCTCCTGCAATCAGCAGAGTCCAAACTTCTGTCTTTTTTTGCATAAACAAAGTGATGTTAACAAGTCAGTGGACAAAGACCAGTGCTTTCACCGATTTTATAACTGGGATGAAGTTGTTGAGTTTTGAAGCTGTGTTGTCTCCTTTCCCAGGCAGATATTTACATGCCAGGGTAATCCAACATAGCACAAATGAATAATGCAGAGATTCAGAATAGATATCATCGAGGCTATAAATGTACTGAGAATTCAAAACATTGAACATCATGAGGGACTTGTTCTTTGTGGCAAAGTACAGATTTCTAAAATGCAACAGCAAATCTATTATTAGTTCAGGGATTAATATTATTTAAATAATTAATAATAATTTTTGGAACATGTGGTGAAATTCCATTGAATGGCACTGTGAGAAGATAAATGCTTTCATTTGAAATTTAAATTGCATGGAGATCAGCCCCTTTAAGCACAAGGTACAGATCAGTCCAAATACGTCTCCAGCGTGTAGGATAAAAAGCTTGACAAAATGGGTGAG
This sequence comes from Fringilla coelebs, assembly GCF_963513975.1. NCBI lineage: Eukaryota > Metazoa > Chordata > Aves > Passeriformes > Fringillidae > Fringilla > Fringilla coelebs. The sequence continues at coordinate 41,252,953 of NC_140032.1, read as the reverse complement.
GTTTTTTGATGGTCTGTTTGGGATGTTTTCATTTATGATGTTTTTTCCATACTGGTGTCTCTTACCAATGGTTTGGTAGGTACTCAGATTGTCACAGGGAACTGCTCTTAAGGGAGCCTCAGTTGCCTGCTCAGCTTTTTGCTAAGAGCCTTAAGACACTAAGTAGTACACATTCACTCTTTGCTATGTATGCCTACATAAGCTTTTCTTGCTACTTCTTTTTGGGTGAACAAGTTAATCATAATGTTCTGAATACAAGCAAAGAGCAGCAGAGAAATTTATGAACAATATGCAAGTTTGAATTCGCCCTGTGATTAGGATGTAGCTTTATTTTTGGTACAGTCTTAAGGAGCTTGTGATCGCTGAGTAATTGCATGGGTTACATGCTTGTGGATAAAAGCAAATCAACTTTTCTAAATCATTCAGTGGTGGTTAGCTGGAATATAAGAATTTCTATGCAGGATACTTCTGACAGCAAGGATATATTCTGTACATATAGAGGATATTTATCTCCGTTTGCTGCTACAGCTCTTCCATTCCATTTTTCAGAGTTTTAAAAATTGTCAAGGGCTTAACTGGAAGGAAGTTCTTCTGGAAGGGATTTTTTATGAGTCTGAAGTAATTTATAGAATTTCAGGTGATTTCTCTAAGTCCAAGAGAAAAATGAGTGCAAAAAATCAGATACTTTCCAAGAACATTCCTTGTTAATCTGGGAAAGTTGTGTGAAAGATTTATACTTTGTCTTTGAAACTAGCCTGGAAAAATAGTTGCATGATTCAGAATTAGCAGTTTACTATTTGAACAAGCATCACATCACAGTTAATAAAGTTTTTAGAGAGTATTTGAAATGCTTTAAGATCACAATGAAATTTAAAATAAAATCTGTATTTGATTTTTGGTTTTTTTGGTAACAGTACGCATTAAGCTAAATGTTACTTCTAATAAGTGATATTCCTTTTTTAAAGTGCTTTAAAAATTAAGTTAGCAGACCCTTGCAGAGAGGTCCTAGGTAGAGTTAGTGGGATTTGGAAGTAAAGAACACTGGATAGTGTTCTGTCCTGATGATGCTTTTCTCCATTTCCAACATATTGTGGACTGAACAAATTTAATTCTAGTGTAATTTTAAACCCTCTCCATAGTATTCTCTTGGGAAGAAGTTGGTCTTGTACAACAAGAAATCTGACTTGGCATCCAGCAATCCATTACAGAAGCAGTAGTTATGTCACACTTTTTTGGGGAAAAAATGGTGATGGCAGAATTTGCCCCTCAGGTACACTGGTGGGGCTGGTAAGGCATCATGCATCTGCAGATGTGGGTGATTGCAGCTGCTGCAGCACAGAGAGCTGAAGAACACAGGACAGGCAGAGTCCTCCAGCTGCTCTGGCTGTCCCTCATCAGCATCCCTCCACCTTTCCCCTCAGCACCCCTTGAATGAAGCTCTGTGTTCTCTGTGGGCTCAGCAGAACAGCACCTGTGTATCTAAACTTCACACTGATCTATCCTGACTGGCATGTCCACAGTTTTTGGATCAGACTGACAGCTCTTCTGAAGGATTCATAATTGGGCCCTTCATGATGTCTTACTAAACTTTCAGTAAAACTGTGCCATGGATTTCATCTTAATTGCCTTGCTTTTTTACATCAAGTAGTTTCTTTAAAATTGGAATATAATCAAACATATATAGATCTGACTTTGTATAAAGGAGTTTATCTATCTGGATCTAAAATTTCAACACAAATTAATGTCATAGAATGGTTTGGGTTGGAAGGGACCCTAAAGATCATCTAGCTCCAGCCACTCTTCTGTGGGCACGAGTACCTATAGCTTATCTGGTATGTTGTTATGATAAATAGTGAAAAAATCCTTTAAAATGGTAGCCTTAGGTCATTTGTCTTCATTTTGATCTTATTCTGAGGAAGAATAGGAAGGAATTACCTGTTTGAGAATTACCTGTTTGATTTATATCAAATGAAATTTTAATCAGCTAACAATATAGAATATTTTTGCCAAGTTTAACAAGTACTTCATATACTGTTTTTAATTTCATGTCCAATGAATTAATACATTTTTGTTGCTTTACATTCACATTCAAATGTAAATGAGTACTTACAAAGGCATAATATCAAATACCTGTAAACACATCATAAAATAAACATTTTTTCTGTTCCTGTTTAGTCATCTGTGACTCTCTGGAAGATCACGTTTCTGGAGCTGGCACCAGGTGCCCCCTGGGCTACTTTCCATGTGGCAACATCACAAAGTGTTTGCCCCAACAGCTGCACTGCAATGGTGAGGATGACTGCGGCAATCGGGCTGACGAAGACAACTGCGGTACGTGGCTGCGACTTGGCTTTGTGTCCTGTAGTCACTGAGACCCAGGCAGGGCTCACACCAAACAGGAGGCTGTGGAGTGTCAGCAGCAGGAAAGTTACATGCTTTGCAGAGGATGCAGGAGGTCAGCTTTAGGTGATAAAGCCACCCTCTTTTCTTAGCAAACCATTTGCTCTGGAAAGAAGAATGGGCCACATTTTTCTTTGTATATGGTATCAGGCGTCAGTATCCAATTTTTTCCCTGCTTTGAACTTCTTTGTACATTTCATTTTGATGTCTACAAATGGATGGATGTGATCTATCAAAGACTGTTGCTGAGGAGAGTTAGATGTGTGCTCCAACAGAATTTGTGAAAAGCTTAATGTGACTTAATGCAGGAAGCATAACTTAGAAGAATTTTCAAAGTTTTCCCAGAATTATTTATGCCCTAATTTAAGAGAAACATGTGCATCTGTAAGTGTGCTGTGCCAGCTGCACTACCAGCAGCTTTGGTGGTTGGAAATGTAAAAATCCCTGGGCGTACACATAGTCAGGTCCCTTGTGCATGCTGTTTTGATCCTTGTCACTCCCAGCCCCTCTGGATGGTGATCTTGACTTGTCTTGTGGGCTCTGGCTTTACCTCTGCTGTGAACCAGGAAGGGCTTTGCACGGGCACTCCTCTGTTCATGCTCCCTCTTTGTGAGCATGGCCCTGGCACAGCTCTTTATGCTGAGCAGCATCTCCCACGCAGTGTTTGGACCCAGCTCAGAGGTGGCTCAGACCTGGGATACTCTGGAAAGGGGCCCCTGTGTTCTGTGAGGAGAGAGATTCACCATTTAGTTGTGACCACAGAGAGAGAAAATCAGCCCTAGCACATTTTATTTACTGTTGTTGCCACCTTACTTGCAGCCTGGATATTTCAGGGGTGCTGTCCAGAGCTGCTGATCCATGGCAGATGGGGGAAGTAGGCTTCCTACTTCTTCCTAGTTTTTCTGTAGCCATGGAGGACTGCCAGGTGCACCATGCCCTGCCCCATAATCTGCCTCCAGCCCCCAGAGCCAAGCAGCTGAGCTGTTTGTCTGTCTCAGACAGACACATCTGGGATCCAGGCCATCAGATCTGGGAGGGAGGACTCCAAAGAATTAAAATATTAAGTGAAAATTCCATGCTACCTATACTGACAGAAATTTTGTGAAAGAAATTTCAAACAAAATATGATAAAGGTACTTTTCACCTGCACTCTCAGTAAAGTCAATGGGGTTTTGAAAGTAGTTGCTCTCATTGCATGTGAAGCTGATTTGTCTATGAGAAGTATCTTATTATTATACCTATGCAATTTCAGGGTCTTACTCCATATGAAAGTGATTTTAAATTCTAATCCCATATAATGAACCTGCACCATTTTGTGGTTTTATACCATTTGTTGGTGCTATAAACCTGCTTTCTGTTGTAAATAATCAAAATCCTGAACGAAAATGGCTTGCTCTGTTTTTTCTGTAGTCATCTTGTCTTACAGCAGCAGGAATTGCCAATGATGAAGCCCTCTCATGTGTAAGAAGTCCAAGGACTATAAACAGTTGCTTTATCCATATTTCATTTCTGTATAATACCACAAAGTCCATCATACAAAGACTTGCTGAAAGATGCAGCTTAGTATGATAATAATTAGGATATACACAGTTTTGTAATGGGAGCTACAAGGAAAATAAATTTAAGATCATTGAGACCATTAATCAAAGAGCTCTTTGCATCTCATCTTGTTACTAACACAGAACTGAGGTATTCTTGGATTATGAATAACCAATTTCAAAAATTCAATTAGAAGTAACATGGGTTGTCAGTGAGCAGGGAAGTGATTTAATACTGAACCCTGAAGCAATGAATAAAAAAGTCCTTAGCAATGCCTTAGTGTTCTTCTATAGAAATTAACATACAAAACAATTCAGCTGTGATACTGAATCCTCTTCTGTGTATTGTAATTCAAGAATGGGCTAGCCTTGATTTTTGAAAACCTAAATTACAAAAATGAAGAGTCATTTTATGGATCTACAGGGAAAAACTATGCTGCTCATGTTTTTCTCATATCTTGACCCCCTCTTCTCACTTAGAAATGCATTAGTGTAATATGCAGCAGGAATGCTTTCTCAAAAATTGGTATTGGAGTTGTACTTTGTTGTATAGTTAAAGAGTCACTTCCTTGTCTGAGTGTATGGAATGTTCTGAGGAGATTTTCTGCAATGACTCCACACATAGGAAGTGGGGAGATCTTTGTGGGGTAACTGATTTTGATTATTCATCTTGCTTAAAATACAAAAGAGGCCTCAATGTTCCTGAGACAGAGAAACCAGATGTCTTTTCTTTTTCCCCTGCCATTCCTAGGGTCACTTCAGGATGCCTGCCTCATGCCAGCAGTTATATCTGGCTCCTTCTCCCCATTTTTTTAAAATTTACAATTAGTTTTCAGTTAAAGTCATTGCTCTTGGTTGCAGAAAAGAAATTAAAAATGAAATTATGCCAGTGTAGTAATTGTTTCATTCAGTGCCATGGAAATTTTAATCTTATGTATGAGGTATTCTAATTAAATAGCTGAGCTTTTCAATTCCAGAGCACTTTTGCATCAATGTGAGGAACTTTGAGGTGACCAGTCTACAGGATTCAACCCAACAAGTGTGGGAGGGGAAAAAGACCCTCAAAGCAGTTCAAAAATACCCCCCTCTTTTTTCTTTTTTAGTGCATCTATTTCAAACAAAGCTAGACAAACCAACTGTTTCACTAACAGTAATGGTAAAACACTATCTTAAGTGTATAGTAAAACCAGCTATATAGCATGGAAACACAAAGCAAAATATGCCATTAGATGTTTCACTCCAACTATCTTGTAGTGGGTCCTTTCTTCTTTTAGTGAACAAATTTGTCTCATTCCCCCTTTTATTTCTATAAGGAAATTATAGTTGTAATCTTTGTAAGATTATATTTATTAGAAATTTTTGTCATCAGAAATTGTTGCTGAGGTCTCTGAGATTATTTGCAGTATTAATCTTGTTTCAGGCACTGTGTGCCTGGTAACAGCAAAACATGATTATGAATATTTCAAATTAAACCAAATCCACACTGAGACATGTGTTTTCAAATGTGCTGTGATCACTGCTCATTATCCAGTTTAGGCACACAAAGATTGGCTTTGGGGTGCCCTCTTCAATTCTGCTTCCTCTTTCACTTCCACCCTCCTTTCCACTTCCAAATAATAAACATAAAACTAAGGTCCCAAATTAGGATCATAGAGTTGGGAACAGACTCAGAATGCTGTGTTAGTGCTTAACCTCAGGGTGTGGATATCCTAGCTCTTCTTCAGCATTTCTTCCACTTCTGGAAAGGAATGAATTATAACTGATATTTCACACTAGAGTGAAACCACTCATCTTTGAAAATTCATGCCTTTGCCACCTAGCCTGCTTTCCAAAATCAATAAAATACTGTGTGCTATACCCTAATGGGGAAGAGCTTGAGGCAATGTAGTAAACTGCAATAAGAGGAGGCAGCTGGCAATTTATCATGTCTGCATTGATGGGAGGCTCTGCTTGAACTATGGCTGGATAATCTCAAATGTGCATTGAAAATGTAATCTCACCTTTTGAACTCGAAAACATAGTGCACCAAGAGGAAGCAAGCACCTCTGCAAATCTGTCATGAAAATAATATTTTTAAATAAAAATAATTTAAAGTTTTGTTGTTTGTCATAAAGCTTATGGTTTTGAGGAATTTCCTCTTTTAGGCTCGAGAGTGCAGTAAATTTTACTCTGCTGTTCTGCTCCATGCTCATCCTTGCTGAAGGACCAAGCTCTTAATTAGGCTGAGGGCATTGTGAGGCAATTTAGCTTCGATCATGTTTCATTTGGAGTTTTTTTTGCATCTATTTGCAAAATTCAAAATGTGTAGGGAAATAAGAGATAGCAATTTCAGCCTCCTTCTGTGCCCAAGCTTGTCTAAAGATGAAGTTGGCAAAGCAGAGCAGATATTGTTTAGACCTAGTATCTTTGATTTCAAACATAATGGCTTCAGCTTGATTTTCCAGGGAACAGCTTTTCCCATTTATTTACAGCTGTAAGGTTTGAATCTGTAGCTACTTGGCATTTATAGATGGGGGTTAGAACTTCTGTTTACTGCATTCCTTTTTAAACCTGAGCAAGGATAAATAGGCATAATCACAAATTCTGCTCACATAATGCCGTGAAAGTGTTGACACTTCCTAAATTGTTCCTAAAATAAGTAACAAATATTTCTCCCATTGATGACACTACTGCTGCAATATGACTGCTAATGCAGTCTAAACAACCTCTAGGCAAACTCTTTGATGTCCAGTGGCATACTAAATGTGTCAGGTTTGTATTCCCAAGTGCAAATTCATGGAAAGAGTTTTGAGATCTCTACCTTCACAGTGATGTTTAATGATAAAACAAAACCAAAACTTACAATAGATAAAAGTAACAATTGATTGATGCAAAGCAAAAATAACAGAACAATATTTATGATGTAGATTTGCACTGAGCCTACATGTGTTTTCTCATTACAAGACATGTTTTTCTTTTGATGAACAATCTTGACATGCAAAATATTGGAAAAAAATATGAAAAGTTAATCATAACATAAATGTACTCCATGCATTTGGAAGAAGACAGCTAACACTGCCAATAATTATCCATGGTTATTTCTGCTTTCAAAATATCTAGAATATCTTTAGACACAGACAAAAAAGTTCTTTCATATGCTTCTAATTAAATATTTAAATTTTAAATCTTACACTTTTTTTTAATTTTATTTTAATTTCTCTGGCATGCCTTCTACTTAGAGGGCTGAATGAACAAGTTTTTTTCCTAGATAAGAATCAGCTTTCCCTTACTAAAATTGTCCTACTATTGGTTGCAGTGATAAAAGAGCAAAGTTCTCAATTGAACAACTTTTGTGTAATTATCTCTGCTGGATACAACACTGGGTCAGTTGCCATTTTGTAGTCATAACATACTAATTAAAAGTTAGTATGCAAAAATTCTAAATGCAGGTAGATTTTGAACCAGTGAAAGACTGAGTAGAAGTTTTTCCTGCCTGATTTTCTAACAAATTTGTTGCAATCTTTTTTCTCATATTCCATATATTCTGCTTGGTGATGAGCACAATTTGATCATCAGAACTGTAAATTAGCTCTGCTGTTAATATGATGGCAGTTTTTGGGGAGAAGCCTCCCAGTAAATTGCAGTGAAGGTTACTTCCAGTTTTTTGTTTCAAAACCATCCATCAACTGTCAAATTTAGTTTGGGGAAAATATAGAAACAAAATCAGACTTCAGAAGGTACTGGGATTTCCTCTGGACTTTACATCCTATCTGGCCAATATGAAAACATATTTTATATGTCTGGAAGACTGAGATTAATCCCTCTTGCTCTGACACTACACTCTGTGTCATCATCCTGTAGCTACAGGTTCTGAAAATCCCTTGTATATAAAGGTTGACTCATTCCTTTACAAATAATCCTGCTTTGAGATTTAAAAGCTTTTTCCTAAGTTCCATTAGGGTTTGATAGCACACAGACACGCAGTTTAAATCTATACAGTTACTGGATTTATTATGTTCAGTTCTAATTTAAAATGCAAACAGTGTGATTGATGTGATATCTTCAGTCACCACACCTGGCTTATGAAGCAAAGCCAAGCCCAGTGAGAACTGGCCTGGACTGACTCCGCTAAAATCAACAGAGAGACTCCCACTGTCTTCAGTGAGCAAAGAATCATAACTTTCCTAAGTTAGCAAACTAATAAAATGCTCATATGCTTTGAAAACCCAGTGCTTGTTACTCATGTACCAGCTTTCCTCAATAGATCTGGAAAAGATTGGAAGCACTGCACTAGCAGTGGGGGAATTTTTCCTATAGGTGGAGAAATCTAGGTTGTGCAACCTGTCACAGAAATATCAGGTACAACATACAGTCTCTTCCCATGCAGTCTGTGAAATATAGATTTCATAAATGCCTCAATCCTTTTTATCTCAGACTTAATTGGTTGAGGAAGTACAGTTTATTCTTTGTTTAAAATTAGTGTTACTGTCATATCACACTACTGAATCGCTCTAATGCTCCATCTCAGAACTGGTTGTGAATATAGGCTCTTTGTTTATTACTAATAAATCTCTAGAGGAAATCTTCATGCACAAGTAACACAGGTATAAGTCCAACTTAGAATAAAAAGTATTTTAACATAAGAATTGTAAAAAATGCAAGCACCAGAATTCCCATCAATTTCAAATCACACCTATTGGCCTCGCCCCTCTGCAAACCAGACTGTTTTGCCATGAATGGGGCATTATAAAACAGTAATTATTGTTACACATTTGGCTACTCTTTACATACAAGCAATAATAAAAGAGAGAATGGAAGAAAAAATGTGCTAGTGTTTAATTCTATCTTGTTTTTGTAAGCAGTATCTTTAATTATGTAGAGCAGTTAATGGAACAAAGCCTGAGCTATTTTGAGAGCATAAGTTTCCTCAGTGTTTAAAAATTTGGCTTCTGGACAATTTTGCTGATAGTTCTGTAAAACTGTTTTTTTGGCAGCTAGGCAATGGTTGCAGTGTGTCTGCATTTGTTTTTTAATCACAGTGTCATAGCCACGTTTTTCCAGTCTAGTGAAGCAAAAACAGGCATGCAGATTTAATTTGTTTCTGACTCCAGAGGAGTTTTTTTGCTGGCTAAATGTATTTACTATTGTGTTGCTCTCAGCCCCGAGAGTTCCCCGAACAAAGGACTGAGTTCCACTCCCCAGCTGTAAATTCACTTTTAGACCTTCATCACACACAGAGGTTTCCTGAAGAACTGGGGCAGGGAGTGGCTGTTTGAAGTCTTGCACCTATTTGCCTCTAAAAACACAGACCTCATCTGTTGCTGTGTGCCACACAGTCACCAGGTGACTGGCTTGCCTGAAGAAATAAGTTACTACAGAGCAGCTCTTTTTTTAAAAGGGACCAATAAAAATTCAACAGGATAAACGTACTAACAACCTGTACAATGTAATGCTGATTTGTATGTGTTTCTTTGAAGATCTATAACTGTACACAGAATTATTGCAGTTCTGTGGGTTCATTAAATCATCTTCTAGATTTCCATTGCAGAAATCTAAATTTCTATGGGGTATTTCAAAACATCTATAAAAATATATATGCTTTAATATTACAGGATTGATCATAAGGAATGAGAAATTTCATTTTTGTCTCAGCAGAAGACCTTTTATATTTCAAATTAATATTTTATATTTCAAATTAATACTAGTCATTTATATTTCAAATTAATACTAGTCATGAATAATGTTATAGTTGGCCTTGTGTTTTCCTGGCTTGGCATTTTTCCAATCATATTTAAAATACAGGATTTGAATGTATGAGGTGCTACACAGTTTTGAGCCTAGATGGCAAATTCTGTTTGTGAAGCATAAAGTAAATATCTGACAGTCAATAGTATACTCAAACTGTATCAAAATACCTGGGAAAACATAGAATTTTCAAGCTTCACATGGAAATGTTTTTAATACAGCCAAATTTTATTGTCATTGCCATCTACCCACAGTATATGGCACCAAAAGAATAAGGTTTACTCTGATGTGCAAGTATCAGCACCTGGAATAGCTTTGCTGAGGATTTTAAATCAATTTTGCTGCAGTGGTTTTTAAATATTGTTGGTAATTAGGAGGAACTTGCATTTCATTAGACTTATGTCTCTCCTGGTCTCCACTCTCCACTGTAGTAGCTTATTGTCAAAGGAACTTTCAAGCAACTAAAGTTTCTATAGATGTATTCATGCTGTTAGATTATTTTAATTTTAAAATTTTAATGTACTTTAAGAAAATCAGAATATAAATTCAGAAAAATTTATATAGATTAAAAGTGTTGTTATAAAATTAGAAAACTCTATGTACATGTTTCACAGGAATAAAGATTAAACATTGAGAAGATGTTTATCTTCTGGAAATTTTAACCAGCCTGTTTTCTTAAAAGTTGCACTAGCTTAATTAAGTTGCCCTAAAATCATAAAAAACTGAAGAAATGAAGATTGTATATGCAATCTTCATTTCTTCAGTTCATCCAGAGAACTGTAAACCTTATGCAAATTTTTTTTTTCCTGTCTGGTTTACTATTATTGTATTGCCACATATGAGCAGACAAGCCTCATGTGATTTCAATTAATCATCAGGTGGGGGACACAGTATATGTGCAGTGACATGCAGATTGCTCTGGGGTAATTTACCTTTGAATTGACTGATAAGGTGTCCAGCTCTAAGTTCTTAATTTTTTCTGCTTGGATACTTAAACTGAGACAGTGAAATTCCATCCCAACTTTGCCCTCCCTCCAGGCACCACAGCCCTTGGTTTTGTAAAACCTCTGTGTGGTTTTGGTCTTGCTGTAAGCTATGAGGCTGTATCAGGATGCCTCAGCACTGTGGGAAAGGGCAATCATATTCCTTAATTTGGAAATATTTTTAAAGGAAATGCTTCTTGTCTGAAGGACGTGGGTCTTCCTTGTACCAAAAGATACTTTTGCGAAAAGTCTGAAGTAATTCTTTACTGCAAAAAGAAAGTTTATTTGAACAACTGACAAAAAGAAATATGTCCAAAGGTTATGACCATCAACAGCAAAGGCAAAATCAAAGGGTGACACAGAGTCTCTTTAGAGTGTTTATGCATTTAGCTGATAGCATTTCTCTGTATAATACCCATGAAGACGTGGCTGAGAGAAGGGGAAAGTCATATAGATAGCATCCTCATCATGAGCTCCATACTAAGTAAGAGATATGTCTTTAATTGAGGGAAGATGATGCTTTCTTGGATCTGTCACTGAAATGATTACTCAAGTCTTTAGTTTGTCAGGATTAACATGCTCTTTCTCATTCCCATCAGAAGTGGTAATTGGAAACTTTCAGTAAGAAAGAGCATATTAATCTCTAGTCAGATAAGTCCAGTTTGCTGCCACTTATTTCACTTATCCCATGTAGAGGAAGACTTGAAGATGCCTTGTTTTCTCAGATCTCTTTTTTTAACAGAACCACAGCCAAAATAATCCATTTGAGAACTGGCTTAGGGTAAAAGTAATTTCTCATCTGAGCTGTACTCCCTCAAATGATAGATCTGGGATTTCAAGACCAGTACTATTACCAGTCATTTCTTCAAGTGTTTGGAGAACCTCACCTCAAAAGAGGTAAAAACAGGCCACAAACCTTCATCTAAAGTCTGTACAACCAAAAAGTGATTTATAGTTCTGCCACTGAGTGTTCCATCGAATGGTCATACTAAACACAGTTATTTGCACAATAAATTCTTTCAGGATTTGACAAAACAGCTTGGATAAAATAGAGACTGTCCCATGTTTGGGCACAAAGTCTGGCCCAAAGCATATATTTCTGGAGGTCAAGAGATGTTTAGTAACTTGTTTTATTGTATTCAGATATATCTTTTTATTTCTAGTAGAAAGCATGCCATAAGAAAAGCCCATTATTCAAAATGAACTCACGAGAAAGACCAAACAGCTGGAATGATTCCAGTACAAAATAATCCATCTTCTCTGTGAATTTTTCCCCTTCTTTTTTATGGCCACCCAAAAGCCCACAGCTGCCTCTAGACTTCCTCAAAAATGCTGAGGAACCTCCCCTTTGAAGCAAACTGTTCCGTCATCCCTGTTAGTGTGGGAGGCACTTCGCATCCTTTTTCTCTGCAGATGTGAAACACATTGATGGTCACCTCTTGTACATGCTTTGTCACATGACAAGACATTTTAAAAGTACAAAAATGTGGAATAAAATCTCATATATCCACTTTCTATGAACATAATAATGAATTAGAAAACCCAAGAGTATTTTCCTACTATATTCCTGACTGCAAAGCATTCATTTGGTATAATTTATACTTCAACAATAATCTCATTTTTACACCATTTTTCCAAGCTTCTATTTAAAAATCTTACTTTCTCTCTCTATGTTGAATTCCCACATATTGCTGAGTCCAGTCATACAAATGAAAGTCAATGGATGTGCTCCAGTAAAATATTCAGGAATAGTGGTAGAGAAAACCTCATTATGGTCCCATCTACAGGGCAGTAGGTTTTAATTCACTTGCCACTTGACAAAGGGTCTATTCTCATCACTTCATCAATTACAAATTCCATGCTGCAGGCAGTCCTAAAACTGATCTTCTTTTGAGCATTTAATCAGGCAGGAGCAGGTTGGCCAATACCTTTCACTTTGTCCAAAATGCATTAGGCTGCTTCTGAATATTAGCTTAATGATCTAGAATGGCAAAACTGCTAATGGATCAGAGCATGCAAGGGGCTCTTGAGGAAGTTAGTTAAATGTTCTTATTTGTCTTATCGGGTCTGTCTTTTCTCTCACTGGAGCAATTCCTGAAGACAAGCACTTATGTTTGCTTTGAATCTTTCATCTTTATAATTTATGCATAACAAACAAATAACTAGATGGTTAGTTTGCCTGAAGTTACTTAATATTTCATATTATCATTAATCAGTGCATAGCACATCTTTTCAGCTTAGACAGCAAAGAGGCAAGCATCTCTCAAAACCAGTTTCATCTGTAGGCAGGTGTCAGGAGATGCTTTCAAGGTTGTGTCCCTGCCTGTCTGAGGAAAAAGCAACTGAGTTGTAATGTGGCATGAAAATTGAGAAGCCACTTCAGAATGGGAAAATTTGCAAAGAAGTAAATCTTTTTTATTTCTCCCTGCCTATTTGGAAGCCTACATATATTATCATAGTGCTTAGTTAAATATAAAGATTTATGGAGAAAGGTTCATGATGAATTGTATTTAAGTATAACTAAACTATTAACCTGTGAAATTGCAGGGGTAAAGACTATTGCCAGTACATCATAAAGGTGAATCTAAGACTCTAACTACTAACAAAGCAGAGCCATCCTGAGAGTTCTCATAGAAATGTTGTTTTGCAGCAGATATCCTTAAAGTGGGCTGCTTTCAATTGCCATGGATGCTTTGGCTCACCAGGTAGTGAGTGCCATCCCAGGGAGCATTTCTGCTACTGCTGCATGTTCATTTAAGGAGATGCTTTAAAAGCTGAAGAGAAGACAGACTCAAATTAAGAAAACCAAAGTCCAATTACATCTTTTAAAGGCAAATTCCCTTTCCAGCCTGTTTGGAAAGTAGCTACCTGATCAGTCAATTTGCAGGTCTCAGACGTACAATAGATTTCCAAGAAACAAGTAACTAACAGATCTGTAGTTATTTCTAGCAGCACTATATCTTGAAATGTCCATTCTTTGGAAGGAACTAAAAGGTTTGCTCTTAAATTTTGCTCTTACAGCCATAAACTACTCAGTTCCAGTACATCGATGCACAGTGACCAAAGGGGTAATATGGAATCATGCTTTTTTTATGATGCATATTAAGCTTAACATGAACATTCTGACTTGAATATGTTACACCAAGTCCCTTCTTCTGCTGAAAAGCAGTGTTCCTTTGGCCTTCATCTAGATTTTCAGGAAAGAAATTATAGACTGTAATAGTGCAAGAAACCCTTCTGTACAAACTATTCATAGTAATAATTTCAACTTTCCTGGACAAAGTGGCAAACCTGCACGTTTAAGGAAGTATGAAAATATGGTTTCCTCTCATTTTTAGGCTCCTACATAAATAAAAAATTTCAGGAGTCACAACTATACTTTTCCAGTGTGACTGTCACAGCAAATGCTGTTATTGAAGGTATAATAAGCTGTTACTTCTATGCAGCTCATATTGTTTGTAGATATGTAAGATTAGGCATTTCTCACAACTAATGGTGTGAGAAATGCTCTGGAATAAAGACCTGTATTAATTAGACAAAAATTAATGCAACTAAATTAAATGAAGACATTTCTACCTTCCATTTTAATTTAATATCTTCTATTTGTGGTCTGTTTATGTTGTGTGTTTTTTGGTTTTTTTATTAGAGGACAACAATGGATGGTCTCTGCAATTTGATAAACATTATACAAAGGACAAATACAATAAACTGAAATCTCTGTATGCATTTCAGACAAAGACACCTGAGTGCTGTAAGTAAATTGCTGATATTATTTTATTAATGATGATTCCTAGAAAGAAATACAGAGCAAATATATTCTTAGCAGAAAATTCAGTGCTGTTTCATTTATAGTAAAACAGCATAACATCTCAAATGAATGAATGCTAATTGAAGCTAATTTCAGTTCCATTAAAGATGATTCATTTTCTGCAAGAAAAGTATCAAACATATTTTAATTAGCATATGCCAATTAGGAGGACAATATAAATGTTTATCTAAAGATGCTGATACTGCTGGAGAGACCATGGAACTGACATATATTACAGAGTGAAATGAAGGCTCCCAGTTCACTTCTTTATACATCAAATGAAATTTGCAAACCCCCTCCACTTACCCAGGTCTTTGCACAGACTTTTTGATTCTGCTGCCTACTATGATGAGCCAAGACTTCCTGACCCATTTTGACCTATTTTCACCCATAGAAATTGTGCTCCTTCTAGTAATAAGATTGCTGAATAATCTAAAGATGCTATGCAAAAATCGCATCCCAGATTCCTGTATATCATGCCTAAGGTTCAAGAGCTTTTACAAGCTCTTTCATAGAGGTAATATAATTTCTTGTGTCCTTTTATATTTATTGTTAGATTCCTCCAAGGTCTAAATCAATTTTGTGTTTGTAAAAACATGTGCCTTAATTGTGTTTAAAAGAGCCTGCTATGTTTGTCTTTGTGCTTGTTGTTCTATTATACCACATTTCTTTTCTCCACATGCCATCACATCTCACATGCCACCTTTTTTCTGACCACGTTCTTGCTCTCCTGCAGTGGCTGGTGATGTGCCAGCAGAGTGTACCTGCCAAGGCCTGGAGGTTTTCTGTGATGCTGCCAAACTACGTGCTGTCCCATCAGTCTCTTCAAACATAACCATCATGTAAGTAGGGAAGTCACCTGGTCCCTTGCTCTGTTCAGGTTTGACTGTCAATCCTACAACTTTTTCACAACTACAGCCTTATAATTATCTTCAGCTGATGCTTGGGAAGCTCTGTGTCTCTCTGTTGACAAGTACCTTAATATTTTAAGTACAGATTTTCCTTGCATAAAAGGGGAGAAAAGAAACTAAGGAACCAAAAAACTCTGTGAACTGATCATTTCATGTTTGCAACAGTGACCTGAGCTAGAATTTCAGGATAAAGGAAAATCTACAAGAGAAATTTTTCCTTTTAAGACAAAATGCTTAGAACCTGTTTCTTTTTCTATGATCATGCCAATATTCCTAGTCTGTGTTCCTGTCAATAAAGTCAATAACCTTGAACTTGGTGGAACTCCCTGCTGGAGCAAATCTATTTAGTTCTCATTTGATGTTTCTGAATATGCTGTTATTTAAAAGGATTTAATTGGTCTGACTCATCATGCAGATATGTATGTGTAAGCCAAACTCTTTTTTAGGAGATCAGAATATGGTTAATGTGCTCCTGATTTGCACATTACTGTTTGAGAAGCAGTTTTAGGTGTGGTGAGCAGGGAGCAGCATCCCAAGTCCTTACCTGAGGATCCCCCCACAGATCCAGGTCATGGATCTTTCCTTTGGGTACCAGCCTGTGTTCACATGTGGCTGAAGTTCTCCTTGTTGGGCCCACATTCAAATACTGCTACACTTCATAACAAACACTGATGTGGAATGTCAAACATCTATTTAAACTGGCTACTTGCTCAGGGTCAAAGAAGAGTTCAAAAATACTGCCCCAGTTCTAGCTGTAGAAGAAGCAGAGAGTTCATCTGGCTTTCAGGCTAAATTCTCTTCTGATCAAACCACATCCTGAAGGAATTTTATTCTTGACAGGACACTTGAGTGTCCCCAGTGGACAAGGGCCATAGGGACACATGAACTGGGAAATACACTCTGTATGCATTTGAGGTTTGAAATAAATCTGTAGTTTATATTCAAATCTTTTTCATTCTTATATTTAACTATTATTTTGCCAGTTTTTCTTGTGGACATGGATTTTTTTTATTATAATGTATTTTTCTTACTGTTTAAGTAGATATAAACATACAGAAAAATGGCAGTAGCATGTTCAGATGGTTTCATGTTGCTTTTGTTATTTAGCAGAGTGAGAGCTGCCCTTATTAAATAACAAAAGTGCTGTAGGAACCTGAGACAGTGGTTTTACTGTATGCATTCATTCCTACAGGTCTCTTCAAAGGAATCTGCTGAGGAAACTTTCTGCTGATGTTTTCAAGAAATACCAAGATCTTAAAAATCTGTAAGGGAGTGCTCTAACATAAAACACCTATCCAGTGTCTTAAATATTCATCCTTTCCTTCCCCCATATGTACACATATTTAAGTACCAAAAGTCTGGTTTGTCTCACCCTTTGGTACCTCCTGTGTACCCTGTTTGGCTCAAGTACCTTGATTTGACATCTGTCTTTTTGCAAGACCATAATTTCTTCATATTCAATGGTTCATGTTTATAGACTGGTTTATACCAGAAAAATACTAAATTTTAATTTTGTCGGAAGGAAGCTACTTTTATAATAAATAGTAATATGCCAAATTGAATTAAAGTAAGTTAATTGATTTCTTCTGGCAAAAAAGTTTGGAAATTCCAACTTCCCATTATCATGGGAAGCTCATTCCCATGGCACATGGTTTTACTCCCAATTATGTGTGGTACTGATTTGATAATGCCAAACAAGTCAAATTATTATGGCAATATAATACTGTGTTATTATACAGTGTGTAACATACATGCTGTTCAAAAATCATACCCTGTAACAAGTTTTCTTTATATAGAAGTAGTGAAATAAAAATTAAATGCAGAAGTCTGCGGTAGGGCTTTGCTGTAACCTATTCAAAGTGTTCTTTCATGGGAACTGTGCTACACTGCAGCACCACCTTGTGTTCTGAAAGTTAAGTCCCATTATATCCCTTAAATTCCTGAAAAATAAGTTTTCACTAAAATAAATAAATCCATACCTATCTATATACGCATAAAAAAATTGATTCTAATATCAACTTCACACCCTTCTGATAGATAATTTTACATTTTCCAAAAGATCTTGAGCAATGTTTGGCAGAAACTCATTTTGTAAAAAGCCAATGTCTGATTTCTTACTGCTTTCCAGCAGGAATGCATCTAGATGCTTCATTAAGTGGAATTTGATTTAAAGGACTAATGTTTAAATATTATTCAGACAATAATGTTATAATCCCTTAAAATTATTTGAAAAAGATTTGGCATTTGCAGTTGATACTTTTCAATTCATTACTTCATCAAAGTAGATAAAGAAATCCAGAATTTTAAAAAAATAGTATCTTTGGTTTACAGGAGATCAATAAATTAACCTGTATATTTTTAAATATATTACCTTACTAATGCAATATTTTGAGAATTCTCTAGTACCACCAAAAAAAATCAAAAATTATTTTAATTTTACATTTATTGTGCAAAATTTTGGTTGCAGCACAGATCTTGGTAAACACAGAGATCCCACAGGTGAGCCCTGCAAGGTTAGGACCTAATCAAGGAGGATGCAAACCACCACTCTACTGTTCATCTTTGGCAAAACAAGCATCCATTGGAATGGTTTTTGTAACTTTGCTCTTTGTGTGAATTTCTTTTAAAACAACCTTGCAATCTTTCCAGCTACAGTTGTGAAATGGTTATTGTCATATTCAAAGTGTTACAAATATAACAGCTTCTTTTAAAGTATCAAATGTGCATTCAGTTTAGCTGATAGATTTCAATTGGTTACTTATGTTTGCTTTAACTTCTCTTCTTTAGAGAATAAATTGTTTTGGGTTTGTATCCTCTTAGGTATCTTCAGAATAATAAAATCAGAGCCATATCTGAACGTGCTTTCAAAGGTTTATACAACTTGACAAAACTGTAAGTACTGCTTTTAGAATACTGAAGTAAAAAGCGGCAGGCAGAGTTCTGAGAGTCTCTCTCTGCCTTATTCCATGTAAGGAGCTTGCAAAGTGGTCCAATACTTTAATCCAATGATTGAATTGAGAAAGCAAAGACAGATTAAGAGGTCTCTATGCAAGTTTATCTGGCAGGACAGTATCTTGAAAAACAAGCTGGCTCCATACTTCTATCCTGTTCCTGAGATTCCTGAGATCCTCAGGGTGGAGGAAGGAGACAGTATGGTAGTTACTCTGCAGAACAACACCAAAGAGAATGAAGAAAGAGTAAAATGAAAGTGAGAGCTTGTGATGGATGAGAATTCTTTAACAAGGTGTTTTGGTTTACAAATGCAATTCAAACTAACCAGTTTAGGTGATGAATCCCTTTTTTCTTTATTTTGCAGCAACTTGTTGAAAGGTGTTTCTAACTTTTAAGGGAAATGCTCAGTGAAAGATAAGCACATAAATTGCACTGTTGGTTCAGAACTTTTACTGCAATGTTTTCAGAAGGAAAGTTTTACAAAGCTGTACCTCTTATTGTTTCCATCACACAAGTGTGGCTGAATATCTGTTATTACAGCTGCTGTTATTATCTTCCCAGACCATTTATACTACCCCTCCCCATTCATTTTCAGCTTTTCTTTTTCCATTATTCTGATATCTACATTTATGACTAATATCCTTAGCAAAGACTGAATGGCGTCCTGGAAAATTTCATGGAACAAATCACTCCACAGAAGGAAACTGGAAAGGGTCTAAAATATGACACAATGAAAATATTTAGCTGGCTGTGCTTTCTTATCGATAAGACAAAGTACTGTACATAATTGCTCTTAAAATCCTCACTAGAGAGAGTCCTGCCTTGCTCTCAAACAATGGCACGAAAATTACCAAAGTAAAAAAAAACATATTAACAAAATAGGAGTATTCTGATAAATTATCAAGGAAAACTAATCTTAAAACTCATTTTCATGTGTTTGCTGCTAAATAATCATTCCATTCATTCATTTTGGGTTGGTCTTGTTTCAGATACCTGAGCAACAACAAGATAACGAACTTGGAGCCTTTTGTCTTTGCAGATCTCCACAGACTTGAATGGCTGTATGTTGTTTTCTTATTTGTATATTTATTTACTCAATAAATAATTTAATTAAAATATATATAAAATTATTTTGATTGCTTTCATTTTTGTGCATAGCATTACTTTAAACTAACTAATAACTAGGGAACTCCTGTTACACTGTGGAAGGTAAAACTGCAATTGGCTTTGCTGAGGGCAGAAAATAGTTCTTGAACCTTAATGGCTTCAATGATTGATGAATTTTAACAATGGTAAACAATGTTTATTAGTAATTACTTGTTACAAATATATTAAATAACCTAGGTATTATAAAACAGTAGAAACAGATCTTTTTGGGCAGGTCTTTTCCTGTAAATAGTGCTTAAAATGTCCAGATGAAATTACTGTCATAACCTGAAATACTGGTTTATTACTGCTCTTCAGAGAGAAGTTGATGAAGCTATTAAAAATAAGCAAATACAATGTATTACATTCTTCTGCATGTTTGAGACTGTTGGATTGCCACAGAATACTGTTAGGTTGTGCTACTTTGTTTTTACAGAGAATCCATTCAGTGTCTTCATCAAAGGATTTAAAACCTCAAAGGAAAACACTTTTTTCTAAGTTGAAAGAAATTATTTTCTCTATGTTTTTTTTATTAAATTTTCTTATTAATTTTTTTATTAAATTTTTCTGGAAGGAAATTAATATCTTAACCCATCAAGGAATAGTGTGCCAATTTTTATAAGTAGTTTGACTGGACTTTTGAAGAAATTCACTACAAAGCTTGTTACCTTTTATTACCTCTTCAGTTTAAGACTGAAGTCAATTATCAATCTGACATTTTATCAATCTGACATTTTGCTGTAATTTATAGGATAATTGAAAACAACAGGATAAATCGGATCTATCCATTAACATTCTATGGACTCAAATCTCTTATTCTTCTGTAAGTACGAAACAAGAGAAAAAAGGTGTTATTTAAAAGGACAGAATAGGAGGGGCATACGCATATAAAAACCTTTTTACACCAACTGTGCTTGCTCACCCCAGAGTGCTGGCAGCACACATACAGCTTTCCCTTAACCCAGGCAAAACGTGGAGTGGGGAGGATTTTGGCAGCAGTGGACACACAGTGTCTGGAAAAGTATAGGGAAAAGGGTGGGAAAAAGGATAAAAGGTGTTACTGAGGGGGCAGGGTCGAGGTAGCTGCAGCACTGGGTTCCAGGAGTCCTCCAGAGCCATAGTGGGACCATAGTCCCTGCCCCTGGTGACAGCCCAAGACCCTGTCTATGATGTGCCACTGCCCTCTCCAGCCTGAAAGATGAGGGACCCTCTTCCCCTGCATGCCAGAGGGAAACCTCCCTCCACATCCCACTTCCTCCATCACCCATAGAACTTACAGGTTCTGACTGAATTTTAATAGCAGTGAAGTAGAGTGAACATCTTTCCTTTACCTGGACATTAGCAAGCTAAGGATAAAATACTGCTGCACAGAACACCACAGTGAAAATACATCAACATTGAAGAAAATAATACTGCTTTCAAAACTATTCAAGATTGGAATGATTTTTTTCAGAAGTGCATAAGAGACATGAATTTTTTTCTATGTATGTATGTAACTGTGCAAATATAACCAGCTGTACTATTCCTCTTTCCTTTTTTTTTTTTTTAGAGAGATGATGAATAATTCTCTTGCTCGTTTGCCTGATAAACCTCTGTGCCAATATATGCCAAGATTAAACTGGCTGTAAGTCTACCTTATTTCACTGGAAAAATATTATTTTGTTGTCTTTGTATGTCACTGCCACACCACTTCTTCTTATGGGGTACTGGATCTTGCAGAGTGTGCCTGCTGGGTCACTGCAGGGCTGATGGCCTGAAGTCATCAGTTAAGTGTGCAGAAGTATTACATGTCTGCCTCCCACTCTCTTCTGTGTAGTCAAATTCTGGTAGTATTTTTCTTCAATTATCTTAGAATAAGTGCCTGAGTTTATATCCAATGATTGATGGGGTTCTTTTATATCCCAGAGACCTTGAAGGCAACCATATCCATCACGTGAAAAATGCCACTTTCATGTCCTGCAGCACTCTAACTGTACTGTAAGTAATTGGATATGCTAGCTAGCCAGAGGGAGATGTGCTTATACTGAACAGTCAAGTGATTCATTACAGCTAATATAAAAGTTTCCTGAGTATGATGGTTATTTATCTCTCGAGGATATTAAATTAAAATGTTTGGTTTGAATTGAGCACAACACAGAATATCCACTGTTTATATTTTACAGCAAAGTTCAGCATTGAAATATATAACAAAACTTCACTGAAGAGACTTTGGGTGATACTAAGATTCAGAAATTTTCATTATAACCTTTATATTGGAGTCAAAGATCTCATAATGAGAACCAGCAAGCATAAAAAATACATAGCTTGATGCTTATTTTAATTGGCTGGTGGGTTGACTGGCTATCAATTTTAGAATTTTCCCCAAAGTTTCTTCAGTGATGATGTAACCATCTTCAGAAAATCCCTTCTACTTTTTGGTAGGTCAGTAGGCTCCATGGTGAGTGTCACTTTCAATTTTTAACTCTTCTGCACTACCCATGTTCTTGGCTTTTTAATCTCAGTGGCAGATGAAATAAGGGTGAATGAAAAATTGCACAACTGTGTACCTGTGTCTGAGACATTATTAGGTCACAAGTCTTTCAGCCCACTTCTTCTTCTTCCTACCCTCAATCAATTTGCACCAGCCTTCCATGGATGTGTGTGTATATGTGTATAAATGTATATATACATGTAGGTATATCCAGAAGTACATGCATGTATAGGGGAAAAAAAGTTATTTATGATAAAATGGCAAACTTCTAGATGCAATTAGCTTATTAACTGAATTGGGCAAATATTTGAAGATACAGAGAACAGAGAATTTTTAAAGTTTATAATACCTTATGTTCAAAATTAAGTAGACACCAAGAAGAAACAGCAATGTTCTTGTTTTCTTCTTTCAGGGTGATGAGACGAAATAAAATCAGCTCCCTAAACGAAAACAGCTTTTCTTCTCTCCAGATGTTAGATGAATTGTGAGTAGATTTCTTCTCTTATTTGTACAAAACACACATTTTTGTGATTTATATTAGAAATGTCCTTCTTCATAAATTCTATTTCATATAACATGCTCTATTTCATATAACATGGAGATGGCATTCTTCTTTAGGGTAATTTTTTAAAGATATATTGAACAGGAAAGAAATAATCAATAAAATACATAATCTGTGTCAATCATATTGGGGCTTTTCTCACATTATGTTTCCTGAATATAATACTATTAGTTATTCTTGTATCACTACAGTCTAGATGCATGTGTGCCTTCAGTGTCTTTTAGACCAGTTTGACAGTTTTTGTTGGACTGAGACCTTTATTCCTCCATTATTAGGATTTCTGCACAGTGAAACTAAGATGAAAGGTAGAAATAAATGCAGTTTAGCCCATTTGGAAACATTCCCATCATGAAAAATTGTTTAATTAATTTGTAAGCTTCTACAAGTCAAATTAATGGCATTTTACTTTCTTTTTGATGGAAATAAAATAACAATAAATTATGTATCTAACGGTATATCTGAACTAATGAGACAAAGCAAGATCTGATAGGTCTAGCTTCCCACCTTGTTTTAACATAATTCTTTTATAGTCCAGATTTCAGATAACCTATAGAATAAATAATATCCTATTTGGCAAATAAAATTGTGTATATTGGAACTGCAAAACTGTTCAGTAAAATTACTGTGTGTAGTAAAACTTACAGTAACCTGTGTGTTTCTGCAGAGATTTGGCTAGCAACAAGATTGAATCACTTCCTCCATATATATTTAAGGAACTAAAGGAACTGTCACAACTGTAAGGACTCTTGTTTATTATTATACACTATTGTATATTCCTCATTTGATATGATGTTTTCAGTCATATGTGTCAGAAAAGAGAAGAGCACAATTATTTGTATTCATCATTTAAGCTCTGCCTAAAAAACACACCAAAAGTAATTTTATATAGCATTTTGTCCTGAATAATTTTGTCACAGATGTACATTTTCATGTTCCAAAAGACAGCATGTTCCAATTCTACCTTTTTCTAGATCTTGTTAGTCCATACAAGATGAGCCATGTTAGCTACATCATGAGAAATTAATAATTTCATGGAAACACTTAACATGACATCAGAATTTAACTTTAAAAGTAGATTGACTTTATTTTTAGAACAAGCTGTAAGGAATGTGGCCAAAGTTATTTTTGTTGTGTTTACAGGAACCTCTCTTACAACCCCATCAAGAAAATACAAATAGACCAGTTTGATTTTCTAATTAAACTCAAATCTCTGTAAGTATCAAGTTTTTATATTTTAGCTATATTTTCTTTGTGATTTTGCACATCACCCTCAGTAGGACATGATCCAGAATATGTTCTGTAAGAAATTGCCCCTGGAGAGTTTAGGGGGAGTTTTGCAGGTGCACTAACACAGTAGCTCTAACTTGAATTCTGCCAGCAGAGCTCCTCCTAAAAATCTGAGATACTGCAGCAACAATCTTGTAAATCTGAAATTATCCTGCAGTAGATTTAAGTGCCTCTTCACTGGTCACGTCACCCCTGAAGTAACCAGCTTGGTATGTCGCACAGCATTGGTTCCTGTCAGACATCACTCCAAAATCATAGAATAGTTTGTTTTGGAAGTGACCCTTCAACGTCCTCTAGTTCAAATCCCCTGCAATGAGCAGGGACATCTTCAACTAGGTCAGGTTGCTCAGAGCTCTGTCCAGGCTGAGCAGGAATGTTCCCAGGCATGGGGAATCTACCACCTTTCTAGACCACCTACTCCAGTGTTTCACCACCTATTCATAAAGAATTTTCTTCCTAATATCTACTCTAAATCTACCATTTTTTTATTTAAAACCATTACCCCTTGTCCTATTGCAACAGGCCCTACTAGAAATTATTGTGGAGATTAAAAACCAGATGTTTTCTTGGACAGTATTGCAGTAGGAGTTTATGGTTTGACCTGATATGATTATGTGTGAGCTGCAGCCAGCAGTACACATACCTTTGTTGATCAGACCACACTGACTCAGTGACTGGAACCCCCTGGCCAAATTCAACTAAATTTGGTAAAAGGCCAATGAACTGAAAATACTAAATCTATATAAGCGTTATGAAAATAAGCAGCTGAGTACAGAAAATAATAACCAATTACCTCCTTAACAGTCAAGGTACAGCATGATTTTATCATTTTATCTATTATTTAACAACAAAGAACTCACACAATTCAGTGATCATGGCCTTCCACCTGTTTTAGTTAAAAAAAACCTGTTAAATCTTGAGATAGATCAACAGGCAACTATATTTTGGCTGTTTGGAGAACACCAGTTCCCTCTTCATCTGTTTGAAATAGTAGAAACAGTTGGGGAAAGCACTCCCTAGGATTCATTGCAGCACTTCTAAAAAAGCAGCACTATTCCATGTTGGGGCTTTCTCATGTCTGCCAGCAAAACTGCCCACCAATCCACATCAACTAACCAGTTCTCCATTTTTGCCTAATAAATTCAGAACTCACAGAAATATTACATTCAAATCTTTGAACAATAAATCCAAATAAGGCTCCCCACAAGGAGAACCAAAGACCCCTGACCAGGTGCACATCTAACCAGAGAATAGGAGAGACTGGAAGAATACAGAACCTGAAGTTCTAAAAGAACATCTAACAGAGTTAAATTTTATTGATCTAGCACGGCAGGGGAAAAAATATTACTGCCTTCATATATATGGGTATAAAATTTAAAATAAGGAATCCCACCTGTGTGTCACAAAAAAAAGCCATCATTTCTTCTTACCTGCTGTGTTCTGTGTCTCAGCTTCCTGCTGGTTTTGACATAATGAAGAGACTGAGTTCTTGGGTTGGTTTGTTTCTCCAGTAAAGCACTACCTGGGATAAAAGAGAGAAGAGATTTGTAGAAATATTACTACTAGAACAAGTTCTTATTTCCCCAGAGGTGATGAAAGAACATCAGTAGAATAGTACTTTGAAAGGGGGACATATTCTCATGACTGAGAGCAGCACTAAGAGTTTTCTTCATGAATCTGGGAGAACAGTGAGTTTATTAAAATTATTTGCAATTCCTTTTTGTTCCACTCCAGATTTTAAGAAGACTTTTTTGTCAGGTTTTGAAGGATTGACAGATTAGATGCAATAAAGTTATTCTGTAGTTTCCTATAATCATAGAATCCCAACTAAATCTCATAAAATTTGGTTTTTTGCTGCTGAGTTTCTATGGAGATTTACTGAGAATGTATTTTTACAGCAGCTTGGAGGGCATTGAAATTGCAAACATCCAGAGGAGAATGTTCAGTCCCTTGAGAAACCTTTCCCACATGTAAGTAGATTATTTTAGATATTTTGCTTTCTTTGGCCTGAATTTTACAACTATGTAATACTGGATAATTGAAAACAAACGTGTATGAAAAGCAGTACGTGAGCAGTTGTCAAATTTGGCCGTTTTTGATTTACTTTTCTTCTTTCAGAATATGTTTTCTGAGTAGTTACTAGATAATTTTGATATTCTGACAACCAATCTAGAATGATCTCTCATCTGTTTCCCGCAACCAGATATTTCAAGAAATTCCAGTACTGTGGGTATGCTCCTCACGTGCGCAGCTGCAAACCCAACACCGATGGGATTTCCTCCCTCGAGAATCTTTTAGCCAGCATCATACAGAGAGTGTTTGTCTGGGTTGTGTCTGCCATTACCTGCTTTGGGAACATTTTTGTTATCTGCATGAGGCCTTACATCAGATCAGAGAACAAGCTGCATGCCATCTCCATAATGTCTCTCTGCTGTGAGTACTCCATATCTAGAATATCTTTTTAGTCTGCTTGTAGCGTGTATGATATTTGTTATTATAGCATAGTGATGTATTTCCAGCATTGGATTAACTCTGCTTTTCGTGACACTGTAAATGAAAACACAAAATGCTGTGGCTTATGTACCAAGAGGTCTCATTAAATGCTGCCTTTGGCAGCTGGGGCATTCCAAAGGTTTCATGTTTGATTTTCATGCCATGGGAATTCTGTCAAATTCCCTCTTTCTTCAGCAAGAAGAAATAAAATTACAATGTTTCAAATGCCCAAAAATCTATATTTTACTATGCATTTCTCAGTAAGGGGTGATTTTTGCATGTAATTATTGCATTCAAACATTCTATTCTTTGCATGAACAAAAGGTTGTTTATGCAAATCTTTATGCTTATGCAAATATGTTTATGCAAATACAGAAAATTGATTTGTCCTAGCTCCCCAATATTAGGAATTGGGGTGATTTTTTTTTTACTTTAGTCCTGAAAGCACGACAAGTTTATGGATGAACTACTTGGCAATACAATCACTACAATCCTGAGTCTCTCAATACAGGAGAGTCTATAAGGATTGCATAAATGCAATTAGATGCATTTTGAGAGGTAGTTGTCAACATTGTATAAAATTATTGCAACATTTCTAAATACAGCATGTCAGTGGTTTTGAAACTTTATTTTTCCCATAAGACAATCTGAATACTATGCAAAATTTTTAGCAAAATACCCATGAAGCCTTCAGTTCTGTGTTGACAGGTCATCTCCCATTACTAGTCTTAGAAGACTATACACATGAGCTTTGAACTAGCAAAAGGTGGAAAAAATGAATCCAGCAGAGATGGCCTACTCAAAGAAAATTATCTTAAGCCAAATGTTAAAATAGAAATAAATAAAGAAATAAGATCTAATAAAAAAGGGTTGTAAGAATTTTTCTATAAATAAAGCTGTATGTTTTTCTATTCACAAAACAATTTAACCAGAGCTTTAAAAAATGGAAACAAGTATGAAACATGAACTGTCAGACCAAATGAAAATGAAAACAAAAAAAGGAAAAAGTAGCATAAAATTATACTGCCTTAATTGCAATTCATAGTAGTATTCCAGATGTAATATTGAAATGTATTTATGTGTGTGTGTCTGTTTTCTAATATACATATACAGAGAGAATGGGAAATTCAGATGTGTAAATAATGATGTTAAGCACTGTGCCCACAGGTGCTGACTGTCTGATGGGGATATATTTATTTGTGATTGGAGCTTTTGATCTTAAATATCGTGGAGAATACAACAAGCACGCTCAGTTGTGGATGGACAGTATCCACTGTCAATTGGTTGGATCGCTGGCTATTCTGTCTACAGAGGTGTCAGTCTTACTGTTGACTTATCTGACTTTGGAAAAATACATCTGCATAGTTTATCCTTTTAGGTGTTTGAAGCCCAGAAAATGCAGGACAATTTCCATTTTGGTTCTTATCTGGATAATCGGGTTTGCTGTTGCTTTTATCCCACTGAGCAATAAGGAATTTTTCAGGAACTACTATGGCACCAATGGCGTCTGTTTTCCTCTTCACTCAGAACAATCAGAAAGTTCAGGAAGTCAGATTTATTCTGTTGTGATTTTCTTAGGTAAGTTGCTTTTCTTCTTTATGCGTTACTAGAGCTGCAAAGGGACCAAGTTTTCAAACAATTAAGATAGCTGTGATGTTCACACCTCCTTGGATTTTGTTGCTTCAGCAGGCATTTAAAGACTATTTGCAATATAAATACTTTACTGTATTAGATATATACCTACTTATCTTAAAATGCACGAGGGGATGAGAAAGTAGAAAGAAATTGTTGACCATTATGTTCTTGAGTTAATAGACTATGTTAGGGAAGTAGAGCAATGGTGAGGTTAGAGAAGAATGATTTAATTTTAGTTAGATGCCAGTCTTTTGCCAGTTTTCAGTGAATAAAATTAATACCTGAGTAGAGACAAAAATTCCGTTTTCAGGATGAGGACAGACTCAGATTTTCTGGCCGCTTAATTCCATGGGACTAGCAATTTAGATGAAATATTCTTCTTTATTACCAGACTGCAAATAGGTGATGTAGAATTGCCATTATTCTTTTAAGGTATAATTAATTTTAACTTTTAAACAGGTGTAAACTTGGCAGCTTTTATCATCATTGTGTTTTCCTATGGGAGTATGTTCTACAGTGTTCACCAGACAGCTATAATGGCTACTGAAATTCGGAATCATATTAAAAAAGAGATGATCCTTGCTAAACGTTTTTTCTTCATTGTATTTACTGATGCACTATGCTGGATACCTATTTTTATTTTGAAACTCCTTTCTTTACTTCGAGTAGAAATACCAGGTATGTCCTTTCTTTTATGAGGCTGTTTCAACAGTGCCTGCATGAAATGTTCCTTCTACTTCAGAAGAAAAAATAATTTAATGAAATCAACTATATTGCTGAAATTAACTTAATGTTCTATATCTATATATATGTACACACAATATAATGAACTATATAGTTTTGCTATTTAATTAAACTCTATAACTATAACTATGAAAGATTAGCCACCTTTGAGCTACATAAAAAGCTCCAAAATTCAAATAATTCAAGTCTGTCTGCATAGAATATCTATAAACTGTACAAACTATATTTGAAAATCAAGGCTGAGTTGCATTGGCTTTTCTCATCTTAGGACTTCTGCTGTTTCTGTTACCTAAATGTTTCAGGACAATATAGTGTCTTCTGTCTTGATTAAATAACGTAACTAATTCTGAAATTATTTTATTTTATGAGCTAGTATTTATAGTTCAAATTATTAAGTCACATAAAGATCTGTTTA
This sequence comes from Fringilla coelebs, assembly GCF_963513975.1. NCBI lineage: Eukaryota > Metazoa > Chordata > Aves > Passeriformes > Fringillidae > Fringilla > Fringilla coelebs. Next base: position 41,223,885 of record NC_140032.1, on the reverse strand, counting down.
TCTTCTTCATGCTGTGAATATATTCCCATGTAAAAAAAATGTAACCTAAAAGACTCAAATTGCACCACAATTTTTTCCTTCTCTTTGCAATAGATGCCAGAAAAAACCCTCTTCATGTGGGGCTTGTTAACTGTATTAGAAAGGAAATGTGAGCATGAACAGAAAAATCAGCAACAGCAGATTCAGATTCAGTGTACAGATGTGTGCCACAATGTTACATTGGCAAGAAAATGTTTTAGCTCAGATGATTTTGCCTTATGTGCTGACCAGGAGGGTTGGGAGCTGAAATTTTCAAAGTTTGGACTTGCATCTCAAATGTCTGGAAGTTACACTGATTATGTTAAATATTCAGTTACTTCAAATATTTTTAAATTGTTCTTCAAGATATTATCAAACCACCTATGATATTTGAAAGAAAATATCTTAAAAAGTAGAAGCAGTGTATTATAAGTCAAGAAACCTTGAAGAAATCTTGCTAAATCACAGGGTGATCTTGGGTTCAGCAAGTTAGTGTCCTGGGATAGATGAACCAGATTAAACAGTAATTACTCAAATCGTGAAACTAAAGACATGACAGCTAGCTGTCCTAATTGACACAAATTGTAAACCTCCTTTGATAGCATTGCTTTGTGTTGGTGATACATTGTGACAGTTTTAGAACTAAGCACCTGCTTGTTTCCAAAACTGTAGCCAATGTGCTGGGTGTCAACAGGAATGTCTTGATATTGCAACAAAGTTGTAAAAGTGGAGAGGGGCGGGGAAGGATATTCCGGAGGGAGAGATCAATTAAGGTTTTTATGCCTCTTGGAACGGTTCTGTAACAATTTTATAAGTCAAACAACCACAATGGAGGGTGCCCACTGACATCTTTCAGCACTTTAATCCTGTCCTTTCTGCACCTGCCCCTCAGGTAACTTATCACCCAAACAGTAAAGGACAAGAAACGGATGTTGTAAAGATGCACAGACTGACTAGGCAGACAGTGAACACAGAAAATCTTACCAACAGGAAAAGAAGGAAATTAGGAGGATGTATATAATGCTCTTTTTCAGGGGGAGGAATGGAGAAGTCCTGGTGCAAAAGAGAAAACAAGGCTCTGAGGGGATACAGGGAATCAAGGATAGTTTTGCAGGAGGACAGAACATCAAGGGCATGATTAGGACTGCATGTCATCAGTACTGGGAAGAGGATGGGGAACAGAGATCACAGGAAGAGATAAGGAGCAAAGCAGAGACAAAAGGCTTTGGGGCAAGAAAAAGGGGCTCAGCCAGAACAAGAAGTCTGTCAGGGCAAATAGGGAGCTGTGGCATAGAAAAGAGGGATAAATGGAACTACTGGGAGAATAATAAATGTCAGCTTTTGCAGGGAGTAGTGAAAACAGAGGGAGATAAGAAGCAGTGCAAGTGCAACAGAAAGAAGAAAAAGAAAAGCACCTGTTATGCCAGAAGCTGAGCCTAAGAGCACGTGATCCTCACACCAGCAAGCTGTGCTGCATTGGCATCAAGTGCTTATGCTAACTAAAGAATGCAAACACTGGGATGCATATTACAGCTGCCTTTCTTTTTCCCTCCCTAAGGTACCATAACTTCTTGGGTGGTGATTTTTATACTGCCAATAAATAGTGCTTTGAATCCTCTTCTCTACACTTTGACTACACGACCTTTCAAAGAAATGATTCACCAGGTTTGGTACAACTACAGACAGAAAAGATCGAAAAGAGGTAAAGGCAGCCAGAAACCGTACGGTCCATCATTCATTTGGGTAGAGATGTGGCCAATGCATGAAATCACACCAAAGGTTACGAAGCCTGTGCTTTGTACAGACTCTTCTGATGCTTCAGTGACTACACAGTCAACAAGACTAAATTCCTACACGTAATGATGGTTTGAGTGCTCACGGTGACATCGGCACTGTTAGTGTCACACCCATGGGCTTGCTGCTTTACAGCCATGAGGAACATGAGGGAGGTGTGACATCAGGGCTCACGAGAAGCACTGCGGGAAGAAGAGGGAGCCATGTGTCTGTTTGCAGGTAGAACTGGCATTTTACCATCTCACAGCAGCACCTGACATTTTGGCAATTCATCCTAGATCAGAATGAGAAGTCAGATGTTTGGGGCTTTTTTCTTCCAGAAGCCAAATGTGTGGGAAAAAACATGAATTGTCATTTGAAACATCTCACCCTGAAAGCAGATTGCTTGAAAATCATCTATTTATGGGGAAGTGTGTGTGTATGTGTGTGTATGTGTGTGTGCGTCTCTGTCTTTTCTTTTTTCTTTTTCCTTCTTGTAAGTTCCCATTTCAACAGCTGATTTTTTTAAGAGTTAATTGGTTTCCTCATTAAGAAACGTATTTTCTCCTCAAAGTTTCTAACTGGCTCTATTTAGGCTGCATCATCTCTTTAAAAACTTTAAGGAGCAATAGGCGTAAGAAAAACAATCCAATTTCATAATTAGGCCAGTTAACCATATTTGTCAAAGCCAAACAAGTGAAAATTATATTCCTTTTATAAATCTCCTGACTATTTCACTCATGTTAAGGCAATAGTGAAATGATAATGATAGCTGTAATGCAGTCGCCAGGTTGGACAAGGCCTTGATCAGCCTGGTCTACTGGGAGGTGCCCATGGCAGGGACAGGCTGGGATTAGATGATCTTTGAGATTCCAATTCAGGCAGAACCAGAACTGTGGTGAAGAAAAAAATAAAAAGAGGTTTGGTTTATTTGCTTGTTTGTTTCTTTTCCCAAGTGTCTCCCATCTTTAACTGGTGGCAGTTTCTCCCTTCTTACTCTGGAAAGACTGGACTGAGAATCTCAGCACCTTCCTGCTGCTCTTTTCCTCACTTTTCTTAACAGGCTACCAAAAGTAGCTCACCACAGCTTGCAGACTTCAACAAATACCAGTCTTTAGATGTCTCTCTATGTACAAGGGAGATGGTCAAATAGAAAATTATCAGTCTTAATAGGTGTCATGACATCTACATTTTAATCACTTTGTACATGACTGGATGCATTATAGTTGACGTAATTTAAAGACCACAGCCATTCAGCACTTTTTGAAGCATTATTTTACTTCCCAGAATTACAAGGGTAAAATAAAAAATATTCCATCTGAAACAATCCCCTAGAGGCAGTTCCTTCCCACATTCTTAATGAAGAGAATGTTTTCTATTATGAATTATTACAACTTCCCTTCTTCTTTCAGTACCGTATTCAGTCTGATGGCCTAGAAGCCCAAAAAGGTAAAAAAAGCTTCTTTTTTGCATTGATTTGAAACTATTTAAAATTAAGTTAAAAGTTACTTCCAATGTTTGCACTTAACTTCTTAGCATTATAAGAAGTAAAATTTTGAAAAAGTGTGGCTCACACTTCAACTGTTTACAGAACTTTGGATTATCTTTGGATTTGAAACTGAAGATTGTTAAGATGTTGTTTCCACTACTGTATGTTCTACTGAAATAAAATATTATCTGCTAAACAAAACGACTTCTTTTCCAAGCTGTTCAGCAACATTTCGGGTTGTAGGGGTTAAAAACACCTAAGCAAAACCCTGCCAGGTAAATTGTCTTTAACTAGGACAATTAGAACTCAATTCAATAGAAGTTCCTTACTCAGGGGCCGAGCCCTCTCAAGGACTGCAACTGCCTTTGGTGAGATGTGCAAGGATCCCTGACCTTGCCGTTACTTGTTTTTCACTACACGTGATTATGGTTATATTCACTGTCACCTCTGTTTCTACCAGTAACACAATAGTCAATACTTCATAATTTTTGCAACTTCTTTATTGTTTTGACAAGCAAGACACAGTGGGTCTTTCTCAAAGTCCTATAAGTAAAAGGTCATGGCAGAGTCTCGTTCTCCTGCAGCCTGCCACTGCATCTCAGCATTACTTTTTTCCACAGTGCCTGGTTAAGGTACAGGAGTGTCAGGACAGCTATTTGTTACAGATCAGCCATCCTTCAGACCAAAAAGTTCTATTAACAGTAAGCTCTAGACTATCAAACTAGTAACTTCTTTAGGCAAAGATAAGAAACAGGACCAAATACTGAAAAAGCTCTGAGATGCTTCCCCAGGGATGGGAGAATAAATGTCACAGATTCTATTCTAATAGAAGCTTTTACTTACAGTTCAAAATAATCCATCCTATCAGTAAACAACGCTGCTAAACTTCTACCCTGCAGAGATGCAGGGTTCATCATAAGGCACTTTATTACAACAAAAGGTTGGGTAAAATTGTTTGCAGTAATAAAACATCTTGCAAAAAATAATCTGCAGCTTTATAGACATACACTGCAATACTGCTAAAAATAGTAAGGTTTGGGATATAGGATTTTTCTACAGCTCATAAATAAGCCACAACCTGCCGCATTTTCCCATACTCAAAATGAAGAAAAAGTACATGTAACAAAACCTGAAGTTAGTGTAAGTTCCTCTGGGGTTGGCAGGGTTTCTGCTGGTGACACGTCTTGAAGAGGAGGACTGACAATTCTTTATCATAGACAGCACTTCCCTACCAGTAATGAGTTCTGAACGTATCACTCATACTAACTTTGTATCTACCACGTTAGCACAAAAGAGAGAGAAAACAATAGGGGAGTAAGAGATCGCTTGAGCTCCAACGAAAAATCTAAAAGTCAAAACTGATTCCCTAAACAAAGTTTTTTTGTTCGGTAGACTAACATAAAACATCCATACGAGACCCCTCAAGTATTTGTGAAAGAACTCAGAGGGCAAACAAATCTCCCCGTGAGGTGCCTGAAGGCGGCGGTCGGAAAGAGCCCCGCCGCCGCAGCGCGGGCCGAGCGGACGGCTCGGCGGGCAGGGCCGCCGTCAGCCGCTGGGCTTCAGGGACTCGTAGCCCTCCCTCAGCAGGTCCCGCCACGTCCTGAGGAACCGGGCGTTCTCCGAGCACTTGGTGGCCAGCTCCTCCACCTGGGCAGACACGGCCGACGTCGCTTCCAGGATCTTCGCCAGCGAGAAGGCGGCCTGGAGGGACGGCAGAGAGGTTGGGGGTCGCCGGCGCCCGGCAGCGTCCCCGAGGGGGCCCCGGAGCCCGCCCGAGGGCAGCGCGCCGCACTCACGTCGCCGATCTGCATCTCCACCTCCTCCAGCAGCTCCCGCGTATCGCCGCCGGGCAGCTCCGGCGACCCCGACCCCTCGCTCCCGCGGCGCACCCTCCGGGGCTGGGCGCCGGGCGATGCCTCGGGCACGGCGGCGGGCGGCAGCGGCCCCGCCTCGGCCATGTCCCGCTCGGCTCTCCCGCGCCGGGCGCTCCTCCCGCCCGAGCGCCGCCCACGGCCCGCCCAGGCCCGTTCCCGCCGAGCGCCGCCTGGCCGCGGATGGGTCGGCAGCGGCCGCCGTCCCCGCCCCCGCGGGCGGCCCTGGGAGCTGTAGTCCTGCCGCCGGCACGGGGCGGGGCCGTGGCCGGGCGCGCAGGCGCGGCAGGGCGAGGCCGGCGGGGTGTGCGCGGGGCGGTCGCGGGAAGCGGACGGTGCCGGGGCCGCTGCGATGCTGTTCTACCGCTGCCCGGCTGCCGGCCGAGGTAACGCGCCGGGCCCGGCGGGAGGGCCTGGGGCCTCGGCCCGGGCTGGGTCGGGCTGGGCTGGGGCCGCCGCTCGGCGGGGCGGGTGGGGCCGGCGGCTGGCGCGGCGCCGAGGAGGAGCAAAGGTCGCGGCTGGGTCGCGCCGGTGTCCGGGCGGGCGCGGGGCCGGAGCGGGGCCGGCGGGCCGGGACCCCGGGGCTCCCCCTGCCCGGGGCTCCCCCTGCCCGGGGCCTGTGTGCCCCCGAGGGCGGGAGGACAACGCTGTGCGTGAGCGCTGCCCGCGGCCCGGCTCCGTGATATTGACGTGGGTTATTCACCTGCAGCGGGTGCCTAAAAAGATGGGCGGGGTCTTTGAGCGACGCTAGGTGTCACCTGCTTTAAAGGGTGAAATAAAGCGGTGGGACGAGTGTCCTTACTTGGGAAGTAGTTGTGGAGACAGCATCCCGACAGCTGTTACTGGAGAGCTGCCGCAAAGTTTCTCCTTGGGTCGTGCAGGCGTTTCTCATCGCTTTCCGAGTCCCTGAGCTCTCCATAGCTTTCCATAGTCGAGGCCTAGGCACGGTGCGCTCGCTGGGCAAGAGTCTGCCCGTCCAGCGTTTGCACCCACCTCTGTTATTATCAGATGTGTTCGGAGCAGAGTTTCACTTCTTTTGCATACGTGTAAATTAGTTTATTTTTTTAATATATGCTGTGTGATTCTTAGTACTATCAGTTATGGTCAAATAAAAAAAAAATCCTGAAAGTTAAAGTTTCATTATATATAATATGTTTTTAGATATATTTTATATATATATATATATATATATATATATATATATATATATATATATATATATATGTATGAGTGTAGTTATTATCAACCTTATAGGGTACTTGTTCTCAAATCCTGTAGGTAAAGGATAACTAAGAATCATGAGATGGTATGATAATACCACCTTTTATGTTAGGTTGGTTAGGTAAAGAATTCCCATTAAGGAACCAACATGGATAATACTTGCTACCTTGCCTATAGAGACCTCTGTCCTATTTGTCACCAGGCAGGGTTGTGACACAGGATGCTTGTGATGGCCCTGCCAATTGCCATTCTCAACTAAACATTTCAGTCAAAGCACACTGGTGATTTTATTTATGTAATTTTGCAGAAATACTCCACTTTAAATGTGGTATCATTCTTCATCCCTGAATAAAGCAAATTCTTTAAGGAAGGAATATTATTAAGCAAGGCACATTAGTTCACAGACCTTTTAACTATAACTAATTTTCATGCTAATGATACTAGGTTTCCTTAATACAAATCACACAAATTTATTACTTTTTTCTAAAAGAGGGAAACTATGACATGTAATAGCCCTCTGAAAAGAGTCCTGGTTTGATAATTTGAAACTTTATTTTCTGTCCATTTGCTTACAGAGAAATTCTAATTTGTTTTCATAACAATTACTGTGTCTGCAGCAAAGGTAATGGTTACCTGTATCTACTGTTCCTAGCTTTGGCTAAGCACACTTGGGTTCAAGTCTGTGCTTTTACTGCAGACCATGGCATGTACTTAAGGGGAACTGCCTTGTGTTAGTAGCCCAAGCTGTGTGTCTCAACATGTGTTGAGATGTCAGAGCTAAACTTCCATGCCCTGTTTCTACTGTTGTTTGGTCACTTTTAGTGCAGTTTGAAATAAACCTTTTGAAGTTCAAAATTGAATCAGAACTTCAAATGTGTTTGGCACCTGTTTGCATATTATCCTATGTCAGCTGTGCATGGCTGGCCGGTGTACTGAGTAAAGAATGCTTAAAGGGGAAGCTGCTTTTTTTTTTTCCCTAATAAAAAATTACACAGCATCCTCCTTACCTGAAAATTTAAAAATCTTCACATCACCTGGTAGCCTTTGGGAGGGGGAAGCTGTCATATTTGTTGTGCTACTTGCATCTCTGAACCTTTGAAAAATTTGGAAAGTTACTTATTTGACAAATTTGTTTTTTGCAGCACGTCAGTGCTTTCATGCTCTGAAGTTGATAAAGAAAGATTGCCTTCTATCGCTGCGTGTCTCACGATGTGCCTCCACTGCCTCTGTGCCTCGCATAACTACACACTACACAATTCATCCTCGGGACAAAGACAAACGATGGGAAGGTAAAAGCACTGCGTTCTCAAAAGCTGCCTTATTATTATTATCATTATTACTATTATGATTGTCATTGCTGAGTCTTAATAAAATGTGTTGCTGTTTTTTTCTCATTATGGAAATTCTCTATGCTTAAATACAGTGTTAATATTTCAAATGAAATTTTTGCTTGCTGTCTCACAATGAGTGTCTTTAGTGCTATAAAATAGTATCAGAAGAAACTTTGTGCTTCTTTTCATAAAGAAAATATACAAGCAGCGTTTGGTTTAGTGATTATCACAAGATTTAGTATTGTTCAGTATGTATCTGCTTGGTTTTTTCCAGTTGTTCTTACCATGAGGGTTTGGTTTTAGTGAGAGAGAGATTGGAAGACATTGGCAATTGGCTTATGCTATTATCATTTTTTTCTATTGAAGGGGTAAACATGGAAAGATTTGCAGAGGAAGCTGATGTTGTCGTTGTTGGAGCAGGCCCTGCAGGCCTTTCTGCAGCCATTCGACTCAAGCAATTGGCTGCTGAGCACAACAAAGAAGTGCGTGTGTGTCTGGTGGAAAAGGCTTCTCAGATTGGTGCACATACATTGTCTGGTGCTTGTGTCGAGCCAAGGTCCTTAGAAGAACTCTTTCCAGACTGGAAAGAACGAGGGGTATGTATGAGCATGTAAACACCAAACTTCATTAATAGATTCATTCTGGTATGAGTTAGTACCTGGCACCATTAATAATAAGTACCATTTTAAAATACATTGATGGAACAAAACAAAAATGGGCACCTTCTTTTTAGTCTGTTTCCTGTAGTTCAACAATGCTGAATGTTTTCTGTCACAGACATGCTGTGGCCCTTACTCTTTTCTGCAGTAGTCCTACTGCATATACACAGTATGTCTGGTGCAGCCTGGGGCGCCCTGCACTTGCTGCCTGTGTGCAAAGTCCAGCTCCTGTGTACAAGCAGGAAGATGTTTGGTCCTTGCCAATGACAGATATGCTGGATCTGTACAATAGCTCTTCCTGGAGATAACTGATACTGACTTCTGTGCAGACACTGTGGTGTAACAAAGGCCTAAGATGATTTTAGGAGAGAGGTCCCAGAACAGGTGTCTGACTTGCAGCCAGCTGCCTGCTATCACCTGAGAGCTGCAAGAAGTCAGCTGCCCACTCTTTGGTTTGCCTTATGGTGATAAATCTGCAAGTTGAGCTGCGTTCTTTAAAAAGGTCTAGAATATTGATGTAGTACAGGCCTGTGTACAATAGATGTTATTTGCAAAGCTGTATTTTTTTTTTTAACTTCAGTAGTTGTGTTGATTCTTGCCTGATGACTACCTCATCAAGTACTTTATCTTCTTTCTTGTGATACCTTCCTTTAGAAGTGTTATACTAAAACTGTACTTGATTGCCAGTTTGATAGTTTGATTTTCTTGTTTCTGTTGGATTGGCTAAGAAAACATAACTCTCTACTTCTTCTATTTTATTTTTTATAGGCTCCACTTAATACTCCTGTAACTGAAGACAAGTTTGGAATTTTAACAGAGAAATCTAGAATTCCAGTGCCAATTCTTCCAGGTAAAGTTTAATGAGGGAGAAGAGAGTCAGCTTCCTCGGTGTCTTTTTGAACTTCTCCATGAATCAAAAGAAGTTTGATTCAGTGTAGTGCAGCAAGTGTATGTAGACTATAGCAGGTTACAGTGATACACTCTGTGTAGGTGCTGATCTGATAACAAATGAGATTACCTTGAAGATAGGAGCTGTAGATGTGATACCTGCTGTTTGCAGCTTCAGTTATTTTGCTTAGTGTCCGATGTGTTATATGTGTGTGTGTCTTTTTTTGCCTAGGGCTCCCAATGGCTAATCATGGAAATTACATAGTACGTCTGGGCCACCTTGTGAGTTGGCTGGGTGAACAAGCAGAAGCTTTGGGTGTTGAGATATATCCAGGCTATGCAGCAGCTGAGGTACTAATGACATTGTGTGTGTTTATGAGAAGTGGTTTGGAACCCCCTTCAGTGCAGTCGTGATCATTTGTACATGTGCAACATTCCTTTTAACTGATATGTATTGTGAAACCTGTGTTTCTCTGTCTCAATTCCCTGGCTCAGATCCAGCAAAGTACATACAATACATGAATAAATACATAATCTTCATGTTTGACCATGAAAGTCATAGTGCTTAGGAGTTCTGCTTTAGAACTTTTAATAATAGATTCACAGTACAGTTTCATTACAATGTTTTTTGTTTGTTTCACTATTTGTTTCAATATTTCCAAAGGTACTTTTTCATGAAGATGGTAGTGTGAAAGGGATAGCAACTAATGATGTAGGCATTCAGAAGGATGGAGCACCTAAAGTAAGTATCTATCTTCCCTCTAACTAGGGGTCTAATTGTGGAAATTGTGGTACATCTGCTTCTACTGCCATCAGTAGTCTTGCTGCAGCATAAGAAAAGTTGTAAAATTCAGTACCTGTCTTCTCTCTCTATTTAATTGGATTGATTGCCTGTGAAAGTTCTCGTCTCAGAACATTGTAAAATTCTTCTGAGATTAGTAGAAAAAGCCTTTTCATAAAAGTTGTCTTGAAGAAGATTATGTAAGGGTGTTTTGGCATATGTGAAATCTGGAAACAACGGAAAGAACTCCAGGAAGTCCTGGAAAAAAGGTCCAAAGGTGAAGTAGAAAGCTTTAGTCCATCTGGTAACTAGCAACGTGCAAGAGAGTGTGCTTCTGGCTGGTTTGGTTTCCTTTATATTTGCAGCCACAGTTGCACTTGCTGACAGTCTGTCTATCTTGCTGGGGCAAGGTACACCCTGAGTCTTTATACCTTTATGCTGGTTGGTCATGTTTCTGAATCCAGAAGGATTACTGCATCCTTCTGGATGCAGAAACATGACCAACCAGCATAAAGTGTCAAACTAGGACTTTTGTTTTGTTCAGTGGAATCCAGAACCTGCCCTAAGTGTGCCATTTCCCTGTAAAATATGTTGGGAAAGTGTGGCACCTCAGATTTACTTGGAGCAGCTTTCACACAGAATTATTTGACTACATAAATTACGCGTACAAGTTTTTCCTTAACATTTACTTTCCTTTTTTATAAAGTTTTATTCTAGTTTCCTAGAGTTTCAAAGAGGTATTCAGTTGCACATAAAGTGTGGGCTATTTTTCCCCATTTAAGGCTGGGAGTGAGAAGAAAAGACTCTTGTTTTGAGAGAATATAGCCAGTGGAGGAGTAATGTATTTTTCCAGTGTAATTTTGTTTATCTGCTGTAGGGGACAGACACGCTCTCGTTTTTCAGTGCATGCTTTGTCCAGAAGGTGGCACAAGTAACGTGTGCAGCTTCATTGGGAGTTTGGGTTTGTTTTAAGATGGGGAGGAGCAATTTTAGGTCTATTTCTTAACATCCTCAAAACACAGATCCTTTTTTTTTCCCATTTGTTCTGGGAGAACGTGTCTCTTCTTTCATGTGCATAATGAGTGTGCCTCTATTGTAGCTTTTTTTATTGCACTGTCACTCAATTGAAGTTTTTTAGCTGTCAGTTTTGTCAGTTGGTACTACCTCCAGTGCATAAAGGCTCAGGTAAATAGGTGTAGTTTGTATAACCTCCAAGGCAAGAGTATCTTCAATGTGTTTATACAGAGCCTAATCAAATAGACCGTGGTTAATGAATAGATATTCATCTTGCAGTCAGCACCAACCAAATAGAAATGACAGTGGTAAAAAAAAAAAATTGTAGCAATTTGCATATTAATTCTTGTGTAGATACTGGAGAAGGTTGTTAAATGTGAAATACAGCTGGAAATATTTCAAATTAATGAATTTCTAATATTTACAATGTGGAGTTGTAGTTCATTTGTTCTATATAAAGCTACTTCAAAGTGGACACTTTATGTTCAAGAGGTAACTCTTGTTTAGTATTTTGTAAAACTAATTCATGTTCATATTGACAATCAGAAATTCAAAGAGTCCAAACTTTTCACAAAATCCCATGACTCCTGTTTAAATATAATTCTCAACTAGAGGGAACATTTTCATTTGTAAGTTACAAGCAGATTGCATCTGAGAGACAATTAAAAACCAAAGCAGTAAGCTTCTTTTAAACCTATGCTGGCTTACCTTGAGATGGTTTAATTGAGTACTGTTGAAGAGGTTAATCCAAAACTGTTTTCCTTGGCTTTTTCAATACCAAACTTTCTGACTGAAATGAAGCTTTTTTCATTATAAAAAAATTGTAAACTTAATCTATAGTCTTGTCCGGTGCGCTCACAGATGCAGGTGATGTACTGATACAGCAATATGCCAATTCCTCTTACCTGGTTCTCAGTCCTTGTTGGATTTTTTAATGAGAATTTTTTTATAGTTGTATTTTATTTAGTTTAATTTTATTGTACTTTAACATGCCAGATTGGGGTAATGTCATTATTCTGAAGTAGTGGGTCCTTTTGGGAGCAGGGGTGATTCAGGTTTTGCAGATATGGTAGTTCTGTCTAGTCTATGTCATTTGTATTGGGGCACAAAACATTACAATGCTTTATTGTAATGCGATTTCATGAGCAGAAATTAAAGTGTGATGTTACAGGTGAAGATGCTTTGTCTGTCAGAGTTCCTTTGCACCTTGTGAATTAGCCGTTTTGATATGTGTCCTCTGATCTGGAAAGATTCTCCTTTTCAGTGAGAAATAGCAATTCACTGTGGGGCTGCTCTACTGGAATCCCCTTCCAAGACTTGCCAGGGGTGTGTCGTGGTTGGGTGGAAAAGGCAACTGAACTAGAGCCATAATTTGCAATAATGGTCTGTAGTGTCTGAGCTGTGTCACCAAGTAGTGTAAAATTACTTTATTACTCTCTGTTTTCTTCTGTGAGTTTGGTGTGGCACAGACCTAACTGCTGATGAAATGGTCTACTTTTGCAGGCTACCTTTGAAAGAGGCTTGGAACTCCATGCTAAAGTCACAGTCTTTGCTGAAGGTTGTCATGGACATCTAGCCAAACAACTCTACAAAAAATACAACCTAAGGGAGAATTGTCAACCCCAGAGCTATGGCATTGGATTGAAAGAGGTACCACTTGTGTAATTTTAACAATTAAAAAAATACCATAAGGCTTTAAGGTAGAGTCTATTTTGTTTTCTAGCTAATTTTTGTAAGACATAAGAATTAAAGAATTTGAGTTACACTTTGAAAATTCAGAATCTTTGCTGTTCTGAAGCTGATCAGAGCAGATGCTCCCTGAATGTTGGGACTGTTCCACTTCAGCTGCTGCTTCTTCTTGTATCTGTTATAACTAGAGGTACCTGTGAATCTGCTCTGTTAACATTTTCAAATTACAGTCGTTTGTTATATCTGTTTTCCATATATCTGCTAAATAAGGGAGGAATTTGTGCTGCCTAATTTTGGTGGGGGGGGGGGGCTTCAGTACATGATGAAGGAAGAAAATACTTTCTGTGGGCTTTCTGTATGTTAATAAAAGGGAGAGAGGAGAGCTGTTCCAGATGATGAGTCCTGGTCTCTGAAGTACCTTCTGGATGAGCCTTTCTTTAGAAAAAAATCTCCCTTCATTGGGCTTATAAAATTGGGATAGGAATGAGGTTTCCTTTTTAAAATATTCTATACTCAGGAAATATCACTCATGAAAAAGAGCTGTATTATTTTAGAATATGTTCAGAGTTTTGACTATATCAGAATTACTTTACTATGTGCTTACAGCTACAAATTGTTAAATGATTAGTTTACACTCTGTAGAGAATAACCATTCTGTAAATATGACATAATCTTAGTTACAGTCTCTAATACTGAAATTGTCATTAAAGAAGGGTTTTCCTGTAGAGTTCCCTTACTGCCAGATGAGACTGTCTGCTTTAGCAAATAGTGCGGTCCAGTAGGAGTGGATCTGAAGTAGCTGGTGCTGATGAGCTGTTATCTGTACTATGCACACCTCGGGTTTAATTTTTACTTTAGACTAGCTGTGATGTAGTCCCATGGACTGAGTGCCTTTTCATGACTAGAGTGTTTTAGATGAACTTTTAGGACCCTGTCTTTTAGTTTCACATTGAAGGAATCCAGTTCATGCCTTGGCTGCTGTATGATGTGAGTCAAAACACAGTAAGTGGGAGGAATCAGAAGTCCCGCTCAAAAATGTGCTCTTTAGTCTAAACTGGAACATTATTGTAGATGTGCCCTCAGTGCTTGAGCTGATCTATGGTGCTCAACTGCCCTCCTGTCATTAGACTGTGCCTGGCATGTACCTCCATGGCACAAAAATGTTTTGTGAAATGAGCAGAAAATGAACTCAATCTTGAAAACATGAAAATGCTTCTCTGAGTTCACCATGGGTCAGTGGAGCACTGAAAACATGTAGGAGACAACAGAGGCAGGACAATTTGTTTGACAGAAAATATTTAGATCAACTCAGGCATACTGTTTTGTCCTGACCTTGAAAAACTCACAAAATAATTGATAGAATCATATGAAAAAATAATACTTTCAAAGAAAAAAGTCAACATAAGCATTGCATTCTGTGGCAGAAATATCTGCCAAAGTCGCTAATATTAGGAATCTTGTGGTTGAATGAAAATTTTTTCATGTAGTACTGGAGTCTCAGTCACATTTTCTGATATGCAGCATTTTAAGAGAGGTATTAGGAAAACCTTAAATGGTAATCCAAAAAACTATACTGAACAGTTGGCATTTTGCTCTATGAATGTTTGCACTCCTCATAGGAGTAAATTAAGTTTCTCCTATATGTAATTGTGTGTTTGTCTTTTAATATATTATTGAAAGGCCATTACTTTGCAATCTGAAGTAATTTTTTGGTCATCCTCATTTCAGTTATGGACTATTGATAAAACAAAATGGAAACCAGGAAGAGTGGAACATACTGTAGGCTGGCCATTAGACAGACATACATATGGAGGATCTTTTCTTTATCACTTAAACGAGCGTGAGCCTTTAGTTGCTCTTGGATTTGTGGTAAGTGAAGTTTTTTCATTCTTACATGTTGTTTGATCTTCATTTTATGCAGTTTCTTTTCTGTGTTTTAATGACAAAATGTAAATACAAGAATAGGAACAAACCAAATTTAGTACTTTCTCAATCTTAAGTGTGGTTATGCCCACACTAGGGAAAGCTAATTTGTCATATTAATTTGTCTTTAATCCAGTGTCTTTTATTGGGACCAACTAGAAAACTTATTCATAATTTATTTGCAAACAAAGCAAATTTTGGTAATGGCAAAACCAAATGACTAATCAAAACTGTGCTCAAAAAATTCTTGTAAGTTAGGAAATCTAAATCACATGCACTTTTTACAGTTGCATTTCCTAATCCATGTGTCAACTTTGTGTGTAACTGCGCTTTTTGAGAGACGTGTATAAAGTGGAAGCACTGCAATGCTACTAGCAATGTCCCTTTCATTTCTGAGCTCTTCACTTTGGTTTTGGTATTCTCCACCCCTGTTGGCGTTCCCCTCTTAAGCAACTGCCTGTCTGAATTGGGCAGGCAGCTTCTTCCTGCTTATTGCCACTTTATCAGAAGCTGTGAGATCTCTAGAGATGGTCTGGTGTCATTCTGGCAGCCAGGTGATGCAAGGAACAAGGATTGGAAATATTCTCTATAACCTACAGTTCAAAATGAAAAATTCACTATTTACCCTGTGCATGTGCTTCAACACAGATGTTGTAAGAGTCAAGCCTACAAATTGGACTTTCAGCAGCATGGGACTGAGCTGACACCTCTGTCTTCTAGATTTCAGAAGGATTACAGAGTGTGTGGAAAAATTCTATTTTTGCCTAACTGTTTTGTAAGAAGCATTGAAAAAAAACTCATTAGCTTTCTCACATTCTTGTCTGTACTGATTTCCAAGATTGGAATTAATAAGTACATAAAGTAGGTACTCAATTTCTATTTGATTTTAGAAGGGCTGAGAGCTCTGATTCTTGCAGAGAATGGAAGGTCATCAGTAATGTTCATATTCTCTCCAGAGAGGAAAAAATCAACTTCTGTGTGAACACACAATCAGTTTTTTGTCTTTGAACTTTATACCTATTTCAGTCTGAGATGATTCTTGTAGTAGGGTTATTTTACCCTTATTTTGGAACTTGTTCATTAATTTTGTCTTGTCAGCAGCACAGATGTAAGCACTGCTCTAAAAGCAGTGAGCTGCCACAGATAGCAAAGTCTTGATTGCTGCTGACTCATGATGGATTTTGTTACTTATCTCCAATAAAGCTCACAGAAACCAGAAATAATCCCTTTCTCAAAAGAGAGAAATTCAGCAAGAGAATTCTTTTTAAGAATATCTTAAAGATGGGAGATGCAGAGTATATATTTGGTCAAATTCTCAAATGTATGAGAATCCTGAGCATCCAGCCCACTGGCAATCTATTTTACCCCATTTTCTGCTTTCATCATTGCTCCCCTGTGCTTTATTACAATGGCTCACCTAATTGGAAATTATAATTGACTACTAAGCAATTTGAAGAACTGTTTAAAGTATGAGAGCACAAGGACATAACAATCAAAAAATAATTGTTTACCTCTTTTTTCAGCTTTTTTTGGGCAGAGGTATGAAATGCAAATTTAAAACAAGTTTTGCTGCTTATCCACCCATTAAATCACGCTTCATTTAATCCTTTTTATACCAAAGACAGCTGAAAGGAGGTTACAATGCAATTAAATATTTTCCATATTTCAGATGGGGACAAGAGCAGACTTGTAGCAGCAAATTTTTGGATTTGTTCCTGATGTACCATTAATAAAATATATTTTTGGCAATAGTTTAAGTAGAAAGATCCTGAGGTTGCTTTAGGATAACATAGATTTAAACACTTGGTGGTAATATGCAATTGCTTTGATTTCAAATTTTTGTTGAAATTTCATACCTTGTTTTTATTGATGTGCACTTTTTTCTTTTTTTAAGGTTGGTTTAGATTATCAAAATCCCTATTTGAATCCATTTAGAGAATTTCAGAGGTGGAAGCATCATCCTAGTGTACAGCCTACTTTGGAGGGTGGAACAAGGATTGCCTATGGTGCCAGAGCGTTAAATGAAGGTGGTATCCAGGTAATTTTTTTCACAAAGTTTTTATCTTTGACTTCTCTTTAGCCATGTATTTAGTGCTGTAGATTTGGGTTGCATGCTATACCAAATGTTTTGCTGGACAGAAAAAGCATCTTGTCTTGCTGGGTACTGGCTGCTGAGATTTGCTAGTCTTAGGCTCTGTCTTACTGAAAATCTTCTGACATACTCACTTTACTTTCTAAATGAAATACAGAATCATGGAAATATTTTGATTGGAAAAGACCATTTCATCATTTAGTCCAATAACTAGTCCACCACTGCCAAGTCCACCACTAAACCATGTCCCCAAGTGCTACATCTATATGTCTTATCCAGGCATGGCAACTCAACCACTTCACTGGGTAGCTTGTGCAAGTGCTTGACAACCCTTGTGTGAAGTTATTTTTCCGAATATCCAATCTAAACCTCCTCTGGCACAACTTGAGCCCCTTTCCTCTCTTCCTGCCACTCGTGAGAAGAGACTGACCCTCACCTCAGTGCACCCTCCTTTCAGGTGGTTGTAGAGAGCAGTAAGGTCCCCCCTGAACCTCCTTTTTTCCAGGTTAAACACCTGCGGCTCCCTCAGCTGCTCCTCATAAGACCAAGCTCCAGGCCCTTCATAAACTCCATTGCCCTTCCCTAGACACACTCCAGCATTTCAATGTCTTGTGAGAGGCCCAAAACTCAGCAAAGGATTCAAGATACAGCATCACCAGTGCTGACTACAGGGAAATAATCACTGCCCTGGTCCCGCTGGCCACACTGTTGGTGATCCAAGCTAGGATGCCTTTGACCTTCTTGGCCACCTGAGCACATGCTGGCTCATGTTCAGCTGGCAGGACTCCCCGTGTCCTTTTTACTGAGCAGTTTTCCAGTCGCTCTGCCCCCAGCCTAAGGCACTGCATGGAGCTATTGTAACTCAAGGACAGGACGCAGCACTTTGCCTTACTGGATGTCAGTATAATCAGCCTTGGTCCATAGATCCATCCTGTCCAGATCCCTCTGCAGCAGATCAGCATTCCCACCCATCTTTGTGCTGCCTGCAGACAGACTGAGGGTTCACTGAATCCCGTTGTCCAGGTCATTGATAAAGATATTAACCAGGTCTGGCCCCAGTACTGAGCCCTGCAAAATCCCACTAGTGACTGGCTGCCAACTGGATGTAACTTCACTCACCAACATTCTCTGAGCCCAGACGTCTTGAGTTTTTACCCAGCAGAGTGTTTGTCCAAGCTATGGGCAGCCAGTGAAGTGGAATTTAGTGCAGTCAAGAATGTTCAGCAGCAAAGATGCCATAGATGATCTTTTGTTTTGCCTGGAATCTTGGGGAAGACAGGGTAGTACCACTGATCTGTTCTTTTGGGGTCTTCCAAATTACCTATTTATCCCAGCAAAAAGAACTCCTTTTCAGTGCTTGAGCCTTAAGATGCTGATAGTGCTGAAACTGCAATGTGGTTTGGCAGGTAAATCTTTACCTCTTCAAGTACGAATACCTTGAGTTTCTTTCATGCTCAACTTTGAATTTCTGCTTTCTTGGGAGGTGGAATACTTTGTTCATTTTGTTAACTTATTTGTTCATTTTGTTAAGTAGTGCAAAAGGTAAAATTTTGAATATGTATTATTTAAGACTTTCTGATTGATACATTTCCCTTCACATACTGACCTTTCTGACTAAGGTCAGTTGAAAGGGCTGGAAAAGCTTGCAAAAAAATGGTCTGGAGTTTATATTTAACAGTTTTAAAGTTCATTCAACCTGTTAGCTTCTCATCTTGAAACACAGGGTGTGACAGTATGTTCTGTACCCCCAGATCCATCTTCCAGATGCTCTTTTCAGTTTGGACCTTAAAACTAGCCTGAGTGTCCATGATCTGCAGCCTGTACATAGGGCCATGCTACTCTGCCCTCTGACTACTTTGCCTTTCCTCTTTGAACCTCTTCTTAGTATAAGTTTGGCTTCACAAGGTTCTTGCAATACAAGCAGAATTTCATCACAGCTTCACTCTTGTCATAGTCATGTGGAGTTAGGCTTTGACCCCAGTGTGCATTCCTGGCAGTGAGTCATGTGAGTTCAGGAAGCAACTTCTTGATTACACCCATGCTGCACATTTAATCAATCTGAGCATTGATTTTGTCCACTCTGCAGTAGAAATATGTCATATCACATTGTAACACAGCTGTGTTACTGGCTTATTTCAAAAACCATTGCCACTCCATTATTAGCACAGATACCATGAAAAGGGCTTCTTTTTCCACCCTGTGCACTGGTTTCTCTATCACACATAGTCATTGAATTTCTGGGTTTGGTGAAGTAGCCAAGTGTGACTTTAGTTGCACCCTCCTTATATTCAAAATCTATAGCTGAAAGAATACAGTATTTTTAAGTGACTTACAGTCATTGTGCTAAGTTACATAGTAGAACTACAGATCTTGCACATCTCTGCCTCATCTCTGGACATCTTTGCTGGATTTAAGCCAATATGTCCCTTACTTTCCATTGTTCCTAATATAAAAGCATGTTTTGCTTTGTTGGTTTTTTGGTTTTTTTTTTTTTAATTTCCTGTAGATAGATTTAATTAGGTGATCATGAAGTCACTCTTCTAAAAGACTTTTTTTAATACAGGGCTTCAGTAAAAAAAAGCTTTATTGATGATTCACTTAGGAAGAGTTTTAAGATTAGCTCTTCTTTTGCATGTGTTGCTTTGATTAATAACTGTAGCAGTCTGACTCATTTGTATCACTGTAGTCCAGGAATATTTTCTTATGTAAGTCATTCCATAGCTCCAGTTTTTGATTTTGGTAACAGAATTCATCAAATAGGTGTATAGAGTTACCATCAACTTCAGTTTTTTTGTTATAGATAGCCTAATGACCATGATCTTCAGTCTTTAGCACAGAGTGAAGGGGGAGAGAGAGTGCACGTGTTTTTTAATGTATGTGGAAGGAAGGATGAGAGTTTAGTAACTTAATCTCTGTAGCTCCTGTTTATTATATTTATTACAATTGCAAAACAAAGCACCTAAATTCCCATGCACCCTCTATTTTGTCTCTATTTTATCAAAAACTTTTGAAAGGTTTAAGAGTTTTGTGAAGAAAAAGGTGTTGCAGTTATTGAGCAGTGTATGCTATGAGTATCAGGGGGAGAAACCCTGACAACCCATTTAAGTGTCAAACATTAGACTCACTTAACAGATTTTAAGCCCTGGTCTGAGCTAAGTGGGGGAAGAACATGAGGTTTCCTGTCTGCTGGCAGGGAAGACTCTGCAGGGAGCAGGTGTCTCCCCTTCTCTCAAGCAGTCTTGTTTTGTGTCTGTGTCTCAGGGGCATGATGTGTTTCTTCCACTGACTGTGAAAGCAGGTACCAAGTGCCATAGTACTAATAATGAGAATTACTCCCAAAGCTGCAGTATGTGCTACCTTTTGTGTTACAGGACTCTTCTTTAATCTCATTTATTCTTTAGCAGTATGGTGGGTCATTGTGCATATTACATGAAACAGTGTTTGCAGAAGAAAAGTACTTGATCACCATCTTTCTGTGCAATTCAGAGTCAGTCAAGAAGTCTTTCTATGCTTATGTCAGTGCTGCACCATTGAATCCTAATAGATAACATAGAATGGCTGTTTTCTGAGAGAAGAAAGAACATCCCACATGCTTAATCTCTTTGAAATAGTGTTATGTAGCTGAACTTAAAACTTCTTTTCCCAGAAAAGTAAGTTGTAGTTGTGTTTTCAGCCTGAATTACCTTGTCTGTGAACCAAGTCATTATGTCTCTGATTAAACAATTGCACAAAACACAGAGGATATGCTGTGTAATATAGCTTTTTTTAGTGATTGCTATATGACTATACAAAAGTTAGCAGTCCTGGGTGACTAGTAAAGAGGTAACAATTGAACAAGCAGAAGAAACAAAACTTTTGGTTTGGGTTATCCTAAATTCCAAGGCATAATTTTTTTGGACATTTTTCATTAAATTCAACTATTTGTTTAGTATTTAGGTTACTCCAAAATTAATTCTTTCAGACAGCTTTAATAAAAGCAGGATGCTAGATTAAGATGTGCTGCTCAGCACTAAAGACTTTTGGAGGAAGGGTATGTTCAAAAGTTAACCTGCAGCAATTTGTGACTTAGGCTTTGATCAGAGCTTTCAGCTCACAGTTCTGCAGTCAGTCTGCATTTTGAAGCTGTTCCCAGTGTAAAATCTTAATCACCTTGGTAGTTGAGGTATTCCTTAGTTAATTGAGGTGTATAACGTAGTATATTAATACTATTGACCTGATAATTGCAAATCATCTTGGCTTTGTTAGGTTTGTGAGTTGACCATACTCTATGACATTATGCTTACAGAATGGGAGTAAGATGGTGATTTTTGCACCAAAATATATTTGTTGGCTGTGAGCAAGTTCTAAAATAAGGAGGAGGGGGGCAGGCATGATAGCATTGTGCAGTTTCACAGAGAAAGATTTGTGGAAAAAAGCACTGTGAGGTGAGATGAGTACAACTTATTGTGTGGAAATCAGTGAAACAAATGAGAGTTTGAGTTTTTTATTTTAAAAAATTCACTTGAGCTTGAAGGAGGAAAACTATGTCGGTAGGTGACACTACTGGAGTTTTGCTGCAGATAAGGCAGCTGTGGAAAGGGTATAAGGAAAATATCACTTTCATACTCAGCACAAGTAAAGTGTCTGTATTCCTACGTGCATGCTATGCTCAAATTCCATAAGTAAGTAGAGTAACTGGTGTATGTTTAGAGAGTACACGTGCCAAGTCTGAAAATGGAAAGGACACTCAAGCCTTATGACAGCCTTATTTCAGAATGTTATTTTCACTTCAACAAATAAGAACAAAAACAAGAACAAAACCTTTCTTTCTGTTTTCCCTTCAGTCAATACCCAAACTCACCTTCCCAGGTGGATTATTAATTGGTTGCAGTCCTGGACTCTTGAATGTTCCCAAGATCAAAGGAACACATACTGCAATGAAAAGTGGCATGTTGGCTTCAGAAGCTATTTTTAGTCGATTAATCAATGAAAATCTCCAATCAAAGACAATAGGTAAGATCATTTTACTTTGATTTGCAATTACCTTGTGTTCAATTGGAACCACCACCAACTAATAGCAGTAATCAATCAGGCTGAATGAATTAGTTGGAAATGTAAATAAATAATGAAATGGGTGTGTTTAAAATATATTTTATTGTTTATTTACTATTGATAGTGTCAAATTATTTATGAAAGGAATTAATATTTGCTGTTATTCAGAAGTATTGATCCTACTGCTAGAAGCTCTAATGACAGTCTGAAAAGTAAGCTTATGCTTCCTGTAAAAGTAAACAAGAATAGTTTTGTTCCTACAAACACAATAAAAAGTAGTGCTTTGTGATTCAGGAAGTGTTACTGAAAGCCTGCTGAAATAAGAAAAAAGAAGAAATAGATTAATTGAAGCAAAACAGTATGAGATTTTTCAAATTTGCTCTTACTGTTGTTAGGATCCTGTTTTTATCTAGTCCTTTTTTATCTTTGTCTCAGTTTGAGACTATGTGTATTTTATTTTATACATAATACACACATTTTATACATAATACAAACACATTGTAGTAATCACCTGGTCCTGACCACCTTGTAGTGATTGTTTAAGCCTCAGTTGTCCCCTTAAATCTGTTAATAAAGTCTGTAGGGAGAGAGAGAGAACTAGAATTTCAGTCACTCTGGAGCTAAGACTATACCCAGGTGCCACACAATAATTATTTTAGAGATCTCTCTGTACTAGTGGATTAAGGCCTAATGAGCTCTCATTCAGCTGAAATACACCATACACAGAAGGTGTGCTGAACAATTAAAACTTCAACTAGACATGCTAAAATGCTTAGAATCCATCTGAAGCTGTAAACACTGATGGTGGGTATTGTGCCACTCCTCTTTCATTATGGACAGGTTTTATATGCTGTTTTCCAGTCTTGTCAAGACTGGACTACTACAACCCACTTTCTTCTCTTTGCAGGGATAATGGATTTTATGGGAAATATGGACTGAAGCATGCTTTTCTTATGTAGACAGGGCTTAAAACTGATTATTTAGAACATTTATTCCTATACAGTAGTAATGGAGAATGGTGAAGAGAAAGCTCTCAAATAATTTTCATTTGAAGAAACATTATTTTTAAAGATAATTACTTGACTTTAGCTACACTGTGGTAGATGTGAAATGTCTAGTATTTGTAAAGAATACAAAGAGTTTAAATCAAAAGTCTGCAGTCAAATACATCTCATGAATGTGCTGATTACGAAGGGAGAAATTATCTAGCATTGGCATTATCCATTGGGCCTTAGCCATAGTTACTGAAATGGGACTTTGGTTGCAAAACTTCTTTGGAAAAAGTTTTGGAACTTGACATTAGAATTGCAAACCTGGCTTTGGATCGCAGGTGGACTGTCCTGGTCAGCACTCAGATTCTGTGAGTGAGTAGGTGCTTTCCCACAGAGGTGCCAATGGAGCCAGCTGTCTGATTATATTTTGTTGAGTTTTGAGACAATTTAATGCTGCTTGTGGCTCATTTAATAGAGGCTACAAAGGAGCAGTACATGTCTGCCAACAAAACAGGTCCCTTGATTCAAGAGGCTGAAACATGTTGTCTAGTATATTCCTAGCTTACAGTTCTGAAATTCTCAGTTTGCTGATTTCATTGCTAGCAGTTGCTTTTATCCAGCATTTATTCTTTTATTTCAAGGATAGTCTTGATGTACTGTAGGTACCTAACAAGTAATGTACTGCCTTAGGACTTGACGTGCAAGAATATGAAGAGAACCTGAAGAAGTCCTGGGTGTGGAAAGAGCTGTATGCGGTGAGAAACATCCGACCATCCTGCCATAGTGCACTTGGTGTGTATGGAGGAATGATATATACAGGCATATTTTATTGGATACTGAGAGGAATGGAACCGTGGACATTAAAACATCCAGGTAATTTCATTATCTCCTGAGGAAGATTCTCAATTTATATGTCAGTCTTTTCTGGTCTTAGTTTCAGCTAGTGCACATCTGGTCCAGCTGTGAGGTCTTAAAAGTGTACAAAAGAAATGGATGATAAAGCATTGAAGCAGACTGTCATAGCAGCTACCACACAGTGTAAATTAAGACATTAAAACACTGCTTAGTATAACTTGGTATAGATATTTGTCTCATGAAAAAGGCTACCTTTTATGAAGTACTTCATTCTGATGACAAGGGAAGTTAAAACAGCTTAGTTAAATTGTTCTTGAGTAACTGCAAAATACAATAATTCTATACTGAAATTTATTAAAAATGTTTTTAGGACCAGATTATGCTCAGCTCAAGCCAGCCAAAGACTGCACCCCTATTGAATACCCAAAGCCCGATGGAAAAATCAGTTTTGATCTCCTGTCCTCTGTGGCTTTAAGTGGTACAAACCATGAACATGACCAGCCTGCTCATTTAACTCTCAAGGATGACAGCGTCCCTGTGAACAGGAATCTGGCTATATTCGATGGACCGGAGCAAAGATTTTGTCCAGCAGGTAGGTAACAAAAATATGTGTGCTAGCTGTTTCTGCAAGAGGAAAGACTAAGGAAGGGTCCACCTGGCCTCCTACTTATTTCAAGCATTCCATCCCAATTTTCTTCCAAGAAGGGGGTTCAGTTGAAAGTGTAAAACATGTTAGCAGTACTTTTGTGATGAAGTAACTGTTAAACATGTTAGAAGGGAATTAGGTCACATTAGTAATATACTTCCCTTGTTACACTTGCTGGTAAGTAGAGTATACATGCAGGGGGGAAGCTGTTCAGTGAAGTGATAGCTCCCTTCTTGTCTTTGCAGGAGTCTATGAGTATGTTCCTCTGGAAACAGGAGAAGGATCAAGGCTGCAGATAAATGCTCAGAACTGTGTCCATTGCAAAACATGTGATATTAAAGACCCAAGTCAGAACATTAACTGGGTAGTACCTGAAGGTGGAGGAGGACCAGCTTATAATGGAATGTAAACTAACAGGAGATCTATTCAGTGACCTCTGATCACCAACAAATATGTTGGAGTATTTTATGCTGCAGCATAATTAATGTACAGCACTGACTTAAATGTTAGAAGAGTTTTAAACTACTGTGCCATTCTGAATTCTACATTTGACTGTTGCATTAAATAGAAAGTTGGTGCCTTCTGGTTAAACCCTAGCCTTATTTAAATAGCACTTCTTTACAGGAGCTGTATGGCAGGCAAAAGTTCTTATCAGGACTGACAAAGGAGTTTGGATCTTGGATTTACTGCTGAAGTTCAGTGATAACAAGAGCCATATCCAGATTTGTGCATATGGTGGAATAATTTATACCCACCTTTAAAAAAGTATTTTCTCTCTCTAGATGGAGCGATTTACATGTAATCATACCTGGCAGTCAGGGAAATAAATCAGTCTAGAAAATTGTCACTGCTTTAAAGTGTTACATTTTACATCAAATTTTTGGTTTGGGCTGGGTTTTTGGGGTTTTTTTTCTGATGATGATAATAGGGAATACCTATTGTAAAGTGGTTCTAAAAAAAAAAAATCTGCATTTTCATTCTATGTCTACCACCATTTTTATTCCTTACAAGAAATCCGGCCTGCTGAATAGGAACTACGAAAATGCCTACATTCTCTTTATGTGAAACCAAGCTGCTCAGGAAGCACTATTTCACTAAGCTGTGAAAACAACCACCATTGCTTTATACATTAGAAAAATACCTGAGTTGCAAAACAAGTTACTACAGCGTAAAAAAAGAGAAAACCACATCAACTTTGAACAGTTTGCCTTTATTATTAGACTTTTGTGTTGTAAACACTGAAAACTGCAGCAGAGGGCAAATGAAAGAAGCAGCTCCATTTATCCTTTTGCATGAATTAGTGCATAGATTTAACTGTTTAGTGGGGGAAAAAATCAAGCAAACATTTTAGCATAAGCTGCTTTCTCTTTCTCCTTTTGGGCTTTTATCTTCTGCTTGATTTTGAGTGTTTCCGTCTGGATAGCTATTCAAAAAGAAAATGACAGAGTTACAGTCATCTCTTTGCATCAGGTTTCCTCATAGGTTAACAACAGGTCACTGGAACTTACCTGTGTTACTTCATAAAACTGCATTTAATCTTTGACTAGGTCAGATACTAGCAGCAAAAGTCTTGTCCCTTGCTTTGTCTCAACTAGTAAGGCAACCACATAGGAGGAGCATGCAGCAAGCATGGTGTGGGTGCCAATACAGAACTTAAGAGATAAAAATCTCACCCAATTAGAGCAGGAAATTAAGCTAGTAAGAGCCCTGTGAGATACAGACATAGTTCAAGAGGAATGCTGCTGACCTACATAAGCAGGTTTTCCAGTGCAACAGAAGCATCACTGCTGTATAAAATCAGGTTTTCCACCTCAGTGGGCTCTGTGCTTAGAACATCAGTGTTTAAGCTAGCATTTTAGGCATCACACTGGTATGAAATCAACTGAATACTACCCTGGATACTTTGTTAAATTCTTAAGGGAATTTTAAAAGAAACAACTTATTTTACCTTTGTCTTCAGGGGCTATTTCATGAGCCTTTTTAAGATCAGCCTTAAATAAAAGAAAAATATAAATTAACGATCTGACGAATTTTAAATTTAAAAAGACAAAAAAGAAGTGATCATTACCAGCGCTTGATCAAGATCTTTTATTCCCTGCCATCCTTGAGCCCGTCTGTAGAGAGCTTTAGTATTTGCTGGATCTATTTTAAGAGCCTGTAAATTTAATAAAATTGTCACATTAACATTTCTTATACTTCACAGCCTCCCATCTCCACAAATGGCACAATTCACACCAGCAGACAATCTTCACAGTTGGTTTGAGGGTAAGCTGTCAAAACATTAACTGTGTAAAAAGGAATGCTATAATGCAGCACACTGAATAGCAAGTAATCAGCTTCAGTACCGCTGCAGCAAAAGTGGTCTTTTGTGAAGGATGAGCACACACGAGGCCCAAATGGAACAGCTGGTGTGTGTGTGTGTATATAGATAGCTGTCAAGGCTCAGGAGTTGCTGCAGTTCAAATTATCCTAACCTTGAGTCTCACAGGGCATCTCTCTATTGCAGCTCCTTCCTTCGCACCAAAACCTCCTCAAATGGCATCATAAATAAAGAGATTTCCTGTAAAGATTTTTTTCACTGTGGGCTAGAAAAATACATGCAAGCAATCCATCTCATCATGCTTCAGGAACTTTGCCAAGTTCCAGTCATTACGCCTTTTTTGATCTGAATGTTTTCAGTAATGTGTATATGCCAGCTCTAATATGACAATATCAAAATAGGAAATACAGTGCCTGGGCAAAGAGATTGTTCCACTGTTTGATTACTTTGATTATTTTTTCGGAATACCTCGGATAATTTGGTGAGTTAGCTGTTACCTTATCTTGTCTGTGAAGATCACATTTTTACTGCAGTTAGTTCTATAGTATGTCTTTATTTTAAAGAATGTAATTTCTCAGTGTTTAGAGGAAATGTCTTCACAGCAATGTGTCGCTTTATTAATTTAATTTATTAACCTTGAGTCATTAATAGACAACACATCCATATTTTTTAAATCACTTGGGTATTGGCTGTTAATACAAAGGTAGTATTACTGTGGGTGCTCCTATTGAGCTACCTACTATAAAGCCTTCAGCCTCTTCTGTGCTAAGAATTAGTCTGGATTGTATACACAGAGGTAGCATTCTTTGGTTTTACCTTAACCATTGTGCTTACAGCTATTTCAATGCAAGGTTTGTTTGAACAGGTTCAGCTGTTCATAATTCATTATTTACACCAAACAATGCATGTATTCCAGGCTGGTAATTTAAATTGCTTTTGGCCTTGTGAAATCATAAAAGTGAAAGTGTACAGTTTCTCATTAACAATTACCTAGAACTTCATTAGCTAATTTTAGAAAACTGGTGTTCTGCTTAAAGCACTGACACAATTATGAGACATAAGCTAAATAACTTACAGAAGTCTATTATAGCTGTGGAGTTGCCTTCATTTAACAATTGTTTACTCTTAAAAAAAGGAAGTGCTATTTTCTTCCCACAGTGGCAAGTGTTATTAGTTATAGTAACTTCTACCTGTAACACATTTGTTTCAGTTTTACCATTTTCTAGATGACAGGTATCACATTACACAATATTTTTCCTATTTTCTTCTTTCCTCATTCCCATTCTAAATACAGGTTTATGAAGGTTTTCCACCATCAGCAAGCTAGAAAGCAAGCCAGCTTTCTAATGACCTCACACACAGATAAGCTGAGACTCCTGCTTTCAGCACAAGGCCCTAGGAGATGCTGCTCAGGATCCTTTGCTAACAGATAAGAGCTTTCTTTCCTGTGTTTCCTTCATATTATTGGAGTTTTACTGAATTATTTACATTTTCACTATGCCCATGTCACAGTTCCTTTTTTTTTTTCCTTTAATTCTATTGGTTTCCTTTTTTCCCAGATTTACCATTACCTTGTTTCTTTCTTCCTATTCAGTCATTTTATTTCACCACTAAGCCTATCTGGAAGGTTAGTTGGTGAGAAAGTCCCTGCCATGAATAAAATACAAGGCCATCAAATCTAGAGGCGAGTAACACATTTTGCTCATACTCGTCTTCCAGAGAAAAGTATTCTTCTTTCACTGAACACAGTTTAACTCTTTGTAATGTAAGAAGTAGCTCTACAAACCAAACTGACAATGATGTGCATTTCTCCTGGCAGTAACCAACAGCCCTCTTTTGTTTGTTTCTAATGACTCATTTCAATTTCAGAAACTTTTTAAAAAGCCACATATTGGAAAGTTAGTACTAACTTCACCATGAACTTCTACTTGTTTACTTTCAAATCATAAGCTTGGCAGAAGACTTTAGAAAACCTTTGTAGTCTATACAGGCAAATTCTGAACCAAGATACTAAACATTACAATTACCTCTGAACAGCTCTCAATGGCTCCCTGCCAATCTGACAGTTTTAGTTTGCAAGCACCAATGTTTAGAACACAGGTCAAAGCAACAGCCTTTAACTTGGGTTTGTCTGCCTCCTCTGCCACTTCTTCAGAAGCTTCTACATACCTGCAGAAAAACAGATTCACACACAACATGGATTAGTGTTGCAACTTCCATTTTTATTCCTGCCCTTAGCTATCTCTCCACAGATATGTGTGAGCCAGCCTATCCACACTACTTCTAAAGCAGCTTCAATTCAACTGCTACAAATCTTTATTAAACTAAATACATAAACATCACCCTAATAAAAACCCATCAACTCACTAAAGAATGTTTTCCTGTAACTCTTTGTCCTCCGCTGTATTAGCACTTTCTTAGACAAAAGCACTAATCTACTGCAGGAAAACATCAGAATTTATCTCAGTTTATTCTCAAAAAACATGTTACTCATCAGTGCTAGAAAATCAACACCACCACTACACCTTCCATGTTCATGAGAAGCTTCATCTCTTCTTGAGTTCCCTCAATAACCTTCTAATTAGCTTAGGTATTTGTGGCTAAAATCTGAAGCTAACTTTGCTTTGTAAAGGAGTGTGTTTTATGAGCATTAGTAACACCACCTTCTTCCCACTGTCCTCCTTCATGACTTTTCCTGAACTTCAAAACTGACACTGGTTCAGGATGGAGCCACAGCAGTTACTACATCTCTGTTTTGAAAGCACATTTCTTAATTTACAATGTGCTAATGCTGTCTGGTTTTTATTGCCAGTGGCAAAGGTCTGCTGTGGATACAAAAGCTTTAACTCCTTAATTGTCCATTTGATAGAATTTCTCTGAGTTTTATTTAAAAAACAAAAATTGTGCTTGCATATATTCACATTTTAAGCATGCCATGAATTAATGTAGTCTTTGCACATCAGGGCCTATGAAGTCCACTTTTTGCATGCCCTGCCTTTTTTGTTATTCATATACAACCTTTGGATCACAAAAATTAACAATACTTAAAAAGTAAATTAGATGCTTTGTGCTTTTAAATTAGATGCAGTCCCAGTACTTGTTCCACTTGCTAGGCAACATGCAAAAGATGAGAACAAGAAGAAAGAGCAAACATGTAAAAGGTAAGGAGAGTTATAACACAATCTGTATTATGTTCAAAAGAAATGGAACACATGTATAATATTTATAAATCACATGAAAACATGGAAGACTGCAACCATTCTGGACATAAGATTAGAGGTTCCAAGTCAAAGAAATCAGTGAAGTAAGTATCACAGGAGATAATAGGAAGTAATACTTTTTTGTTGTTTACCTTCCACCATATAAAATGCATTTTTTTAAAAAAGGCTAAGAAGCAATAAAACAAGAAAAATAACAGAAGATTATAATGGTTACTGTAGGTGAAAAGACAAATGCATTTTCAGATGGTGTGCCAGGTGAATTGTACCTAAGCCATGGGATACCCTGGTAAGAGCTATTCTTTTCCTATCAGTTCTGGTGAAGTGCCAGCTAAAGGTCACTGTCCTACATGAAGTATTAGATTCTAAGCTACAGTAACAGGGCATGTCCATAAAAGTATGGCCTATAAGGAAAAGCTGGAAAGATCATATTCATTTAATCTAGAAAAATTACTACAATTTCCACCTACAAGGACAAATAAGCACCAAAGCTGCTCTGACAGGAAGGGCCTTCACTAGGTGTGCTTAAAAGTGAGCAAGACACCTAACTGGAAGGGATGGTGTAATTACACCTGGCATTTACTTAAGAATGAGGAGAGAAAATGGACAGATACAACAAAGATCCTTAAAGATCTAGCCTTTTTTATGTACAATTTCCAAAAGGTTTGCATAGAAATCCTTTTTACTTTTGGGGTTTCTGTTTCTATGATAGGCTTTTTGAGGGCAGGTCAAGACACTGTATCTTGGGTTAATATCTGCAATTAAAGAATTCATTTTATGGTTCAGAAAGGTGACATTTATTTGAAACCCAGTTTGCTAAGATCTCAGCTGAAGCATTAAATATGCCTGATTTTTTTCCTTCATTATTGTCACTGTTGCTTAACCAGTGATCATTAAGAAGGTCGGGATAAAGGTCAGTAAGTATAACTTTATTTTTAGGAAATGTTCATATAAAAGCAAAAAGCTTAAAAATATGCAAGGAGCAGTATGGAAACACAAGCAGAAAGACTATGATTTTGAAGGCAAGTCTGAATTATACATGAAATTAGGATGATAATATCGACCCACAGGGAAAAAAAACAGTAATGAATGAGTGAGGGCCACATTTCTCTTTTAAACTTATCAATTTGTTAAACCTACTGCTTTTATAAATCACAGAAAATCATTTCCTTTCCTTGCTGTCCATTAACTACCCTGGATACTACTGTGCTTTTCTTCCCAGGTATGTACCAGCACAGTGGCAGTATTATAAAGAGTATTTAGGCAGTTCTCAGCAATGCTTCCTGTCTGTAGCTCTTACCTAGCAATGAGTAGAAGACCTACTTGATTATGTAGCTAAAAATCAACCAGATGTTTTCAAGATTCAGAAGGCTCTTTGTTTAAAAAAAGAGCACAGCACCAGGCACCTTTTAAAGGCACAAATCATTGCTTAATAGCAGTATTCATTTGGGTTACACGAACTACCTGATTGAGGGATGAGAGCCTTACCGTAAGCTTTTACTATACTTTTTAGCTGCCATTGCCCAATTTTGCGATTTGAAGAAAGTATTTCCTATATTCTTTGTGTCTTCTGCTATGGCCACAATCTTGTCAACCTAATAAAATAGATGGGAAATATAAAGCATGAATGTATTTATGAAAGAAGTCGTGAATTAACTGATGTTTAACAATACGATCCCAGGCACATCTGCTTTCAAGGTTTATAAAATCTCAGCATAGAAATACTCCAATTTTAGACAAAATACTACCTTCAAACCACTTCTGTAATATTCTCTACTTTATGTAACACAAAGATCTGAAAGATCAAATTCCTAGTGGCTTTTCTACTGTATAAATGGTGAGAAAATACTAGAGAAGACAGAGTAGTCCAACTCTTTTCCCTAAATGCTGCTACCCACATAGAGCTATATATAAAGGTGTTGGCCATTATTCAAAGAAAAGATAAATTTACAAGCAAAGTATTCAACCAAGACTGTCTTATTCCTGATGAAATGTTGTCTTCTGCTTCTCAAAACAGTATCACTCACATGAACTCTGCACACACTCGAAGTGGAAGTCATGCCAACACAATTCTCCTTCTCTCTGAACACTTAACATATCAATGGAAGGAGAAAAGAACTGCCTGTCTTTATCCAAGTCCATAATTTCTACTTCCAGAATTGTATACAATAACTGTATACAATGGAGTTACTTCTCTAGTGGCAATTATAGTTTATAATTACTGCTGTCTGTTCTACCCTACTAGAATGAGTAACCTTGGCAAAAACTGATCAGTGTGAGCCCAATGTCACCATCGTTTCTGTAGTTAGCTTATATGAACAAGTTTTAAGTTGAAGGGAACAGGCACCTGCCAACTTCAATTCTATACCACATCAAAGGCTATCCAAAAACATTTTCATAAGTTGAAGTGCTTCTCAACAGCCAAGGAGTTTGTTTTCTAGCTCAAATGGATTTTTACTATTTTAATTCTCTATTTGGAATCTACTCATGCAGCTCCCTTTTCTTCCCTCTCTCACAAATCACTATTTGACTTCCAGTTTGTCTAGTTCACCTACATGAGAAATCAAAACCCTGCAGAAGAGCTGCTTTCACCAGTCTGCTCCCTAGCTCCTAACCACAGATATTCTGCAGGTCTAAAAAGTAAACAGCTACTGGGGATTAAGAACAACTAGCTCTAATGTAGTAAAAACCTTTTAAAAAGTCCAATCCTTTATTTCTAATAAGTGGGGCAGAATCTTTTAAAGGGTGAGTATTTTAAAAAGTGTGTAGATAACAACATTAAGTTAGTCGTCTGCAGGATGAAGTTCTAGTAATTGCAACCTGACATTACAGCACAAACAAAAATAAAAAGAAATCAAGAAAAGAAAATAAGTATGACAATTTTCAGTGAGGTTTTAGTTACTGGGGGAAAAAATGGGCTGAAATTAGCACTGAAAAAAAAGAGCTAACAATCCCATCCCACACAGACTTCTCTTTCTTAAAATGGAATGTCACCATTTAATCAGGACCTCGATCCATTCTTAAGAAAAAAAGCTGAATGAACATCATCACAGACACCACGTAACTCAGATCACATACAAGTCTTGCAATCTATAAAATACCCAAGAAGAAAAATACTTACATCTTTCAAGTCTATATCTGAATCTTCAGGAAAATCTGGATGAGCATCTCCAGATCCATCCTGGGGAGTAATTCCCCAGTCATCTCCTTCCTTTAGCTCTCCACATTCAGCAATAACACACAACTGAAAAAAACCAAAGTGTAAAGAGTAGTATTGCTTATTAAGACAATTTTTAAAAAAGCAGTAACTTCCAAGTGCTCTTTGAAATTTTTGAAAGTCCATAAAAAGACTTTTTCATCTGTTGTTTGGGTGCATTTATTTCAGAAACCCATCACATCATTAGCCTATCCTCATCAGAAGGCTTTTATCGTACCAAGTGTTGTGTTCAGAGGATCAGCATGCCTAAAACACCATACCCACGCTTCACGGGGAGACTGGAAGAGGAACTGGCAGCAAGCTGAAGTGCAGCAAAAAAACAAGACATGGAAATTCTACTACATTAGAGAAGATGGTTCTTTCTTCAGCTGCCAAGACTTTTAAAGTTAGAGGTATTAATTCATCCAACACCCACAAACTGCTATGACCTACACACCAATTGTTTTTTCAGAAACATGACTTCTGACATAAAAATTATATGAATTACATATCATTTAGGTGGGATTGTGAATTCCACCTTTTCATTTCATCACCCATCCTACACTTCTGGCAAAGGCTTCCACCCTCACAGCTGTGTTGAACAATAAATGGTTTGTGCAAGGAAAATGTACAGTGCAAGAACAAAAACCTCTTAACAAGGACAGTAAAATGGAAATTACCAGTTAGTAAAAATAACTAACATTTAATAGTTCTAAATATTACACCAAGAATTTAGAAGCAATGATTATATATCATATAATGAAATAATAAACATGATTCCCTCGGTACTTTGCATATTGCTTACCTTTGCAGGATTTTCTCCTTTTACTTCAACGTTTTCTAGTATTTTAACTACACCCATCCCTTTGATCACTTGGCCAAACACCACATGTTTCCCATCCAGGTGAGGAGTAGGCACCGTTGTAATAAAGAACTGAGAGCCATTAGTACCAGGTCCTGCATTTGCCATGCTCAGCAGACCTGGTTTATCATGCTGCATTGGGGGGAAAAAAAAAATCAGCATCAGCATTTAAAATATGTTATAAAACCATATGGAAGATCAATAAAGCTGATCATAAACATAGCCAGGACAGCCATAACAGCTTGGTAAACCAATTACATACAGATGCCAACTAATTTTACCCACCATGACTGAAGAGGGCAAATGCTCAGCTCTGGGTCTTTACCTGCCCCCTACCAATCTAGTAAGCACAGCCACATGTGACTTAATGCTGTAACACTTGTCTGCTGCTTCTATATTCCACTCCCTACAGAGCTGATGAGTTTAGGCAGATCACCTGAGAAAGGAGTGAAGTTCCTCACTGAATTATTTAAGACCACTGGCCTTAAGAAATGAGGCTAAACACCACTGAAACCAAGTTTGATGTTGAGCTGCTAAGATGGGTATGTAATGTGAATTTTAATAAGGACTACTCACACAAAGTATGGTGTAGAACTGGGGAATTTAAGAGGACTGTGGTCTTTGAAATTTATGATTTTGTGATTTTGTTTGGGGATTTTTTTATCTCCTTCACCTTTCTAGAGACAGTTTTTAGTCTGTTAGGATTTTTAACTATATAATTATTTTTCTACTTAAGCCACTAGGCCTCAAACGAAAAGAAAACTGTTAAACAGCCTAATGTAAGAAGATATTGTTTATCCTGTTTCTTGCAAGTACTTTTTTCTTTTTTGAACTAAGACTTTTCTTGTCCAATCACATAGATTATTCTGCACTGCAAAAATGTATTTTTTCTTATGTGTTATGAATGTCTTGTTTAACTGGCACAACCCAGCCATGAAGATGTTATTCTCCCCAAGTTGGTCTGGTTATTAAGTGCAAGGAACTCCATTTAATGTAAGTAAGGATGTTATACCTAGACACTGGTACACATCGAAAGGATTCACGCTGTGCTACTGTTAAGGAACTTGATACTGTGGGAAGGAGCAGAGGAGCAAAAACTGATGATAGTACAGAGGACATAGAAACAGATTTCAGAGCTCAATGAGAGGCTGATTAGTTTGAGATAACAGTCTGAGCCTGGTGAAATTAAGCATCTGCTTTTTCTCTACATTCTCCACCAGTTTCAAGAACCTGTTGTTTTGAAAATTGTTTTCCCATGCAGTGTTTGGATTTCCATAGTGGTAGGGAGACCTCCTTGCCGGAACTGTTCATCTGGTCATAAGGCACAGTAAGTCTGAATCTTTTCAGTCAGGATTTGGCTTAGGAACTCTGGGAAAAGGTTCTACAGCTGAGAGCCACCGCCAACAGAACTCTACTGGAATCTTGACTTTATCTGTTCTAACCTTGAAATTTGCCCTGGGAGTCAGAGATGGCAAATGACAGAGGAGCCTGTGTTCCAGAGCAAGAGAAGGCAGCTGGTAGGATTGCAGCCTCTAAAACAAATATCTGACACTTTGCATTGTAGTTGCTGGCAAACAAGTTAAACAGAAGGGTTGTCCCACAGCAGATTTTTGCAAATACCATTTGAGGCTGGTCACTGCTTCAGTGCATAAGGCCTGTAAATCTTAGCTTTTGCCCCCCTCTCTCCCCAGTTACAGCTAACGCTAGACAGCAATGGTTTGTAAACAAAAAAACAAGTAACAGTAAGTTCGGGTGTTGCCTTATACCTGCAGGTTTACCTTTTGTCCATAAAGATGTGGGGGGACAAGTTGGAAATTATAAAGAGCAGTCTGATGCCTTCAGTCTCCCCACTTATACCCAACCCCATTTTGTCTGGGACCAATATCAATTTTCATCCCAAATTATGAGAGTCTCTATAAAGAAAACTGTTGTCACTCATGAATTTTCTTGCTGTGTCTTGAAAAACACTGCAGACAGATGGGAGTGTCTTTCTCATAATGGTTTCTGTGGTCATTTCATAAGCCTATAAAGCAAGAAAAAAATCTGGACAAAATCGGATTCTCTGACAGATCCAAGGTTTGCAAAACTATAGTTCTGCCATAGTAACAGCGCTTGGGGTTGTGTAAGCTGGGTGTTCCACAACAGCAGAGCCATTAGCTGGAGAAGTGGCATCAAGAAAAGCCCTGTGGGATTGATCTGAAATGATAAGCTGACTACTGACAAAAGTTTTGCAATTTACTGCAATTTGCAACAGTCCATGCAACCAGCACAAGAACAAACAGTTCCAGTGTCCTCAAACATCAACAAAAACAACTCTTTGTTTTCTGAGATAGTGGGTGAGAACACTGAAGGGCTGCTGGATTAAGTGCAAGGGCTAGTGAATTTCTACATAACAGAGACATTTAAACTTCCACTAAAACCCTAACATTCTTAGCAAATAGATAACAGGAATCAAGCTCTTAGACTCTGTACAGAATCCAAATGGGTTCTTCAACATATCTCTGGCACTTTGACCACATTTGTTAGAGCTGAGAAGTACAGAAATGGGAATCATTTGTATCATGTTCATAATTACCTCCGGATCTCAAACAACCGAAAACATAATTGCACAAAGTCATCTTCAGGGATGTGATCCTGTGACAGTACCAACAAACAGACACTTAGCAGCAGTGCTGTGGGCACCAATAGTGTCAGACTTCAGAGAACACAACTGGAATTATCTTCATGATGAATACGGGAGTCACATTTCCAGTCGTTGTTCCAAACTTAAGTCCTTTTAGTCTTGTGAGGAGTGGCTGAGGGACCAGAGGTTTTTCAGAAAAGAAGGTTTAAGGGTAACCTTTATCACTCCCTACAACTACCTGAAAGCATGGTGGGGGATCAGTCTGCTCTCCCAGACAATCAGCAACAGGATAAGAGGAAATGGCCTCAAGTTGCACAAGGGGAGGCTAAGGTTGGACACTGCGAGAAATTTCTTGACACAAGGGGATGGGCTGCCCTGGGACGTGGTGGAGTCATCTTTCCTGGTGTTCAAGACCTGACTGTATATGGCACTTAATGCTATACTCTAGCTGACAAGGTAGTGTTTGGTCAAGGCTTGGACTCATTGATGCTAAAAGTGTTTTCCAACCTAACAGACTCTGTGATTCTGTGAGCCTGATACACGATTTTGTTATCTGATTAGTGGAGGACTGCTGTATTTTCTTCTCCTAAAATACTCTTTGAGGCAAGTACAACTGTAGCCAGGGCTTTGCTTTAACCATGGGACAGTGATATCTGTAAGTTTTTCAGTCAGTGTTGTTCATATGCTACCACACATAACATGATATGAAAATGGCTAGTGCCCATGCTGACAATTGTTATTACTGCAGCAGGAGTAACATCACTGAAATGTCACAACTGAATAGAATCAGTGTTTTCAACGGAGTACCTGATAATGAAAGTTTTCATCTTCAAATTTTTCACCATATATACTTTCTCCACCTGTGCCATTTTGGTTTGAGAAATCTCCACCTTGAACCATAAATTGCTTTATAACTGTAAAAGAAAATAGTTATAAAATTTATCAGCAAGGCACAAAAGCATGAGGGTAAAAAAAAGATGAACAATTCTAAGATGAAAAGCAATCCTTGTCACCAGCACCTAAATAGAACCCAAACCCATCTTTTATTTACCAAGTGTCACTTAAGTACTCCTTTTGAGTTATGTGGATATCACTTGATATTTAAACCTTTACCTGAAATTAATTTCAACCTGTTTACAACTCAGAGTTAAACTCATTTTGCAAAATTACTAGTAAATTTATAATTTACTATTGTCAGTGCATGGTAAGAACATGTGGTCATTATGAGGATCAAAAAGTAAAAAACTTTCCTTCAGTAAAGTTGTTTCTTTAACAAGTACTTGAAATATTATTTAATATTATTTCAAATATTCATGGTAGACAACTTTCGTTACCAATAGGAAAACAGAGGAGTTCACAGAACTTACTTCTGTGGAAAGGACATCCCTTATAATGGAGAGGTTTTCCAGTGGTAGGCCCTGTTCCTTTTTCTCCTGTACATAACGCACGGAAATTCTCAGCAGTTTTAGGTACAATGTCAGCAAATAATTCAAAGACAATGCGTCCCACTGAAATGACAAAGAGAGAATAAGACATTTTTAAGACTTGTCCTTGGCACGGCGATGCATTGAGCATTATATGTCAAAAGAAATTAATGCTTCAAGCTTTATTAGTATTATTTTTATTTAGATTACTATTCTATTTCCATCTTGGGGTTCCATGGCTCCATGGCTTGGGGTTGCTCCATGGCAATTGCTTGCAGTTGCACTGGGTTTTTAGCAATGTTATTACCAACAGTGAATTCCCTGTCAAGAATAATGTAGCAGGAATAAAGGCAGATTCTACCAAAAACTAATGAAAATGCCAAATGCATTTTCTGCCAAAAAAAAGCTGTGTGGGAAATCACACACACGTATATTAAAGCCAAATTATGAATTTTAATATGCACACTTATTTTATGTCAGTTTTAGTATATATGTAGTTTGTTCAGTCAAAAGTACATACAATACAAAGACTGTTTTGTGGAGACTTCTAATCCATAAAAAAGCTTATGCTAAACACATCCCTTACTTCTCACTCTCTTAAACCTGAATTTTACTATGACAGAGTGATACACTTTATATCCGTGTGAATAATGGCTATTTACAGTTGGAGACACCACAAGCAACTGTTTAACAATTGCTGTACATGTTTTAACTGAAGCGAATTAAACTTGAGTAGCAAACAGATCCCGTAATTGCTGATAAATGGATTCTGTGCTGAATTGTCATTCCTTCACTAACTGGCTTCTCACAGAGCTACTTCTCACTCCTAGCAGCCTCCATCAGTTGATGCTCCTGTTTTCTCATCAGCCTCACAGTCAATTAATTAACATAACTTCACTCTACCGGTAGCTAAATGTAAATATATTGATTCTAATTATTACAGGAATGAAAACAAATTAGACAACTGAAAGTCAATAAAAGGCAAATCATCTCATAGACTTTCTTCTTTTATTCTTCTGAGTAACGGAATGAATAAGTGAAAAGTAGTATCCTGACATGATTTAGGCAGTCCCTATCTTTTTCCATGTAAATTTTTCAAACCTTTCAAGCAGCAACCCCAGCTAACTTGCTGTTGTTTCCTCATTTCGATTTTGACCGTTTGCCCAGATATTTGATTGACCTCCGGCAGCACTGGAGCTGCCAAGAGAACCAGGGCTGCGGTTTCCCCGAGCTTTCACCGCGCAGTCCCCGCTGCCGGCCGGGCAGCCAGGCAAGGCCCGCCGTGCTGCGGCAGCTCCGCGGCCACGGCGGGGCCCAGCCACGGGAGTCGGGGGGCGGCTCCGAGCGAGGCCGCGCTCGGCACAGCGCAGCACGTGGAGAGCGGCGCGGGAGCGGCCGCACACGTGGGCAGCGCCGGGAGCCGAGGCCGGGCAGCGCCGGCTGCCATGGGAACGACGGGCCCGACTCCCGGCATCGCCCCGGAGCCCCCCGGCCGGCCGCCTGTGCTGCCATGTTG
Source organism: Fringilla coelebs (assembly GCF_963513975.1). Taxonomy (NCBI): domain Eukaryota; kingdom Metazoa; phylum Chordata; class Aves; order Passeriformes; family Fringillidae; genus Fringilla; species Fringilla coelebs. The sequence goes on along the minus strand of NC_140032.1, from coordinate 41,184,450 downwards.
CCTTCCTCGCCATGTTCCTCGGGCCTGTTCGCTCTGGCGGGGGAGCCCCGCGGGGAGGCCCGTTCGCGGCGGGACGCCCTCCTCCTCCTCCCGCTGCCGGGGCTGTGCGCTCGCAGCCCGCAGGGCAGCGCCCGGCCCGGCCCAGGGTCCCCCCGCGTCCGGAACGCTGCGGCCCGGCCCGGCCCGGAGCCGCTCCTGCAGCCGGGCCCGGGCCCCGCGCGGCCCGCACAGCGCCCCGGCCCGGGGAGCTCGCCCGGGTTCCGTCGCGCCCCCTCCCCACCTCGCTCGCCCCCGATGTCCACATCGAAGAAGGCGCGGGGGTTGCTGGCCTTGCTGGGCCGGGCGACAGGGGACGGGTGCGACATGCCGCAGCTGCCCGCTGGCGCGGTGACTCCGCCCGCTCGGCCGCCCGCGATCCCGGCCGCCCGCGGGTCGGGGCCGCTCGGCGCTCCTCCCACCGGCGGGGGCGGGCGGCCGGTGTCCCTGCAGCCGGGAGCCCGCAGATGGCGGCGGCGCTGGTCCGCCCCTGGTCCTGCCTCTCAGCGGCCTTAAGTGACTCGGAGATAATCCGCAGAGAAGGAGCATTGCTTTCTCGAGGTTATACACAGGCACAAGGCCTGGAAATAAGGGGAAGGAGAGAGATTTTAGGTTTTGCCTGGGTTTATATTTCATGAGAGCAATGGCAGGCTGTGTGAAAAGTGGTGATCCGTGGTAATATGGGCAAAAAAAGTCCGAAGTGACTATTATCCCATAAAGATTTAGAAATGCAGAATAACTCCAGCCTTCCTAAGGTCTGAAAACAAAATATGTTTCATCCCAAAGGATGTGTCACAGTAATTGCTCCAAGGCAAACAGTCTCTTTCAGACATTTGTGTTGACTAATCGACATGAGTACTATCAATACACTTGGTTGGGGCTCCTCAAGGTGTTCCTTGATTCCCAAGCAGGTGAATGGTTCAACATGGCCAAGTGCCGTACTCAATGGCATCACAGAGGCAAGGTACCTGTGGCAAAAATAGAAGGGGTAGAAGAGTTCTGGGGTCTGACTTCTGCAAACTTATAGTCCTTCTGGGAATGCTGCTGATCAAAATGAACCTCTTTATTTCTTGGACTCCTCTAATCCATCCCAGAAACCTCTCATTCCTTGATTCATTGTGTTCTCCAAAGGCTTTCTCCTGTAATTCATGTCTATACGTCTAGACTTGAGCTTCATCAGGCTGGTTTTCATCTCTCTCTCAGCATGTTCTCAATATTGGATGTGTCAGAGGGCAGTTGTAATTCCCAGATTGAAAGAAAATATAAAGTAGCATTTATATTAATCACTGCAGTCCATATACTGCACTGTAATCATTCCCACACATCTGCACAGATGTTGGGTAGGAGAGGTGATTGGCACGGAGTGCTGTTACACATTGTATCTGGGAACCCTTAACAGAAGGAAAAGCCATCTGCTACCATCTGGGAACACTTAGTGAGAAATCAGTGGAACCACACTGAGGCATTTCTCTCTCTGAGCCAGGTCATGCAGCTGTGTCAGGGATTTCACATGCTCCACGATGTCAGAGGCCACCAAAGCTTTGAGTCATCTGTAATTCACGAGGCATTTGGCCACAGTCACTGGCTGAGATATTTTTATCATTATACTTAGCCTAGATGAGGTGCAGTGGTGTAGGAGAAGTGGTCTTACACCAGCCATGTGCACTTGAGACCCAGTAAGCCAACCATATCCTGGACTACATTAAAAGCAGCGTGGCCAGCAGGGCCAGGGAGACTATTCTGCCCTTCTACTCTGCTCTCTTGAGACTCCACCTGCAGTGCTGCATCCAACTCTGGGGTCCCCAGCACAGGAAGAATGACAACCTGTTAGAGCGAGTCCAGAGGAAGGACACCAAGATCATGTAAAGGATGAAGGGATGATTACGGGACCTCTTCTAGGAGGAAGGGGTGAGGGAGCTGGGATTCTTTAGCCTGGAGAAGACAAGGCTCTGGGGGAGAACTTATTGGAGCACTTTCAGTACTTCAGGGAGCCTGTAAGAAATACAGGGACAAACATTTTAGTCGGGCCTGTTGTGATATGGCAGGGGCTAGTGGTTTTAAACAGAGGAAGGGTCAATTTAGATTAATTAAAAGAAAGGTGTTACAATGAGGGTGGTGAAACACTGGAACAGGTTGCCCCAAGAAGTGGCAGATACATCATCCCTGGAAACATTCAAGGCCAGGATGGGCAGAGGTGTGCACTACCTAGTCGAATTGAAGATGTCCTTACTCATTGCAGAGAAGTTGGACTAGAAGACCTTTAAAAGTCCCTCCCAACCTAAAATATTCTATGATCTCAGTGAGTCAGTTGCTAGCCAAGTGAGTAGAGTCTATAAGAGATTTCTGTAGCAGACAGCAGAGTAAGTGTGTGTTGTTGGTGTGTGTCCCCCGCAAGAGCTGTTGGCAGCTTCTTCTCAGGAAGAAGCAATGATTCATTCTTCCAGGAGTAGACTTATTCAGTACCCACTGGGTTTTTTGCTGGTGAAGTTGGAATAGTCTAGATTCTAGATGAGTAATTCTTTTTACACTAGTTGCTTGGAAGTCCCTATGTACAACGTCCTTTAGAGGTACAAAGAAAGATGCGTCTCCATGATAATTTGGAGATGTGAGCTGAACAAGAGAGAAATCAAGTGATTTTCTCAGTGTCAGTAGGAGATTCTGGAAAATATGTGAGCTAAATTGATATCTCCCAAGCTGTAGCAGTAGCACAATTAGTTTCACATTAATTTATAGTCATTGACAGATTGTAAAAAACAAGCATAATGTGACTTCTGTCATGAATTTACAGTGTGATTTCATGTTCAAATTAATATATTAAATTATGCACTGAATTTATATACAAATAACCTCTTACAAAGTCAGACTTCAATTATGAAGTCCTCTTAAGTCTGTTTTTAAGCAGTAAAATCTCCCCTGTGATCCTCTAATCCTTTGTGATCTTGTAATTTATAAATATTTCCTATCACCAAAATACTTTTCTTTTGACACTTCCAATAGTTTATGTAGTAAATGTCTGTAAAACAGTACATTGAAAATACTCACTATAACTGAACTGTTAATTTTTTAATTCACATATTTATCTTTCCACACGTACAGGTTTGGCTATCCAGTAAAGTAGTTTGAATATTATCAATAGATAAATGTGCTGTGAGCCCTAAAATCCTGAAGCAAATGGCTTCAAGTACAGGTCCCCCTTCTACCAAGTACATCATACTCAATGCAGTATGACCCTCTAGCCTAATTAAACTCAAATATCAGCCCGTTATAAAATCCTTGGTTTTACCTCTTCATCCTTTGCTGACTGAATAAGCAAGCAATCATTGATAAATGCAGATAAATACATATGTAATTCTAAAACTGGGACTCTGATGGAATACACAATAAGCGGATTTATTTCATAATTATTCTAGCCTGTCATTTTGCATTCACGGAAGAATAAACTGCAAAATAAAGATTATTTATAGTTGCTGCAGATTGTGTTAAGATGGGCAAATGTGCACACATACAGACTAGGATTTTTTTTCTTTTTGTTTTTCTTGCTTTTTTTTCACCTTTAAATCTGTATTTGCCACTGTAAAGAAAATAGAGGCTTAAATATGCTAATTCCACTGGAAGGTGAGTGTTTTGGCTCAGTGCAGGACTGCCTTGTCTAAGGATATAAAAAGCCATTTTGCTTTGTACAGAAGTAGTTATACGTGAGGTTCTCATTGGACTGAACTGCAGCTTCAGAACGTGGCGCAGTACTGATGGGATCCATCTGACAAGCAATTCAAACACATACCTCATCAGCTTTTCAGAACAGCTATCAAGAAGCTCCCAACATGCAAACATTCTTGGAAAGGATGCTTTCACTGCTGGCTGTGAAATAGCCACTCAGCCTTCCCTGTGCCCTGTGACACACAGGGTGCATCATGTGCTATTCCCATGTGACCTGGCACATCAATCATGTCACCTTCATGAGAGACACACGAGACAGGAAAAAGAAATCTGTTTTTTCACCATCAGGTTTATTGTTACCCACCTCTACCAAGTCTTTTTTTGCATAAAATTGAATAAAGAGGGCCCAGATTAAACTCATACTGAGCAGTTACTAACTAGTGCAGATTTCTCTAAGCTGAGTTAAAATGCAATGTTAAACAATGAAAGAACTACATGTTCTTTACTGAGGATGTTTTAAAAAGAAAATTTTCTACACAGAGATGACATGACAGAAACTGAAAAGAAAGTCATGCATTTACTTGTCACTAACTTTCAGAGATGCTGATGCCTGAAGAAATGGTTAAGATCCAAGCAAGAATAAGCAGACTTTTTTTGCTATATATTTTAGGTCTGCTTAAAGCATGTTTTAGGTGCAAATATTCAGATTAGTGCTTAGGAACTCAGGATGTGAGGAGGCATGGAAGAGGGTGCCTGTGACTTCTTAGTAACAGTAGAAGCCATGGCTTTCAAGGGAAGGCCTAAAGTGTCAGCTAGCTGACAATGTCACTGCTGAGGCATTGCAGGATAGCAGTTTTGTTGCTAAATTTCTGTCCTCAGTTTTGATACAAATGTGTCTCCCGATATTATTGCAATTTCATGTAAATGCATGTTTATCACAGTTACCACCAAAAGGTGCTGAAATATCAATTATAATGACTGCAGTCTTTCTTATGTAAAAAATGGTTTTGGTCTGCACCTAATGTGGATAGGATGGAGTTCCAGGTGAACTACATCTGCATGGACTTAAAGACAAGAGTGCAGACAGCAAATAGGAAGGGCCATGGCAGATTTCACCATTGAAAATCCAGGACATGAGGATTTCCAGCTAGACTGTAGATGGAGTCCTGGGCAGGAGACTTACAAATACAATTTACCAATGCCAAGACCATTGTTGAGAAGAGGAACCAAACCAGGTTCTAAACAAGTGTTTGAACATTCACAAGGTATGTACGTTTTCAGGCTCTTCTGGAGGAAAAAGTAGTGTACCCTTGCTTTAGGAAATTTGATAAGATACTTTTGTAGTGATTCCAGAGGACTGTACTTATCACCTTCACACAATCCAGTTCTCTCCATATTACTTGATATTTATATTTTGGTGATTAAAAGAAGACATTCTTCATCTGGCCATTCTCTCTGCTTTTAACACCAAAGACTATTGAAAATTAAATGTTTTATAAAACACATCAATATTTCCCAGTAATTTTGAAACAATTAAATTAATATATCCCTTCAAACTCTTTACTTTCTAACTGAATATGTGTTCCATGTAAAAAAGGCAGTGAAACTGCTTATCTGTATTATGGCAGCACCTTTGTGGCTCTGTTCAGGGGCTGGGGAAAGTTGCTGCAGCAACAGCTCAAGTTATGTAATGCTTCACTGAAGGATGAGTAAGCTGGTTTGCAGGGGGCTGCAAGCCCAAGCTTTCCTTTTCTGTCAGTTTCTGTCTGTGCTTGTGAAGTGAAATACATTTTACAATAGGTTTTTAAATCCTCTATGGAGAGTAATTTAGATTTAATGGGCTAAATAGTAATAATAACAATATGGAGAGAGCATAATTCTGGGTATTTCTTAATATGACATTTTACTTGGCATGTTTGAATTGGCATTAAAAACTGGATTTTATTTATTTTACAGAATCAAAATGTTGCTGATCCATTGCAAAGTGTAGCAAGACTTACCTGTGTTCATGTAACCTAAACAGCATGAATTACTGCATTAACCAGTAAATCATAAACAAACATCTTGGATTACCAAACTTTTTGTTAAATCTTCAGAGTTTACCTGTTCTGGCCTCTTGCTTCTCTTTGCAGTACCTCCAAAGCCTAGTTCTGACAACAGAGGTTTCGGAGTATTTTGGAATTGTGCTTTCAGGATTGAGCAGAGTGGAATGAAAGCATCCATAAAGGAACTGAACATTTCATCCAGGTGTAAGTGATGGGGAAGCCAAGTGTGACTTAGGAGACTTGGCTTTTAATCCTGCCTGTCCCGGCTATTAAACCTGGCTACATGTTCAGGAGAGAATCTTAAGACAGATTTATGCACTATGAAACATTGATATGCTTTTCCAAGCATTCAGCGATGCTGGATTTGAACGATCCTTTTTATGTATTGTCAGTTTCCTAACAAGCTCTCATCTATTTCTGCATTGAGAATCTGGCTCCTTTTCTGACTGAAGTTTAAACAACTAAATTGTCTTTCTCTGCACATAAGGAGTCTGACCCTCAGGCGGAATATCAGTTTTTGATTTTTAAGTGCCATTTTTATTTCCTGTATTTCCTAGAAGAAGTGAGGGCTGTAGACACACTATCTTGCTGTAAATGATCTTTGCTTGAGAACTGATATGGCTATTTTCTTTACATCTGCTCCTACTTTGCACTCTGGGATTAGTGAAAAATCACTGCCATAGGCTTTGCCAGGTATTCGCTCTAGCCCAACTCTCTTTGGGGTGTGACAATGCATTCTGATTGTGAAAATTTTTTTGCAGTCCTTTGCCGATTCTGCTGTTTTCCCTTTTTGTTTTCTTTTTTCAGAAATAGCCTTCAGAACACTAGTGTCTTAATGTGTTGTTATCAATTTCAGTAGTGATGGTCACACGTATTAAGAGAACATGCTGAGAACTAATTTTGCACTGAGCATCAGCCGACATGTAGGGTGCATTTACACTGCTATTTGTGAAGAGAGTATCCCAATTGTCTTCACTGACTTTGTCTTGCTTCACATTTTGGAGTGGCATCCAGGCATATAAAGCAGATCATTTTCAGATGAAAGTAAACCACATATTTTTCAGAAATGCATTCAGTGTTCTTCAACCACTGACATGCATTCTGCTGACAGGACCAGTCTGCAGTCAGTCCAAAATAAATGGACTGGTAAAATGTTTGTGTAAAATGTAAAATGTTTGTGGTGTGGACACTGGGAGATAACTGGTTGTTAGCCTGTGATTCTGTCCCCATTGGTCAGCACTCCTTGCTAACACTGATGGACCTTAGAGGGGCAGCCACGGTATTTGCAACTTTAAAGTTGCTCAGGACTGTTCCTTGAGAAATGCAGTCCAGTGATTATTTCTGGTGCTGGATGCCTAGATTCTCATTTGTGCTGATTACTGTGTCAACCATGATGTCTTTTATCTTGTCCAGCCACACCCTGCTATTCACCTTTCTGTGTGCTATCATCATCACATGCTCTCTCTTCTGTCCTTCAGCTTTGTTCAAGTGGATTGACTAATAACTGGGGGCAGTAACAACGTCCAGGCTGAAAGACTTTGATTGGGTATTCAGTCTCACAGAGGAAGTGGTGAAAGCCCTCCTGAGAATGGACCTCCCTACAGGATCACTTGAGCTTTACAAGATTCCCTTGGGTGTTATTAAGGCCTGATCAGATTATCAGGCCAGCAGACAGTCACCTCTTATTTTAAAGAGAAATCAGCTTCTCCAGACAGTGAAAGGCTGTCTCCAAAGTAGGTTCACCACCTCTTCTACCACTACTGGATGCTGAGTTTGCAGACAACTATTGTAATGATTCTTTATAACTATTATAATAACCACTATTGTCCATGTCTCATTTTCCAGTTTCCTAAAAAGAGCAGGAAGTAATTGTGATTCTGTTTTTCTTGGGGTTTTGGGGGGATTTGTTTGGTTGGTTTTTGTTCCACCACGGTATGCAGTGACTTAGCTGGTTGAAAAAGAGCATTTGAAGTACTCTTGCTAGGTACATCAAGGTGTCATCCTGCTGCTGGGCAAAGCCACACTAACGATCCTTTCCCTCAAATTAAACAAACATAAAGCTCCAAATGATACCTAAATACCGTAGCCTCATCTAATTATTTGTGAATAGAATAAACCTGTGTGAAAATAGGCACCATTCCAGCAGACCTAATCCTGCAAAAATATTGCCACTTACCTGGTCAAAGACTAAAGTAAAAGTTCAGATTCTTCAAGAGAATCACAGTACTTCTACAACTATATACCAGGGACTTCTCCATTACAGATATTCTAGTTCTGTCTAGGGAGAAAATCCCATGAAAATCTTCCTGGACCAGTGACAAATTGGTGTATGGAGCAAAACGAGGGATGTGAGCTTCCTCAGTCAGTGGACTGGAAACCCAGTGGATTTTTGTCAATCTGTGGGCTTGGCTGGTGTGAGAAGGATGGGAAGACACTTGGACACCACATTCTGCTGTTGGCTCAGGCAAGGAGCCCTTTCTGACACAGGCAGTGCTTTGTTCTTGCTTCACTGCAGAAATATAGCATAGTAGAACACAAACACATCATTTACATATGTGCACACGTATGTGCGCAAACACTGTAGAGAAATGTAGAGAATCTGTAGAGAAATGTATTTCAAAAGACACATTATCCATGTGTGGATGTGGATGAAAAACTCAACATATGCTGGCAATGTGTGCTTGCAGCTGAGAAAGCCAAATCCTGAGCTACATGAAAAGCAGAGTGGCCAGCAGGTTGAGGGAGGTGATTTTCCCCCTCTGCTCTGCTCTTGTGAGACCATACCTGGAGAACTGCATGCAGTTCTGGTGTCCCCAATATAAGGAGTTGTAACCATTGGAGCAAGTCCAGAGGAGAACCACAAGTTTAAGAGGTCTGGGGCACCTCCCATACAGAGACAGGATGAGAGAGCTGGGGCTGTTCAGCCTGGAGAAGAGGAGGTTGTGTGGAGAGCTCTTTGCAGCCTTCCAGTATTTGAAGGGGACTACATGAAAGTCAGAGAGGGACTCTCTGTCAGAACTGTAGTGATGGGACAAGAAATAATGGGTTCAAACTGAAACAGGGGACGTTTAGGTTAGATATTAGAAAGAAATCCTTTACTGTGAGGGTGGTGAGAAGCTGGAAGAGGTTGTTCAAGGAGGTCGTGGATGCCCCAACCCTGGAGGTTTTCAAAGCCAGTCTGGATAAGCCCTTGAGAAATTTGGTCTAGCGGGAGGTGTCCCTGCCCACGGGAGTGCAGTCTGTGACTAGATGACCTTTAAGGCCCCTTCGCACGGATTCTCCGGTCCGATGTGCGGGCGCACGGCGCTCCCCGCGGGCCGTACCCCGGCACACGCGGCACGGCCGCCCGGGCCCTGTCCCTTTAAGGCCGCCTCCGCGCCCTACCACGTGCTGGGGGCTGGGCGGGGGCGCCGCGCAGCCAATGGGGACCGCCCGAGGGGCGCGGCGCCACCGCGGCCCCGTCCCCATCTCCGTCTGCCGGCGGCGCGGGGAGCGCTGCTCGCTCTGCCCTGCCCTGCCCGGTGCACGGCCGGTGCCAGCGCCGCCGGCCGGGAGCGCCCGGCCCCTCGGTCAGGTGACGGGTGGCCGCCGGGAGCGGCGCGGCTGAGCGGCCCGGCGCTCCTCTCGCCTCTCCTCGCCTCCGCGGAATGCTGGGCGGCTCCGCAGCGGCTCCGGGGATGCTGCCGCGGCCGCCGCCGCTCGCCGCCCGCTGAGCCGCTGCGAGGGGCGCGGCGGGGCCGCCGCCGGGCCGGGGGGCGGCATGGCCCCAACCCTGCTCCAGAAGCTCTTCAACAAAAGGGGCGGCGGCGCGGCGGCCCCCCACGGCCGGGCTCCGGGGGAGGGGCCCGCCTTCAGGTGAGCCGGGGCGGCGGCGGGCCCGGGGGCTGCCCCCGCGGGGCGGCGGGCGAGGCGGCAGAGAGGCCGGCGTGGGGCGCAGGTGTGCCGCAGCCCCGCGGGTCCCCCGCCGCAGAGTTTTCGGGGGAGCGGCCGGGGGGAAGGGGGTGCGGCGGGAGGCACGGCCGCGCCGGGGTGGCTCTTCTCCCGCCTTTCCCTCTCGTTGGATCTCTCAGCCATTTTCTGCTCGAGTTGGCGGTGGCACGCCCGGGAGCCTGGGGCGGTCGCCCCTCGGCAGCGGCGGGGGAGAGGCGCCGGGCCCCGTGTCTGGCGTTTGTGTGCGGTTGATGTGATAACTCGTGCCCGGGTCTCATTAGCACGGGAAAATTAAGAAACGGCTTAATTGTTGTGACCTAAATACACGTGCGCAGTCTGGTGACCCGCTAAACATTAGGCACCTTTCACTGCCCCCTGCTTTTGATACCGTGCGTGCTGAAAGGTGCGGTCCAGTAGCTATCGATGCTTCGGGGTTTATGTCTATAACCTCTATATAATATCGATTCTCTGCGTAATATTGAACTTTTAATGTTTTCTGAGCCTTCGGGGACAGGATTTTGTTCAGGCTGGTGCTTTGGAGCTTTGTTCGTGTGACATCTGTGCTGCTCACAAGACCCAGCGGCCCGGTGAGCACAGTGACAATCACATGCGTGCCCGGTAACCTCTGTGCCTGTTTTTCTGTGCGGCATGAGTTGGCTGGTCTTGTGATCAGATGGTACACGGGGTTGAATCCGAATCTGGGCTTTAACCGCTGAAAATGCTGAGGATGGTCAGGGAGAGCAGTGGGCAATATTTTGATCCACAAAATGCCATCGTGCCAAGTATGAAAGATTACGGTTGTGATCCATTATAATTCCAAAGATGGTCTGTGCGGGATATTGCTATTTGTGTGGCTACAGTTACAAGATCATGGAGAACAATAGTGTAAGACGAAAATGATAATGTATTTGGATTACAAGGTGATTCCTTTGAAAGCGATTGGACACAGTCTTGGAGCTGCATTCATATTAGAGAACAAATCTGGTGAATTTTGTAAAGCTGCAGAGTCTGTATGTTGCACTTGTAACCGCAGATTATTTTTGTGTAACTGCTACTTACTTCTTTTAGCACTTATTCACCTTATGACTTAAATATTTCCTTTAATGTGGAAGAAAAGTTTTCCACATTGAAACTGACAGTTCCAGACTAACTCTATTATTTTGCATTAGCACAGAAAAATACTCTGTCAGAGACCAGTGTTGTTAGTTCTGGATTATTGGATTGTTATTGGATTATCAAGTGTCTCCATGAAGGCAGATTCCTTGCACAGTGTGTTTCCCCCTAAAATCAGTGAGATTATTCCATCTGGAGTATTTAGTGAAGTTAAGGATTGTACTTTCTCCTTCTTTCTGTTTTTTGGATAAGATATTCCACACTTGGTTTTCAGTTTAAGTAACATTTAAGTTATGTGATGCATTGCATAAAAGCTATTATTATGAGAATACTTCTGTAGGTACCCTTCACTCTTTTTTCCTCATTCCCTTTCTATCTGACTTTTTTTTGATGCACCTAAGGTTAATAAAATTTTTCAAGTATTTTACATGTGAATGGAGGGGTTTTTTGCTTGTTAATATTAAGCTTCTTCCTTACAACTTTTAAGTATGCGGTAATGCTTTTTCTTTCTTTCCAGTGATCTGTTCATGATCTGCAAGAGCATACTTACAAGGTCTGAGAAGCTTTGCTGCAATGCTTTTAATAGACTTTCTGTTCAACAGTAATCGCTGTTTGAGTGGAGAGATGTGATTTGATCTAAGTAGGAAACATAATCCTTTGGTAGCTTCTGTATTAAGCACATACTGCTGGTCAATGTTGGATGCAAAGTGGCAGAATCATTTTCTAATGACAAGGCTGCCTTTTTAAGGATCTTTAGTTAGCTTTATTCCTTCCAGGTTTTGGTTGGTGAGGTCCCTCCATGCTCAATATGTCTGGCAGTGTTTAGCTCTGTTGAGGGGTCCTGTGAGACCAATAACAATCTGTATCCTTGGACTTTCAATTGTTATAAATGCCTTGAAAGCTTAAGTGTATTCACACACCCTCCGTACCCTGAAAAAGAGCAATCACCAAAAGTCTCTTTAGTAGATAATGCCTCCTCAAATTAATGTGATTTGACAACTTTTTTCAGCTATGTTGTTGGGAAGCTTTGTGTTTTCTAGTCTTCCCAGGAACACCAGAAAAAGTTTTGTTGCAGAGGGCTATCAACCAGGCTTGCATTTTGCCTGCAACAAGCACTGCATGTGCTCATTCTGTTGCACTCTTTCCTTCAATGGGAGCTAAATCTTGGCCAGAGGTCCACGCTGCTTCTGCTCTGAAGGAAGCATCCAGCTTCAAGGTCTGTGCTGCTTACCAGGATGAGCTGGCACAGGCTCAAAGAGCAAGAGACATGGTGCCTATGGATGAATGTGGAGCCACGGGAAATGATTTCTTGGGTGCATGAGTATGAACATATTAATTTGGCTCAGGAGTGCTCTTTTAAAGAAAACCTCTAAATTGTCCCACTAACTGCACTTTGGCTCACAAAGCCTAGTGGCTTTGGTACATAAACTGGATTCCTGTTGGAATGAATGAAATTAGAAGGTGTATTCCAACCACTAATGGGTATTCAATCCCTGGGACCATACTACAGCTGGTCAAAAGTAAAACTCCAGAACGCATATAGTGTGGGTGTCAGGTCCTTAGCACCAATTAATGCACTCTGTGGAGCTAGTCTGGGCTGCAGTACATGTTCTCATGGGCACAACCTTCACCTGCAGGGTGAGGAGGTATAGATGGTAATATAGAGCTATTGGGATAGTAGGACTTTCTACTGGCCCAGGCCTCCCTTCAAGGTAATGTAAGTATGAAGTGGTAGAAGGGTGGTAGTTAGAATTATAGAATAGCTTAATTCCTTTTTTTGCAGAAATTATAAACCAGCTGGAGAACAGATGTGCATTAGTGAGATATTACATTTGTTCTAAGCAGTTTTGCATACAGACTTGAGCTTCTCTTTTTTTTCTGCTGCTTTTTGCTTCCCTTAACTAAATATATATATATGTGTGTGTGTGTGTGTAATACATATGTAAAAGTGTATGTGTGTGTGTGTACACGCATCCCCTTCAACAGAGGCACTTGAGTGGCTGTAATTGAATATATTTCTTCTTAGCCTCTGAGGCTCTGGGAAAACCCTAATTACTTTGTGTGCAAGCAATGTGTATTTATGTGGCTAAATTCCCCTAAAACTTATTTCCTTATCAAATGTTGCTTCTCTTACAAGATTTGTTTAGCATAGTCTGTACAATTTTTTGGAGTGCTACCAGGGTCATGTATTCAGCAGAATCATAGATCAGCTCATGTTGGAAGACACCTTAGAGATCCTCTAGTTCCAGCCACCACTGCCTCAGACGGACCACTTCCACTGATCAGAGCCCCATCCAGCCTGGCCTTCAACATTTACAGGGATGGGGCATCCACTGCTTTTCTGGGCACTCTTCTACTGTTTCACCACCCTCACAGTAAAGAATTTTTCCTAATAGATAATCTAAACCTATTCTCCTCGTTTGAAGGCATTCTCCCTTGTCCTGTCGCTACATGTGTTTTAAAATAATCTTTCTCCATATTTTTCTTGGCTACCTTCAGGTACTGGAAAGCAGCAATTAGGTTGTCCTAAAGCCTTCTCTTTTCCAGTTTCAACAGCCTCAATTCTCTCAGCCTTTCCTCATAGGAGAGGTGCTCCATCCCTCTAATCATGTGTCTCTCCTCTGGACTTGCTCCAGCAGGTCAGTGTCCTTCCTCGGTGGGGACCCCAGAGCTGGATCCAGCACTGCAGGTGGGGTCTCACAAGGGCAGAGTAGAAGGGCAGAATAGTTTCCCTGGCCCTGCTGGCCACACTGCTTTTAATGTAGCCCAGGACATGGTTGGCTTCCTGGGTTGCAAGTGCCCCTGGCTGGGTCATGTCCAGCCTCTCACCCACCAGCACCCCAAGTCCTTCTGGGCAGGGCTGCTCTGAATCTGTCCATCTCCAGTGTGGGTTGATACAGGGGTTTGCCCTGACCCTGGTGCAGCACCTTGCATTTGGTCTTATTAAACCACGTGGGATTGCCACTTCTTGAGCTTGTCTAGGTTCCTTGGGCTGGCATCCCATCCTTCAGGTGTTGAGACAAGCACAGCTTGGTGTCATCTGCAGATTTGCTGAGGGTGCACACAATTCCATCATCAGTATTCCCCAAGGGACACCATTTGTCACTGATGTCCACCAGGACTCCGAGCCATTGACTGGTGCCCTCTCGATGTGGCCATCCAACCAATTCCTTGCCCATGAACAGCCCATTAAGTTTTAGGGATTGCATAGAGTATAAGTACATAGTATCTTAAGATTAGTATGTCTCAAGTGCTAAGCATATATTTTAGTCAGGTAATGGGGGATGGACTTAAGAAGATTGATATGGGTTTGCAGAGAGTTTGATTTTACTTAAATTGATAGCAGCTTTTCTATAATCGTGTTTACCCAATTCTAGAAGAAATTTCAAATCTCTGCTTTACTGTACTTTTCATCTTAAAGTCTGAGGTTGTCCTTAAGCTGTGGATTAAGACTTCACCTTAATTTCAGTCTTTGATAGTTTGATTTGGTTTTGGGTTTTTTAAATGAAAATAAATGTCTTGGAGTTTTTGGAAGACTGCTTTCACTGCTGAATATATAATTTATGCATTGCAACCTGTGATTAAATTTCTTTGATATTGGTATGCGTAGTGAAGGACTGTTGTAAAGTAGGGTATAACTTCATTTCAAGTGTTTTTTTTTTTTTTTAAAGGTTGTGATATTTCAGCTGCGTCCAAAACTTGCATGCAGTCTTTCTTCAGCTTTAAGTCAGCTGCTCCTTCTGGTGTCTATAATGGAACGGATGTCATGTTGTAGCTGCAGGATATCTATCTGGTAACAGTTTGTTAGCTCTGGTATATGAGGTCATTTGTTTGGCAGCTGGTACTAGTGTTTCCTTTGGTCATAATACTGAAATGCTTGGTGAGCTCCTACTTGCTAAGTAGTATTTCACAGCATTTATTACCAGCCTGGCAGTGTTCCACCTTCTGAAAAAGGAAAGAAAGCAGTAGTGAGCTTGGAGTCTGCTTGTATGTCAGTTTGTTCCAATGGAACACTCCTCAGAATGTTCTTCTGACCTAATATAGGTTTTTTTCTTGAGCTTCTTGCAGTTTTTTAGAGATCCACACAGCAGTTACCCTGCTGAGCACACATGTCCATCTTCATACATGGAAATACCCATAAACATCTGGATGTAAACCCTTTGAAAAGTATTTGAAAAAAATTCACTGTTTTACATGCTGTAAAAGGGCAATCCAGCCCAGGGCCAGACCTGAGCATGGGCTCAGGACAGGTCAAAGAGCAGATCTAAACCATACACATTTCACAGACAGCTGAAGGTGAGCCTTGGGCTGCAGTATTACACCTTTGCACTGGCGTTAGTCTTTCATCCATAAAGTGAACTAAAGAATAAGTTCTGCAGAAAGAGATTTATTGAAGTCTCACTCAAAAAAACAGCTTAGACAGGAAGTAATAGAAAGTATGGTCTTTTGATATGGAAACTACCCTTCCAGCCTGGGGGTTTTTTTGAGGGGAAACAAGCCCCAAGTCCTCTGGTTTTGAGTTTTGCAGGAGCTAAGGCCATTCTTCTGCATTAGTTGTTTGAATTTCCCCTCCCCTAAACACTGCTCTCACTGAACAACCTCTTGGTTTGCTCTAGCTTTGCTCTGGGTCTAGCTCCATCTCTCTTAAAGTTGCAAGAAGACACCCTGTTTTTTGTTTTGGTTTTTGTCTTTGTCTCAAATGACAAAAAATGTGTGGAAATGCACAAGCTACTGATGTTCTGAGAGGGATGGATGTACCTTGGTTATTTAATTCCATGAAAAGATGCATTATTGCCTGGCAGCCAAGTGAGTTTTGCCTGTGGGTTATCTTGGTTCTGATTTACAAGTAACTTATCCATGGAGTTCCATGTGTTGATTCTTAAATTGCACATATTGTGCAGTTGAATAGTTGATGCTTGATTCCTTATTCTTAGGGCGCTTCTGCTGTTGGCATGTCCAAAACTGGGTGACTACTGTGCCACATACTATGGTCAGTGGAAAATGATTTGGGGAATAGTAGCAGCAGAAAGCCTTGGAGGTACCTTTTCTTGGTGGCACAACTTAAAGCAGGAAACGCTGTAATTTAACACAGTGATGCTAATGCTGTAGGGGAATAGCTGTAAATTGCTTGATATGAATGAGAAAATAAAGCTGCTTGGGACTGAAAAATGTGGGCGAGCATTCATAAAAGCTGAATTTGTGGAGAAACATTTTAAAAACTGATGGAGAACTTTGTTGCCAGTATCAGGTGGCTTCATGTAAACTTACATAAACTTGGCAACTTTTCTTATGTAAACTAAGTTAAACGTTGCAAAATAGCTTTATTAAATATCGGGGGAAGGAAGATGGAAGAGTTTTCACAAAAATGTTTTAGTCATTAGTCATCATGTCATCCCACTTTGACGTTGTGGGATGTAGGTGTTTCCAGTGCACGGTAGGGACCTTCAGCTGTTGCTTTGGTCTGAACAGCGAGTAAGAGCAGACCAAATGCCCTGAGACAGTAGATGAGGCAAAGAAGCTGGGGTCAGGGAGGACAGAAAATGGAGTAATTTTTCTCATACAGGTAATCCCTTTTTCTGACATTTCAGTATTATTGAAGCTGCTGAGGACTTCCTTTGCAAAGAAAATTCTTTGGACTAATACTCACTATATGTGCTCCAAACCTCGGTGATTTACCTGTTCCTTTAAGAATTCTTTCTGACGCTAGCAATCATGTACTTTCATCACGTACTTTGCACCTTAGTGATGTTCGTGGATAGCTTCTGAAGAGTAAATTCAGATTTGGAGTCATGCCTTGTGTTTTATGTTTGTCAAGAGTTACTTCTAAGTGCACTCTTGATTAAGAGCACACTATTGTCTTGTATGCAACTTAGATGAAGCGTTGTAAGAAGAATGTTCTTAGGCTGTCCTAATTACCAGTATTTGCTGTGTGAAGGTTTCCATGGGTACACTTCTTAGGCAAAAGATGAGGAATGCAGTTCTGTAGGGTGGTGGTTAACAGGCTTGCTAGAGAGAATAAGCAGGAAAAGGAGGACTTTGAATGGGGTACTCATGTGAAGACAGCAAATATCTGTCTGCACTTTTTCAGTGTGCTTCCTGTGATAGTGTCAGATTACTGCTGATCTGACTAACAGGCATGGACAGGGCAGTTCACCTTTGCCTGTCATGAATCAGCTTCTCTGTGTGTGCTCCACCTATGCTGCTTCTTAATCTTCATGCTCAAGTTCCTCTCTGTTCTTCTCTCTCCTCACTTTAAGTGCCTTTCCCAAGTCACCCCATTTGCCCTATTTGTCTGGGTTTGTCACTTCAACGCCTCAGTAATGTCATGGTTTAATGTGCAAGGCTGAGGTCACAAAACAAGCTCCTGTGCAGGCTACGAGACAAAGTGTTCTGAGGCACTGAGCAAACGAGCTTCAGAGTTCTGGCACCGGTGCTTGTGTCTTTCCCACATCGACTAGGGCAAGTGCAGGTGCATTTACCTGACCAGCAGCTGAAATGTCTGTGGTTAGTCAGCACACTTCTCATAGGAGTGAGATTCTTAGAATTGTACTGATAAATGGGCACGAGGGCTTTACATCACACTTGCTACTGTTAGAACTGAGTCATGATTCTGCTTCCATGCACTTTGCCGAAGTGAAACTTGAGCTGTGTGTGATGTAATTACTGAATCAATGTGGAGCTTTCTCTGCAGGATGCTCTCACTCCAGTGCAACACAGCTCAACTTTTCTCCTCCGAGGTGCTCAGTGAAATTTTAGATGTGCTAATGAAATCAGCTGTATTAAGTAAACAATTGATAATATTTATTTATTTTTCTAATAGAGGTGCTAGCAGTCTGAATTTGGTATTAACACTTTCAAATTAGAAATTTGGACACAGTAGTACTTAATTTTTTATAATGGAATCAGGAAGTTTCTTACAATAACAACTCAGCTTTTGTTTTCACAGAGTTTACCGACTTTTATGAAAGAAAACAGAGGTTTGAATAAACTCTGTGCTCTGAATTTCTGTGCAGAGTATTTGTACTGATTTCTGAATCTGGATGCTATCCAACACCTGAAATTGCTCAACTCTTGGCGTTGGGTTTGTTAATGCGCAGCTCCAGGAGTACAGAAAATCTGAGCAGAGTACAGTAGATAAAGTTTTTGAAGGAAGCCCAGAGAGAAGGCTGCACAAACTGTTGAATACATAGTTCTGAGCAAGTTATTATTTACTTATTATTATTTCACTGAATGTGGATAATTTTACAGAATGTAATGTTATAATGTTAAAACTCTCTGTGGTCTGGAAAAGATAGTTATTGGAACTTTTTGAAATCTGCAATTCACAGAAATTAGTTTATGCTCAGACGAATTTTTGTTGTATCTTCTGTTTTTCTATGTGGGCACATGAGCTTGTCCAGCTATTGCTGAACAGCTGAGTGCTTGTATCACATTTCCTTTAACATTCCCCCAAAATGACCTTTTAAAATCTCCACATTTAACACCTCGCTCTCTAACTTGCACTCTAAAATGGACTGTATTTTTTAGGACAAATCGTTCTGTAGGAAATGTCATGAGCCTTTTGTTTCTGAAGTGTCCTGTCTTAACAGCTTGGGTCGAACAAGGTGGGTGGAGACCTGTGAGGTGCTGGGAAGGAAGGTGCAGGTGCAAGAAAGAAGAAATTTGGTGCAGAAACCACTTTGCTCAGCTGTGGAGCAGCAGGGTTAGTCCATGCATATGAAGGCTTGGTCTTGGTGAATGGCTCCAATGTTACAAGATGCTGCTGCTTTCTCCTGTTCTGTGCTGGAATTGGGTATTGCCTGGACATTTGTCACATCCACAGTAGCATTGATAGAACAGTGTTGAGGCGCTCTCAGTGGTGTCTGTGTAAAGGTCAGGGACAGAACCAGCTCTTCTTACAGTAGTCTGTGTTAAGCTGTCACACCATGTAGGAATGGTTATGGAGGGCTAATCCTCTGCTGTGTTGAGAGGGCTGGAATAAAGTACAGGGATTTGGTGGCCACTTCAGTTCACTTAGCAGACAGCTGTAGTGACATACATCTTAGCTCCTACTTGGTCTTGGCTTTTAGCCTGGAGGAAGGTTGCTCTCCTGTGTTAGCCACTTGAAGCAGCTTCAGGAGTGCAACCTCTGCCCTTCCAACTGTTAAAAGCATTTCTAGATCACATCAAGTTAAAGAGTTGGAAAAATTAACCTTCTGTCCTTATAAAGGTATTTATGAGATTTGCCTGTGCATATAAACCATGCTTACAAACCACTAAAATGATTTCAGACACAATTCTAACTTAGGGAGTGGCTGAGTAATACCTAATGACTTTGGTACTTGGGAGACTTGGGGATATATGTCAGTCGCCTCCTCTGGACTAGAACACAGTACAATTGAGTTGAGAAAAGTTCAGGTACTAAATTTCTTGTGTTCAGAAGTTCCTGGAAGCAGTCTTACAGACAGGGATGTATTTGGGAATGCTTTTGAATGGAACTAGGGAAATAAATGTATTTGAAAATAGCCAGTTTTGTTTGTCACTTTATCGTAGCACTTAGTGCTTATGTAGAGCTAGACTGGATAATAGGTGTAGGAATAGGTATGCAGAGAAGATGAAAATTTAAACAGAACAATGTATTTTGTAGTGAATGTGGGTTTTTTGAAATAATCAGTCAATTCAATGAACCCATGTGCACATTGATAATGCATCTGTCCAATTTCTTTGTTTTTAAGCAAAACATGTCTATGTGGAGTGCCAAAGATGACTTGAACCTCTGAATTAAACTTTGTTTACTGCTGAAAGAAATAATTCTGTGTTTGTATTGAAATGTCTTAGCATGTGAACTAGAAATTTGATTGAAATTAGATTTGATTTTGGCTTTTTGTTACTGAAGCACTAAAAGTTGACCGTAGTCTTCATCAGAGTTGTATCCTTGGTCCCTGTTTTGATAGAAAGTGGAAAGAAAGAGGCTTGTTTTGTATTTAAATGAAGTTACCCTGAAGCTGTGGTTGTTAGGATGGCTTCTAGCAAGTCTGCTCTGGTAGACTTCATCTCAGGAGTAAATCAGGTCTGTCATGAAGGATTTTCTTGTATACTGTTTTTTTGGGGAACACTAAAGGAGCTTGACCAATTTTTACCTTCTTGTAAGGAGGAAGGTTTCTAATTTGTCTAAATAATTGCTACATAAGCTTGCTGACTGAAATTTGTTTGCATCTATCAATGTGCAAATCATTCTTATTGCAGGACAAAGATGCAACTGAATTTTCTGTGTGATTTTATTTTTTTTTTCTCAGTTGTTTCAGGATTGATGGACTGATACTTGGCAGCCAAATGCTAGCATAGTACTGGGTGCGGTCAGGTGTAATTACGTACAAACCTGACTGGATAAACTTCTAAGTCTACTATAATACCAGTGTTTTTGAGAAAATGGTTGGGATCCTATGTGAGTAGTTTAGAGTGGTTGGCCTGCTTTAAGGAGGGGAGACTGTTTCATAACTTAATGACTATTTATACATTCAAAGTCCTACGCAATTGGTAGTAAACAGAACGTAAGTCTTTAGCATAGTGGCTTGCAGCAAGGGTAGGTTTGCCCATGCCAGTCAGCTGCAGGACTGTGGTTTGTTTGGTTGGTTTTGTGTGTATTTTTTTCATTGAAAAGGTATATTGTATGAGTGATTTAATTGCCATGGTCTTCTGCACATGGTCCCAAGGCGTTCCTCCTTCCCTTTCCAGTGAAACTTGAAAATAAATCTACGTAAGCCTTCAAGATTCAGTTCTAGTTACTAGAAAGCTACTCTGTGTGTTGTCTACAAGAGAGAGTTAAGGAAAGTGTTTTGAATGGAATAGACAAATTATCATAACAAGAGGAGCAAAACGTATTTTTGGCTGTAACTAGTGAAAAATGCCGGAGCTGACGTTATATCCGTCCATGTTATCACTTCATTCAGTCTAAGTCAGGATTTCCTGGCATTCATCTAGACCGAAGCAATGGACTTTGCTGTTCATGTTGCAGCAACTTTTGGGTGATCAAGCATGGCTACTTGTGTATGTGTTCTTTCCCGTATTCTTGCCGGTTGGGTAAATCAGTACTTTCTCATAAATATTCAACTTAGTTTTTCTTCCTTCCCTTCCAGGTTATTGCAGACTAACTTTTCAGCTGCAGTCTCTTGTTTTAGAAGGATTAAAACACATCTTGTTCTTACAACAGTTTAACATAATGATTTACAGAGGTCTTACCAATATTGTGTTAGTTGGTCAAAAAAAACTGGGCTGCTTCAGCTCTCAGCACTGTTAGAGAGCCACATGTGATGTCTTTTCATAGAATAGGAATTTAGGAGGTACATATTAATTTCTTTTTAAGTGAAGTGATACTGCTGAGTTTGTGCTTTTGGGTTAAATGAAACTGACCCCTTCTGAAGCAATTTCCCTTGGAAGAGGGCCATGGGGTCCTTGGATAGCACTTGCTTCTAGCCCTCCTTGAGCGTGTTCTTTTGTACAGTGGGAGTGCGTGTTCAGAACAATGATGAGAAATGGGGATTTGCAATCTTTCTGTGCCCCTGGAGAGAGTACCCTAAACTTCTGTCTGTAAAGCTTGAGAAAGTGCCACATCCTCTACAGTTCACAAAGCCCTCTTGTGAATGTAGCCTTTTCATAGTAGAAGTGGAGGAAAATTCTAAAGAAATGGTTGCTGTTAACACGCGGGTGTTTTTAGCTACTTGGAGTGAAGGTGTTTGTGTGTGTTACAGCAGAAAAAATTCATTTAGCTAGAAAAAATTTGGGGGGAATGTTGAACACCAGACATTGTTTGTCTTTCTGTATCTATGTATTTACATATATCCAATAAATAACATTTTTTCTTAGTAATTTTTTTTCATATTCTGAAAATAATACTTTGAATAGAGGTTTGAAAGCTGTGTACAGAATCTTCCTTAAATAAAAATAATAAAATATAGAATGTAGGGCTTTATAGAAGGGGGAGAAAGAACAGGAAAGAGCAGGCAACCAAACCCATGCCTCAGGATACCAACCCTAAGGTGTGGTGATGTCTGTCTTGGCCTGCTCACTTATGTTGGAGATACTAATATCTGAGATGTCAGTACTTTTATACTGCATTGCAATGGAGTAAGAGCTGGTACAGCGCTATAAATACCAGATTCTGCCTTGCATTGTTGCTCCAAATTCTCCTTCAGACAGATGTACAATGTGTAGTTCTTCCTTGTGTTCAAGAGAAGGTGGGGAAAGGCAGAGGCAGGATAAAGGATTTCTCTTAATCTCATTTTCTGGCAGAGGCAGTTCCCAGACGTGCCTTGGCAGTATCTGTATTTAGTAGCTGTGTTCCTGGCCGCTGGCCCAGTCACATGGCGCCGCTGGAACAAGTGACACGGGAATGATGCATTAGCTGAGACCCAGCGCTGTGTGCCGGAGGAGCTGGGGTGGCCTGGCCGGCCCGGCCACGCAGCGCAGACACCGGACCCAGCGCGGCTTGCTCCCAGATGGCCGCTGCTGTTTGGCTCCAGTGAAAGCTGGAAGCTGGTTATTGCAGGTGCCTTGAAAAAATAAACAGGGAAAGGAGCAGAGTCAAATCCTAGAGAGTGTTAAATTACAAGCAAATTTTCAGTTCTTTGAAATGATAAAGATCATCATTCTGAAACAGCTTCTGCAAAATGCTTGACTTACTTTGGGTCAGCTGAGCTGTCCAGACTGTTGGAAGCTATGGAGATGATGGCAGAAAGTGGGATGCAAAGGGGAAAGTTGATAAAACTAAGCATGGCTTTCTGTGTGGAGGAAAGAACTAGGTGGTCGACCTAGGGTTCTGACCTTACTGCAGACTTTGCCTTTCTTTGTTTAAAGACCTAGTTTAACAAAAACCACACATTTCTTCTTTAAGAAAGAAGAAAACCATTGTAAAACACAATTAAATGCATGCCTTTTTTTTTCATGCAATTACAAGCCCTTAGCTCTTCTCTTTGCTAATGAGGAATTCCACTTCTGGAGCTAGCAACTGAGAGCACTGTCTTTGTGCTATTTGTGGTCCTACTTCAAACAATGTACTTGCTGGGTGTTTTCTTTGATTAGGGTCTTGTTTTATTGTGGGTTTTATTTTTTTATTTCTACATTATTACTGATATGCTCTTTGAAAGCTAACTCCCAAACTTCAGACTTGAAGATAAGCCAGTGAGCAGTGATTCCTGATAACTTAGAGAAGTTGAGTTCTGACGCACTGGTTTAATGGGCTGCTCTTTATGTTTGTGGAAAGCTGATGTGTGCACTTTACGGTGACTCCAACTTGCGTAGATCTGTTTGTTAACCTCTATCAGCAGTGTGTGTGTCTTGTCATTTTTTGTGCGTGTCTGTGATGATACTGCTTTGTAGCAACAAAGGTGATGAAAAAATGCTTCCAGTCTTACAAAAATCCAGTATATTGCGCTTTCCTAAGCAGGGAATCTGTGGAATTTTAGCTTTTCAATGAACAAATATATCCAATATTGTTTTGGATTTCATAGAGGAACATGTAGAATTATCCTAAAAAAAATAATTATTGACTGTTCTGTATAGTGTTTTGCTACCTAGAACTTTGTTTTTCTCCACCTGAACTCTTTCTTCAGGAAAATCTGTCTTGAGAGAGAGAGAGAGCAGTGCTCCAAATAATACCTTCCTTCACTTGTTGCGTGACTAATCTGCAATGTATCCCGCCTAACTTGTGTGAAACTAGTAACTATGTATCATGCTTGAACAAGGTAGTTCATCTGAGGTTAATAGAGCTTTGCCATATTAGGACTACTTCAAGTCATTGTGGAAAAGGAATGTGGTGTGGCATCAGCACAGCTCTTCCATATCTGAGGTTTTAGAAAGAGAAGAAACAATGCAGGGTTAATGAAGCAAATTAGGAGGGAGGATGGGATCCTGTCTTCCCCATAAGCTATTCAATGGACTAAAAGAGGGAAAATCATCATTAGGCAATCCAAAAGAGATTCCACTTCTTCTTTAAATATGTATTTTGGCACTAGTCCTGAATGTCTGGGTCTAGGCATTTTTTGTGTATCAATCTTGCTAAGTGTATGTTTTGCAAAAAGAAATGTTCACTGAGACATGTGATTCAAGAGCAGGTATGATTCAAACTTTTTTTTCTTAAGCTTCTCTAGCCGCTTCTAAAAACTGTTTGGGAAATAAAACTTTGCATGGGTTTAGAAAATGTTTTCTTAGATTGAAAACAGTGGTTAAGTTTTTGTGGACATCTGTAACTTATACAGAAAAATTATTCTGAACTATATCGCATACATTTATTTCCTCTTTCCCCCACCCCGAATTTTCTTGCTGAAGTCTTACCTTGACTTGAAATCATTTAGGCAATAGTCTCACAGTGAAGATGAAGGACAGGAAATGACCTACAAACAGAGCAGGTGACATGCTGTCACATAGCCTAGAAAAAGAATGATTAAATTCTGCTTCACAGAGTATTACATCTGCAGAGCAGGACACTTTCTTCCATTTTCTGTGTTATCTGCTTTATGGATTGTGTGTTTTCCATGTGTGGATTTATGTATTATTTTGTTGTTGTTTAGAAACTGTTCTGTGGATTTGCAATGTTAATTCCCCAGGTACTTTAGGATTTATATTATTCTACAGCTGATTGCATTTACAGATGAGGTAGTGTTGTGAAGCACATCTATTTAGTGAGCTTACAGGAGTTCCTTGTTCTAATGCCTGTTGGGAATTTGATAGTTTGATGAATGTTCCAGAATTTTGGTTTGTTTGGGAAAAGGGTAGTACAGAAGTGAAAGCTATGATTTCCTGATCTTAGTCAAAGTGTATTATTTCATTTGCGCTTCAAAGGTGACTGGTAACACTGGTGTTCAAAGTAGTCTTCCTCAATGAGGTGAGGGCTAGAGTTGTCTTCTCCTAGATCATTTCAGTCACTTGAGAATAGGCCAAAGATTTCACTTGTTTGCTGTACTTGGGAGGAGGAGTGATTGTGATCCAGTACTTGTCACTTCTCTGGGGATTGAAGTGGAGTTTGGTTTTTTTATTGCTATGGGTTTCCCTAAGCAACAGAGCTAGTTGTTCAACCTACCCTTGCTCTAGTTTTTCTGCCTCACTTCTGTCCAGTTTTTGGAGGTTGGGGTTAACTGTGATTACAAAATCATTTTAAGGGTGCTGTGCTATTTAGCAGGTAGCACGTAGCACTGGGTTTTGAAATCTTGCTTCTAACTCTACTGCTGGTCTGGTTGACCATTAACGAAGTTATTTTCCCTTTTTAACCTGGAAGGGAAATTGAAGTACAGCTGTTATGTTATAAAATGTTTAAAATTTTACTGATGGGGAGAAAGCCCACCATAATTCATGAGAGATGTGAATTATGAGCAGATATGTCTGGATAACTTTTTAGTGCAAAGATGGGGAAGAGGACTTTGTTCTGCAGTAGAATTACCAGAGCCTAACAGAACATCCTGTGTGCAGCTTTGGTCACTGCAATACAAAAAAGATATTTAAGCTATCAGAGAGTGCTCAGAGGAGGGCAACAAAGATGATGGAAGGCCTTGGGGAGAAGCTATATGAGGAATGGCTGAGGCCACTCAGTTTGTTAAGCCTGGGGAACAGGAGGCTGAGAGGAGACCTCATTGTAGTTACAACTTCATCATGAGGGGAAGAGGAAGGGCAGGCACTGATCTCTTGTCCGTGGTGACCAGTGACAGGACCCAAGGGAATGGCCTGAAGTTGTGTTGGGGAGGTTTAGGTTGCATATTAGAAGAAAGCTAGTCCTTTAGAGGGTGTTTGGGCACTCAAACAGGCTCCCCAGGGAAGGGATCACAGCAGCAATCCTGACAGAGTTCAAGAAGCATTTGACAACACTTTGGGGCAGAAGTGTGACTCTTGGGGATGCTCCTGTGCGGGCCCAGGAGTTGGACTCGATGACATTCTGTCTTCTGTTATCAGATTCCTTTGTTCTGTTCAAAAACTTAAATTTACTTGGTCAGGAGTATTATATTAGATATTTTTGTCATCAATACTGTTATTGAATTATTTTATGAGGGACATGACTATAAATTCCCATCAAGCAACTTGAAGTCTGCAACCTTTTCTCATTGTTTGCTTTCATACTTTTTCAAAAAAACTTTTCAAAGTACTAGTGTCAAGTTCTTGTCCAAGTATAGATAGCATTTGTCCTTAGAAATAAAAGCATTACAGTGCAGAATATCTAGCATGTTTCTTGGTGTTGGTAGTTGGGTTTTTTAAACTGATAACCATATGGCAATGATGACAGATTCTTACTTGCTCCTAAGCTATAGGAGGTTGCTAGGGGTTGTCAGATGACACTTGCTCACATGAGAGCCATTAACAGGGTGTTGTAGCCAGTGTTAGAACAACCTTGCAACTAAGGGCGAGTCACTGCAGAAGCAACTGTGCTTTTTTTTTTTTTTTTTTTTTTTAAAGAGGCCATATGGTTCAGTCTTGTGACTACATAATTGCCAGCTACCTAAATCACATACCAGGAAACAAACATAGCTAAAGTCAATATTAGCTGTTGTATCTGCTACAGCTTTGCACCAGGCTTAGTAGGAGAACCTCTGACAGCAGCAAGAGCAAGTCCACGATGACTTCTGAAACCTGAAAGTCATGTCTGTTCTGTCTGGAATAATTACAGAAGTACATTAGCTACAGCTGTCCTTTTGTATTAATGGCTTATAGAATATATGAAGATCTTTTTGCCTGTTTTTCCCCCAACTGGAAATTCAGCAGACTGTGTTCCGTAATAGGGAAGAAAGCCGATGGTAAATTACCATTGTAAATGGTTGATCAATAGTGAAGAAACTTGCTTGAGGCTGTTTTTCTTCAGCAGGTATTTAGTTTCTTTGAGGGAGCTTTACACGAGGATTTGTAGCTAAGAAAATGTGTGGGGGTACACCGAAAACTGCAAATGGCACTGAGGGACGAATAGAAAGAACAAGAAACAACAATGATGTGCCACTTGGAAATAATCTCTCTTGTACCAAATTGGATGAAAGAATTAGAAAGTCTTTGAGAGACGAAAGTGTCAGCTGTGCCAACAAAGTGACTAGACTGCTGCAAGACAGGTATGCATGTAACTTTTTTGATGTGTATGATTTTTGACAAAGAAAGGCATTTTTATGTAACAGTTGATTTATAATCATGTGCTGAAAGGCTATTTTGTAAATAATTGAAAAAGTTCTGTTAGAAACTTAGTCTTGATGATGATTGAAACTCCAGAAAGTCTTTCCTTTTTGAAACCAAACTGACATACTTGACTCCGATGTGTAAGATTTATGTATATGGAAACTGAGGTATAAGGGTAATTGCCTTTCTTTTCAATTAAGGTTAAATAATCTTACCTTCTCTTTCTAGTTTCCTAATTAGTTTCCTCTCTTTTACTTTTTTTGCCACCTCCTGTGTTAGTGGGTCAAGTACTAACAGTGCGCGGAGCTGACAGGAGAGAATGCTGTGAAGTGGGGAAGAACAGAGAGGGAACCCTCTGCTTTACTTGTAAATTACTTCTAATTCAAGCATTACATCAGAGTAATCTGAAGGGGGAATAGTGTTTATTTAACTTTTGTGTTGCCCTTTTCAGACATGTGCCAGCAGGTCTCCAGGGTCTGACTCTTTATAGCTGTGTAGCTGTGTTAAAAATACGGTTTAGGGTGGCTTTTTCCAAATTCTGCCACCCAAGGGTCTTAGAATTGGTATTCTACATTCAGGATTGCTGGCCTAAGAAGCAGAAAAATATAGATAAACATACATAGATGTTTCAGTCTGTTTAGTTCTCTAGCCTGTAGGTGTTGCGCTGGAGGAGTGAGGGGTTAGTCACTTTCAAAAAGAGTTTAAGGTCAGCCGAAGTAGTTTTTCAATATAAATGAATAGGTCACTCTTCAGTTATTGCATGCATGCTGGTAATTATAAAGGTGAAGCAAAAGCTTTCTTTGTAAACATTAGAGTTTGGAGATCTGTATTAACTGAAAGTATTTACTCAGGGCAGAATGAGACAAATTTCTTTGTGAATTTTTTCCTGGAACAAACAAGTTTGCTTTCCCCTAAGTAAGAGAGATCTTGCCTCCATGTCTCTTAACTGTAATTGAAGAAATGCTGAAAAAACCAAAGGAAAGTAGCATGTAGGAGAACATAAAGCAAGCTTAAGCTTCTCTGGGGAGGGACAAAACTTTTCAGGATATCAGTAAGCTGTTCTAAACTTGTGCCTTCCTTTCAAAAAATAAAAAATAAAAATAAATCTGTAGCATTTTAATATCTGTGCTAGACCTGGTTCTATTGTCATATGAGCACAGCTTGATTTGGTTTATATATTTTGACTTGAAGATAGTGTTTATTAGTTCTAGCATCCTCTACCTACGGTAAAGGTACAATCTGAAGGTGAGGCTAGGTAATCTGTGCTGCTCAAACAGACTGATGGTGTTGAAGGAGCCACTTCTTCCTTTGATTTTTGGCATCATGCTCTTGTCCTTTTTCCCCTTGTTCTGGCCTGGCCTTTTAACTCCTTTTGCAACTGGGTCCCCTTAGGGAGTCATCTCACTAAGCAGACAGAGAACTGACTTGGGAACAAGAAAATTCAATTAACATCCCAACTAGCCTCAATACTTACTTAGACTGTATCGGGAACATTGTCTTTGTGCCCTTTCCTAAAGCTATATAGTTCCATGGACTAAATGAGTTAGTGTAAGTCATGCTGCCACCAAGAGGTGCA
Organism: Fringilla coelebs; assembly: GCF_963513975.1. NCBI lineage: Eukaryota > Metazoa > Chordata > Aves > Passeriformes > Fringillidae > Fringilla > Fringilla coelebs. The sequence continues at coordinate 41,155,977 of NC_140032.1, read as the reverse complement.
GGTTCCACTGCTTTCTACTTCTTCCTTTCTCCAACCATGTTTCTGATCCACTTTCATGTGTTTGGACGGACTTCTGTTGCTGTGGAGAATTCAGTTTATGGGAGGGTCCAACAATTACCAGAGCAAGACACAAGTAACAGAAAGGGTCACATAGTTACAAAAAGGGGTGAAAAGACGTGTGGGGCTCTTTCTTCTGTGGTCAAATTAGAAAACATGTTTAGTCAGAACAGCCACATTTAACCTGAAATGTGAACATATAAACAAGATCATATTAATTTAGTTAATTCAGCTGGTTTTTAAGAATATGCAGGACCTGGCATTGCTAAATAAGCAATGAGCTGATCTAGAGATAAGGAAGTAACATTTTGGGGTTTTGGTTTTTACGCATGTGAAAACAGAGCTGACCAATGAGTCTACATACGGTCTGTATTCTTCAACACTGCTTTCAGGAGATGACTGAATACTCCTGTCCCTGTTTTGGGGGAACTGTGTTACATAACCTCGCTTAAACAATAAAAGGTGGAAGTGCTGTAAGCAGTGCTCATCAGTTTTTGTGATGGGCATAAACATCCCGGTCATCTGACTAGTTTTGGGCCTGCTGCTGGATTCCATGTAGGAAGTAATGACGCTACATGGACTTGTATGCCTGTATAAATTACCTATAGATGAGGATCTCTTCTGTAATGGGTAGGTCTGCTGCAGGAAATGCATCTGTAAGCAATGGCATCATTAAAACATAAGTTTGATAATTGGTTAGAACTATAAGAAGCATTATCTGAAATTACTTCCCTAGATTTGGCTTGCTAGTCACATAAAGCTCTGTATGATAGATTTTGTGTAATTTCTTAGCTTGTTGCTAGCAGTCTGGTATTAAAGAATCTGTTTGTAGTTCTGGCAGATTGCAGCAATCTTTAGTTCTAGCATGTTATGTGGAAAAGGCTGTTAAGTTGGCTTCCACTTTGACATAAAATCCAGTTCATGTCTTATACAGAAGTCTGCATTGCATGAATAACATGAGGTTTGCTTTAGTGTGTAATGGAGTTCATTTGTGCATAAGGAAACCTGAATTCATGCAACCCAGCCTGCATGCAACCCTGCTTCAGTGGGCAGATGCAGGGCTAAATTGGCTTAATCTGTGTCTGAAATGAATCTTTCTTAGTTTAGACTTGCAAGCCTGTGGTCTGAAGGATGGATGCTGCTGTGCCAGTCACGGAGATAAATAAGGCTTTACTCTTGCATAAAATTTAAGCTAAAGCCATAGAGATGTAACTTTTCTTTGTTGTTTAAGAAAGGAAAGACCTGCAGCCTTTTTAAGAAAACAGCATAGTTACTTCAGGTTGTCTGTTGCAGCAAATAAGTAAATAGATAGCGGTGTTACTGAAGAGATATTGGGGTATCTAGTTCTGAAGAGTATCAGGTTCATGTGGCAGACTAGGATGAAGTGTATTGATGGCTCTGACTTCTCTTGCATTCAGTATAACTGGATTTTGTAATAGCATTGCACAGGCAGTGGGCTGAGAAACTACTAGCAGACTTCTTACACAAATGGTGTAGTTGCAGCTCTCTGTGTAAGCAAGGTGTGTAGGATCTCTGTTGGGCAACTCTCAACAGTTGTATCAGGACTGGTCTCATGTAGGTTAACATGATGCTCTGACTGCCTTTGAAAGGGAAGGCTTGAAAAGAAACCTGCCTGGCACTCTCAGCAGTTCTGGAGGCAACACGTTACATACACGTCAAGAAGTTTCCTCACTGTGGATGGCAAAACAGCCTTTAGCATCATTCCATGATGGGAAACCTTGTATATTACGTACATACAGCATACTTGTATTAGAGTAACAGTGGAGATAGGTATCTGGCTTATTCTGTCCCAAGATGTTTAAAAATAGACCTCCAGATCGAGGTCTTTCAGGTTTGAAAAAGAAGCCTATTTAGGCCTTTTTTTTTTTTTAGCTATGTAGAAATAGCACAAAGAAGAAATTAAGCTGGCTTTACTTAAAATTATTTTAAAATCACAAGTCTGCAAGTGTACTTCTAAAGCAGTTATCCTGATTCTAGCAGAATTGGATAGTGTTTACCTCGCTGTTGATTTATAGATGTTGACAGAGCATGGAATAAAAGAAATAGCTTCCTAAATTTTAGTCTTTCATCTGCATAGGAGTTTTATGCTCTTCTCTCAATTATCTACCTTCCATTTCTGTAAAGCACAGTTTGGGGAAATTCCTAAATGAAACCTCCTTTTGGGTGGAAGATCAGCATGGCCTTGACTGAAGTCTGTTATGCAGTTTGTTAAACCAACAACTATTAATAAGTTGTACTCTCACCCCCCAGGTGCAGTCCATCCAGGTCAGGGCTGGGGCAGTGTGGCTGAGCAGCAGTGCTCTGTGGCGCTGCTTTATGCAGTAGTAGGTTTTTTCCATTGATTTCAGCTTGTCAGCTACTTAACCTGAGAAGTGTTTTCTGTAGCTAAAGCTGAGGCCAAGCAAATCTCCATGCTCTGATGTGTAGACTGGCTCCTTTTGGAATTAGAAAATGAGGTTTCTTGTCATTGCCATAATAATCTCTTTGGCTTCTCTGCCTCTGTGGTAGTGCAGTGAGGCAGGCGTGTGCCATGTTGGATCTTTGCAGAATGGGCAGATTCTGGCTTGAGAGAATTGTTTTGCTTCAGGTCAAAATTCAAGTATCTTGGTTTCATGTACTAAATTATTTTCATTGTAGCTGGACATCAAGTCTCAGTAATCAGTGGCTGCTCTGTAACCCCTGAAATGTCTCAGAAAAGGGGGAAGAAGAATGGAACAACATAAACCTTGTCTATCCATTGCAAGGCTTAAACTTTGGGAAAATCTTAACTTACATTGTCAGGAATAGGTCAGAAGGAATTAGGTTTGTGTTGTTTAGAGTAGGAAGAGAGAGGGTGTAAGCCTTGTGCTTTTGAAAGGCTGCAGTAGAGAGGATGGTAATCCACTGTGTTTTATTGTCACTGGGAGTATTGCATAAAATAGTATGCTTACCTTATTATAAGGATGATCCAGGCTGTGTACAGAGAAGAGAATGATATTAGTTAAGCCTGGAGCAGATTGATGAGACTAAATTTAGTGTTCTCTTTCTGGGAAATTTTGGAAGAAGATTGGATGAAAATTGGTCTGGTTGTGCCTGTCTTTGTCAGTGATACTGAGCTTAGACACTCCTTTGGAGCTCCTTTTTGCTTGTAGCTATGTGATTTGCAACTTGGATTCTGTAAATGCTAAGTAAAACATGTATTTGCCTTAATACCTGTTTCTTCACTTAAATGAACCTGCAAAGTAAACACACTATTTTAATATCTCCTGTTTCTAATCCGCAGCTGGTCCTCTTCGGAGTTGGACTTAAATGAAATCCGCCTGATAGTTTACCAAGACTGTGAGAGGAGAGGCAGACAGGTCTTATTTGATTCCAAAGCAGTCCGCAAAATTGATGAAGCTGTGGTTCAGGTATGAAATGGTGATTTTGCTGTTGTCCTACTGCTCTTTTGTTTTCCTTTCCAAAAGCAGCTCTTTTAAGAGGGCAGTGTCAACTTCTTAGTCTTGTGATGTTTCACCGTGATAGCTGCAACAAGCAAGCCTATGAACATATCTGGTATTTGGTATTTATAATGTAAATATGGTATTCAAATGTAACAATCCAGATTTGCTTTCAAGCAGAGAAATCTATTTACCTTTAAACTGAGATTTCTTCAGCCTTTCCAATGCTGACTGTTTGCTTTTTGTTGCTAGCCCTGGCTGTGCAATCTATTTCAGTGATGTCCACCACGTGTCTAAAGGTGCTTTTTTTCCTTTGGTGTTTGGAGTAGTAAAGCTGTTGTCTTTATGTGAATTAAAACAACTTCACTAGCTAACTCTGTAAGCATGACACATGGCAGTATATATGGCCATGTTAGTTTTGGTGATGCATAGAAGCAAGAGCAGATGCTGTCAAGATGCAAATTCTTTTTCTGCTCTCCAAGCACACAAATTGTGGAATAAAGCTTTCAGCAAACTGAAGTCATTTTAATATCAATAAACCAATAGTGTTTTCTGTTTCGTGGTGGTTTTGCTTGTTTTCTCTTACTGCCTCTATGTTTCTCTTCTACATTAAATTATTTCAAATTTTTGTTTGTTTTGATGTTTTTTTTGGAACCAGCAGTTTCAGCTTGTTAGACTAACATGGTTTATTGCAGAGCTATATATATATCTGTATAAGCCATAGAAGAACAGTCACAACTTGTAGGACTTAGTTATGAAGATGCTTAAAAAGCAACAGTCTGTATTTCAGTCACACTGTAAATATGCCATTGTGCTGAATCAGTAAGGCTGATGAGCATCATCAGCTGATGTCTGATCATCTACTTAAGAGCGTAAATGGGTCAGACTAGTTGTTAATCTTGCTTCCCCTCTTCCCTCACCCCCCACCCAAAATCAAGGTCATTACTTAGTATCTTAAAGTTGTTTTAAAACCAATAGCATCTTAGCAAAAAAAGCATTTCTGGCTTCTTTTAAATACTCAAATTATTCCACTTACTTGAATACCCTAGCTAAAAGTTTACTACAAAATGTCCTACCAGAAACTCTATGCAACACTGACATAAAACAGATTATCGCCTCCCTCATAACACATGATACAGGCTATAATCTGTTTTCTAGCCAGACACTGACTAATCTAAGTACCCTTTTAAAACTGCCAAACCACTTTGAATGCCATGCAAGAACCTAGATGTGAAAAATGATTTTGAGTATTTGGTTGTTATCAAACACCAAAACTAAAACTTGATTCATTTAAAATTAAGACAAAATTACTTTCAAACTCAGTCCTGTTTCAATTGAAGTCAAGGAAGTGTATGTGTGTATATTGTGTGTTATTCTGAAATACACTAAGGCTTATTCACATTGAGTATTCAAATACATTGTTTGTCTTTAACCTGGTAATTCTACTAAATAGTGGATTATTCATCCCTGGTTTTTGCTGGCTGTTTTTCTATATTAAAAATCTGTTAATCATTTGGGGAGCAAAAGTCATATGTAATTTGAGTGATTAATTGTGCAAATGATTACAGGAATTGGTTTGTAAGGAACCCATAAGCTGAGATTTTGTTTACAAAGAGTAATTCATAACAGTTGGGAATGATCTTCCTGGGAAACTGATTACTCTGATTATATGTGATACTATGAAAACCTGTCTGACAGTGTGAATGTGAGAGCAGTTCTCCACTTGCTCTGATGCTGGCATTTTAAAAAATATTTTAAAACTGATACCTATCTTTTGAACCAAATAAGAGTATTCTTTATTTCTGTTTCTTTCTTGTAGTTTTAAGGAGATTCTTGCCATGGTATGTTTAGAGATGGGAGTTCTCAGATTTACTTTTATCACATTGTTCTGTTTTAACATAGAAAATGGCAGATGAGGCTTCTGTAAAGACTTCTGCCAAGAACTGCCAAGCAAGCAATGGGAACAACAATGTTTCTTCCCACAGTCCCTCTATAAGCTGTATGCAAAATATCAAAGAACAGATACCGAAGTATCAGGTAATATTTGTTACTTTGTTGCTTTTGTTTTTCTATTTTACTGGAGGAGTTAGTTTATTAAAGCCTTCGCTTAGATGCATTGAATGACTTTGGCTTCTATTACATTACAGATTAATCTGAACCTCGAGATATCTACTCTATCCTTAAAGTATTGTAAAATAAAAATATGTGTGGGTGCAGCTTAACCTTTTAGTCTATCTTGGTCTTACCTTTCAAGGAGTTGTAAAATATATCTAATAGCATTTTGTCATAAGGAGGTCGTAAGAAGCACTATACTGTTCTCTGTTCATGTCTGCTTATGGTTCTGGTCAGTTCTGAAAAGGCTGTTGAACATGGTGTATTAAGAGTCCCTTTCTCTCTTACTATAACATTAAATTTTAGGTACTCTGTCTCTTTCTTAGTAAAAGCATTGGCATTTCACCTAGAAAAATGAAGTTTGAAGGATGCACAGGTTAAGGTGGGAAAAGAAAATAATTATATTTAGCTGGAAGGTGATTTTCTTCAGAATTAATAAACTTCTCTTTGTATTTGCTATTGATGATCAGTCTTTGAAACAAAATAAGAAACTGATCTGAAGACTGCATTTCTAACTATAATCACAAATCATTTTTTTCCAATAAAAAATGTTTCCAATAAGCTTTCTGCAAGGTCAGGGAAGGTGAATTTACTCATTTGAAGAAGGAAGGCAGTTTTTGGGGGGGATCCAGACCACAGAATCCAAGTCCTTTTAACATTTACACCTTTTATCAAACACTTTGCTATATGGAAAGGTTGCTGGAAATAGCTATTTCTTTGGAAATGCAGAAGATCTTTTTTTCTCTCTTGCTTTTGGGGGTCCCCCCAGAACAAGGGTAGCACTGCTCATCTAGTGAGCAAAATGAAGGATTTCTTCCTGATGTACTTGCTAAATCCACAGTGTTAAACCCACACTGAGTGCACACTGATCTTACTCTGCATGAAAAAGATGAACTTCTTTATTCTCCATTCCGAATGCATCGCTGTGGCACTATGGTAAGTTGAAATAGTATGCCAAGTTATTTTTGACTTTGCTGTTCTCATCTTCTTGTCTCTGTAGTACACCAGACCAGCCTCCGATGTCAATATGCTGGGAGAAATGATGTTTGGCTCAGTGGCAATGAGTTACAAAGGCTCCACCTTGAAAATTCACTACATACGGTGAGTGTCCTTTTCTGTGATGCACTGTCTTGTCAGGCACTTGGAATTGATGACTCAGTGAAATAAATGACTGTTTATCCTTTCAGCTCTCCCCCACAGCTGATGATAAGTAAAGTCTTCTCAGCCAGGGTAGGAAGCTTCAGTGGAAGCAACAATAAGTAAGAACATCTTTTTTTATATATAATTTCTTTCCTTTCCCAGCCAGTGTAGTTGTCTTTCTCCTTTTGTAGGTCTGGTAGAAAACTGGGAAGGCAGCTGTGGAGAAGAATTCTCTTAATAGATCCTAGTTAGGCAAGCCAAGTTTTTAATTTAAAAAAAAAAATCTCCAAATTTCTGCTTTCTAATTTGTCCAGGCCATGCAATAAGTTCACAGGTTAGGCGCTTTGGACAATCAAATCTCCATCTCTTACTGCTGTCAGAAGGGAGAGGAAGGGATATGCTGAGAATGCTTTGTCCCCATATCCCACTTCTGTTTTCTTCAACAAATATGCTGTTCTGTTGTACCTCCTCCCCAAAATGGGCAAATATGAATAGATTGAATCCCAAATGTCATAGAAAGAAGCTTCCAATAATCCAAATATAAAAAATAAATGCTGTTTCCTTCCACTTTCAGAAACCTACTTGTCCTTCAATTTGGTTTTAATGTTCAGCCTTCTTTTTTTATAAAATGAGCCTAATTCTTAAGCTAATATTAATGTGTATTGATCATATTCTCAAGGAGTACTGGCTTCTCCCCCTGTTTTAGCTTGCAAGATAGCTTTGAATACATCAACCAAGATCCTAGTCTGGGAAAGCTGAGCTCCAATCAGAATGGTTTGGGAACCTGTCGCAGTGGAAGTAATTTAGGTAAATATTTCCAGGTTCTGTGTCTTTCTGACAACACAAGGCCATCTGTTCATTCAGTTTTGGCTTTTTTTTTTTTTTTCCCAGTACATCACCTCCTTAGGTTTTTTACTTTTTTTTTTTTTCATTTTTTTCCATTTTCTCTGCATTGCTTTTGTTTCCTAGGTGTGTTACAGCTGTGTAGCAGCAAACTGCTGCAGGGTGTGTCTGAAGGAGGTCCCCTCCGGCTCATCCGCAGTGCTTCTTTCTTTGCAGGTTTGTGTGGAATGCCAGCCACAGTGTGACCCATCCATATGCACACACAAATCCAGCTCCTTCTGAATCTTTGCAGGACATGCATAATTAGTCTCTAGAAACAGAGGGCTAAAATAGTGACAACAGGTGTATCTGATATATACTTAAAAATATGTCTTCTGAGAAGACGGCTAAATTACTGTGTTTAATTAAAGATATTTTATGCAGTCTTTTAAAGATGAATTAGCCCTTATGTTTCTTAGAGAACTTATGTTTCCTGGCTTGTTGCTGGTTTCTTGCTAACATGCAGGTGTCTTGCTGGTGTACAGCTTTTTCTTCTCTGATCTCTTGCTACTTTTTAATTTGGTGACAGACATTCAAAATTCTTGAGCTAAGACTGGGTGGCTCTAAGGGTTTTTTTCCTTAAGCAGTATTAATTTCTTTAATTCTCAAAACTTCAGGCTGCATAGAGTCTCTTTTTACAGGCAGAATGATGATCCATGCAGGTGGGTAGATCTCAGGCCTAATTATTTCTGTTAATTGCAAAAATGCGAACTGAAATACCAATGCAGGTTCTTCACAGCCTTTGCAAATCTTGCATGCTCTACATTTTGAGTTACTCTGCACTACTAACACTTTGATGTTATCTGACATAGGCTGAATATTTCTTATTGTGAAGCTTTGTGGACAGTAATCTCAGCTCAGCAAGTGAAACAGAAGTTTTTAATGGACCTTGTGCTAGACTGTTTCATTCTGTTCTTAACCTGTGTCAAAGAACAATCTTGCACACTCAGAGTTTATCAAGAGTGATGAGGATACCAGCAGCCCTCGCTTTCAAAGTTCTGAGTTCTGATAGTGCAGACTGTATTCATATTCTTAAGCTCCTTAGAGATGTTTTTACATTTACATTGGGACAAATAACCTTCCTGTGGTAACATGACACTCAGCCTAGGCTGCTGTTTGCTGCCACCTCTCTTCACACCATACTGATTTTGAGCAACAGTACAGGATGTAATTTTTTTGGTGTATGACCTTTAAACTTAAACATTTTTTTAAATGCTGACAAATAGCATGATGAATTATGTAATATTTTCTGTTGATCTGTTCTGTTTGTTTTAGCACACAGCACACCTGTTGATATGCCTAGCAGAGGACAAAATGAGGACAGAGACAGTGGCATTGCTCGGTCAGGTATCTGCTGTCTGTCTTGTTTGCCTGCTTTTGTAGTTGTTACAATTCTTGGCTGCAGTGATTCACCTGAAATATAGACACCTCATGACCTGTAAATCCATAATTGTTTTTATCTGCTAGGTGGTTTGCCTTCTGCATTTGCCCCAGGCCTTTATGCAAAAATATTTGCAATTATATTCTTTGTTTACAGCCACCATGTTCTGGGTTCTTAACCAGTTTATAATTTGGAGGAAGAACTGGTTAGAGCCTTTACTAGAGCAAATGGAGAGAAATGGCTTTTTACACTGAATAGGAAAATGAAGACCAGAAGTCATCCTGTCTAATGTAGTGGGAGTGCAACAACTCGTAGGAGAGAACACTTTTAATAAGATACGTTTTAGTACGTTTAAGTAGGGACGATCTCCTACTTTATAACAAATGAATGTCCTCAAGCAGCAAGATTTATTTTAAATAATTGTCTCTCCTGTTGCAAGTGAGTTTTATGAAAAAGACCAGCAAGCAAGAGCAACATTTGTGAGAAATTATTGTTAGAGTATGAAGAAAAGTATTTAACCAGCACTCTTTGTGATTCATTGTATGTGGGGTTTTTGCTTTCTTCATAGCATCTCTGAGCAGTCTTCTGGTTACTCCTTTTCCATCTCCAAGCTCTTCATCATCATCTTCTAGCAGCTATCAACGTCGCTGGCTCCGAAGTCAGACAACCAGTTTAGAGAATGGAATTATTCCAAGGTGGTGAGTGTAGCACCTTTCTTCTTACAACAAGTGTTTGTGAGCTTAAGCCTCCTTTCTTTAAAAGCACAAACCCTGTTATTAAATGTTCTCGACTCAGTCTATCTTCTGTGCATGTTACATAAGATTACCAGTATAAAAAAAGCTGAAGTTTTGGCTGAACGTGAACTTCAAAGCCCAATTTGGAGTATAATTACTTTTACTGAATACATAGGCTGTGTATTAATATGAATGTATAGGCTGTGTATGAAACCATATTCTGAAAAATAAATTATATTGTTTCTGAAGGAGCAGAGCATCCTGTTGAGATGAAAGGGACTGTAACAGCACTGCTGCCATAATGACCTTATACTATGATGAAGTCTGACTAGTGAGCAGTTAGTGAAATTTTGGAGTAATAGCCCATGACGACTCTCTTGGCTGGTACAGGATGTTCCTGATGTGACTTCTGCCAAAACAGGAAGAAAAAAAAAAGCTGTGATCAAAAAGCTTGGCTTCTGTTTTGGAATTTTATTAGCTTTTGTAGCTCAGTGGCATAACAAAGCGTGGAATGCAGCAGACTTTTCATAGCTAATAAGCAAATTCTTCCCTTGTCGTTTGCAAAATAGCAAATGGTTCTTGGTTATCCTCTCTCTGTACTCATCCACCTGTACCCAGAGACAGAATGGAATTAGTGGAGACCTACAAGAAATTCATACTATTTGGCCTCTCTCCCTTTTTAGTTAAGAAAAGCATAAAAGCTGCCAGTTAAAATATGTAAGTCAGTAAAAAAAAAAATTAAACCTCATTTGAAAAGATTTATTCCCCTAGTGTCAACCAACACTTGCAGCATTTTTTCTAGATATTCTTAGTGAGTCATTTTTAACATGAAGAATTGTGCCATGGTACTAATGTAACAGTTGTGCTGTCTAAATCACACTTGCAGTTGAGCATAAAATGGTTGATTTAAGTAAACTGAAGTACAGTTTAGTCTAGTTTCCTAAAGAAAAAAGGCTGAGAGCAGCCCATGTAAAAAGGGTTAAAACATCTAGGGTAAATAAGATAATTTCAGCCCAGTTTAAGAAGTAGCCAAATTTTCACAAATAAAAATTTCTGCAAAGTGTTCTGAAAGTTACAAATTGTCTAGAGGAAAGGCTCTTTGGGCTGCTTATTTGCTGTCTGGAGCAGAGTTGTTGGTTTTTTCCCCGACTGAAGAACATGTGCTGGGGAAAGATACTGGAAACAGCACATCATTATATTTACTGTCTAGAATTATTCTTGGACTGGGACTCTTTCTAAGCCAAAAGGCCTCTTCAGGTACTTGTTTTCTGGTTACTTGCTAGAGAAAGAGTAGGCTTCTGGTTGAATACTTCAGTGCCACACAGTTTGCACCCCAGGTTGTTACAGCCAAGATTCTACAGTCTCTGTGACTGATGTTTTAGGCCAATAGCTCAAAGAAATTGAGATGTCTAGTTGGAACGCCACGTAGTCGATTGGCAAGCAAGCTAGATTCGCAGTTTTGTTGAAAAGGCTTCTCTCTCAGACCTAAATACCTCAATTTCTGTTCCTGGGAAGCAGTACAAAAGCTTGTGATGTTTCTTAGATGCTGACTGACCATCCTTTCCTGACTTCCTTGGGAATTTCTGTCTCTGTATGCAAGTTCCTGAAGTTCAGATGAGGTTATGTTTTTGTCTTGAACTCTGTTTTCCCACAAGCTGTTTTTTGCTGGGGTTTAATTGTGTGTTTTATCCTGTGTTCATGGACTCATACCTCTGTGATGAGAATTTTTTGTATATTTAACTTTGTCAAACCAATTAAACTGTAAACCACGTATTTTTAGAATGGACTAAGAATGAATGCTTAGCCCTGAGTCTTTCCTTTTGTTAATTGCTTCATAGTGTTCTATAAATACTACAGACTCCATTTCAAGATAGTTCTGATATGAAAAGACTTCAAACTTTTAATTACCACTCACTGGTATTGCAGTCTTAATGTAACAAAACTCTAAAACCAAGCTATTTCCAGATGAGCTGCTGCTCAGATTGTCTCCATGACTTTTGTCTTTTGTACCCTTTTCTCCTATAATTTCTCAGTAGATTAAAACCCATTATTCAGTTGAAGTTCCTTCCAATAGACATTTTTTCCAAACGATTTTATTTTTTATGTATATACATTATATTTATATATATATATATGATGTTTTTTCAGTGACATTAATCAAGACTCTTTAGGCAAGTAAAGATAATAATTTCATAAATCCAGCAGTATAAATATCTAGTGCTGCAAGGCTAGTATTTATAGAAGAGTAGGGGGATTTTCCACCCTTTTGTGTAATCACAGTAAAACTTATGCTGGGCTGAGACTTGTGTGTATCACCCAAATCAGTTGCCTGTGCAAAGCAGTAGCTTGGAATTTACATCAGGTGTCTGTGGAACTTGACTCTTGAGTAAGTCTTGAAAAACTCCAAGGATAGAGATTCCACAGCCTTTTGGGACACTACCATCCTCTTGACTGACCATTTTTCCCCCATTTGACATTATCTGCAAACTCACTGAAGGTGTGTTTTGGTTCACAGGCCAGGCTCATAATCAAAGCATTGAGCAGTATTGATCTTAGTAGCAGCCCATGTGTAATATTGAGAAGAAGACATAAGTGTTGAAAGAAATGTGGCAGCACTATCAAGGAAATAAACAGAACTTGGGGAAAAAATAATGGTTGTAAAATAACCACCGTGTGGGTGGTTTTTTTTACTTATTATTCTGGTATTTTTTTATAGTTTTAAGCAGAAAACAAATCTTTCTAAGCTGAAGTCTACACAATTTTGAGCTGGGCAAGCATGTGTTTGTAAGCATTAAGTTTGTGTTTTCAGAGTAATTACTGGGTGGTGACATTTTGTCTTCAGTTAAAATAGAAAGTTTTACTTTGTATGATTAACTGCAAACATCCATCTTAAGATCAATATAGATAGTATGGGTTATATGTTTCCCAAATTTTCTCATGAGCATCAGCCCAGGTTCAAGAGCATCATAGATATGTATTGAAAACCTAGAGAGGAGCTTGAGTGCTGGATGCATTTCACAGGTCCAAAGTTACCTTTGACCTTTTTTGGTTATGATTTTGTGTGATGTATCTCTGTTCCCTTTTCTTCATCTCCCTCAAAGTTAAATCCAGGAGGGAATCTGTTGGTTCTGTTTCAGAGGAAAGTGTTCACACCAGGCCTCTCTGGGGATTGTCTTCTTCCTATTTGAACAAGCACAGGACTTATCCATCAAAATGTCAGGCATCCTCTGTTCAGACACGTGTGACAGCAAAGCCTTATGTAGTCAGTCAAAGGAGTCCTACAAATGAGTTACCTTCCACTATATAGAGAGCTATGGATAGAAGCTGAGTTATGTCTCAGTACACAGGTAACTGTCCTAACAAATCTGTCTTACAGGTCCACTGAAGAAATGTTTAGTATGGCTGATGAAACCTGCAGCTCCAATCCTGCAATGGTTCGGAGGAAAAAAATTGCAATCAGCATCATCTTTTCTCTGCCTGAAAAAGAAGAAGCACAGAGAAACTTCCAGGATTTCTTTTTCTCTCACTTTCCTCTTTTTGAGTCTCACATGAACAAGCTGAAATATGCAATAGAAAAGGTACAGAATACTAATTTGGCATAATGTGGAAAAATGTCAATCAGAATGAAGTATTCTAGAATCTGATAGATGAAGAGTGGGAGAAGGTGCGTGGTTTCAAGCTTGCCTCCCTCCTTACACATGCAGTCTTGAGCTTGAGCCCAGTGTAGGAACTCAGCATTTGCTGAAAGAGGTGCAGTTTCTTTTCCAGACAGAATTAGAATGGAGAGTTTTATGCTATGGGTGGTTTTTCTTTCATTCTTGCCATATTTCACTCTGAGGTTTTCTTGACTCCCTAGAGACTGTGGAAATGATGGTACTCTGTCCTTTCATGCAGTGTCTAAAAGAGACAGAAAATATTTGTCTTGCTGTCTTCTTCCTCTCAGAAATGTTCTTTCTCCTTGTCCAGTATTAGGGATTGGTCTCCTATGAGGTGGAGGGAGGTTGGCATTTGTTGCTGTCCTGAGTGGCTGTATAGGACTGGGGCTAGATCTTAGTTGTTTTGACATGTTAATGAAGTTTAAAAAGATGAAGAATGTGAATCCTTTAAGCAGCTGTTTTGTGTCTTTAACTCTTAATCAAGGCCATGATCTCATGTAGAAAAATAGCAGAATCCAGCCAGAGAGTGCAGGTTTATATCAGCCGTGTCATGGATGCCCTGGGAGAATTCAGGTGAGTTGATGGAATTCTGAATTACAAGGAGAGCACTTTTCATGCCCCATGAAAGATATTTGTCACTTTCAGTTATAAGCAACTGAATGTAAGGTCTTGTATTTTAGACAGTGTTTCAGTTAGTGTGAATGAGTTTTCTGCATTGGTTTTTGGGGAAATGTTTTCAGAAAACTTCAGCAAAACCAGCTCAGCTGTTTTCCACATGGGAATGAAAGTAGTTCTGTTGCACTCAGGTGTTCCTGGGATTGTCAGTTAAAGTCTAAACATCTCATCAAGAGCTGGCTTCTGCTGATGACTGTACAGTTGGGTGGATTGATGTACTCAGGCAGATAGATGTGTCTGCTCCTAGCCATAGATGTTGAACAATGTAATTGGCAAGAAGTTGGCAGTCAAAAGCTCTCTTTTCTGTACTTGAGAAAGGAAGGAATGGTGAAAGGCTAAGGAAGTCAGCCCAGGAGAGAGAGAAGGCTTTAGTGGAATGGAGGTTCTGTAATATCTGGAATGTGGAATCGAATCTGTACAATGAATAGAATGGGTTCTTCTTCCCTTCGAATTTATTTCTGAATGGTTTTTCTGAATAAAATTCACATGGGAATGCAAAAAAGGGAAGCCAAATATGTAACCTGTGTGAAGACACTGGGTTACTGATAATAGGAATTAAACAGACTAGTGTTCTGAACACTAGTAATTACTGGAAGAGTAAAAACTCTTCCAGTTTGTTTAGTCTCCCAGATATTACCAAAAAAAGGCAGTAAGTTATAATCTGGACAACAGAAGAGGAAAGGGGCTACTTATATTTATTTGCGGAATTGAAATGTGTGCATTACCACTGACTTTTTGGGAATTTTCTTTGGGCAGAGTTACCATCTGGAACCTATATTCTGTTCCAAGGATTGCAGAGCCTGTGTGGCTCAATATGATGTCCAGCACCCTGGAAAAGAATCAGCTATGCCAGCGTTTTCTTAAAGAATTTACCTTTCTGATAGAACAGATCAACAAAAATCAGTAAGCTTCCCCCACTCCCTTTTTCTTAAGAAAAAAAGTTTTTGTGTTTCCCAGTGCATGTGAATATGTTAAAGCACTTAATGGGGTGTTCTTTTGCTGGTGTTACTTTGGACATGCTTTTTAAAACTTTGTTTTCCTCCTAGGTTCTTTGCTGCTTTGCTGACCGCAGTGCTGACATATCACCTGGCGTGGGTCCCAACAGTGATGCCGGTTGACCATCCTCCCATCAAGGCCTTCTCCGAGAAGCGCACATCCCAGTCTGTGAACATGCTGGCAAAATCCCACCCATATAACCCTCTCTGGGCACAGCTGGGTCAGTATGATTTGGAAAGCTTCAGATTTTTCTGTAACAATTACCTTTGTGTATCCACTCTTTTTAGATAAGGGCTACTTGCAGTCCAGGTCATGTTTCCTGCTGCCAACAGGTATCTTTTGACTGATTAATCAGAGCATTTGGAGGCCTCTTTGCATATCCTGCTTTTTATTCTTGTTCCTTGTTGACATCCTCTGTTACACTGTCTGGTTAACTTGTTATAGAGGTATTAAGATGGTGCAAATACTCTGTATGGTCTGAGCAGTTTGGGAAAAAGCAAGATGAAATAGACTGGATTGAGAGGAATTACCTGGGCCTTGGAGGCCCTTTGTAGTTGAAATTGGCTACCTCCCTTTTTCTCACACAGCTGGGCAATAGATTAGAAGTCTGGCAGCTGGTAGTAGCTCCATTCACTTACTGTTACATGAATGGGCTTGGGGCAAGATTTTTACTCTATGCTCTGTGCCTCAGGCTGGCCTCTGACAAATTTTACAGCTTGTAAATTATCTTGATACAAGGGACTAGATAACTGATGTCAAATGAGTAGGTGAATAAAAGCTGAGAAAGTAATTCTGTCAGTGGTAAATATTTGAAAATTCCTTCTCTTCTTGGCAGCAAATGAAAACCTGACATCAGACAGCCCTTCATTTTAGCTGATGTACTATATTGCCGTGTAAAATAACACACGTGCACACTGAGGCAATGGTGTGACTTACTCTGTGATGCTGGTGCTGTCTCTTCCTGATTGTCTCAGGCTTCTTTTTCTCGGTAACCTTTATAAAAGATTTGCTATTTTGGCCGTGTAGTTGTAATGAATTGTTTCTTGGTTTAAGATGTCATTTAAACATTGTGCAGGGGTTAGACTGAAGGGGAAATTAGAAGTGTGTTCGTGGTGTTGAGGACAGAGCCAGGCCTGGAGTTACAAAAACCAGCTGGACTGGAGGCGTAAGCTCAGTAGTAGCTCTTGTGGTCGCTCCCAGGAGTCGCCACTGGTGACTAGTCAAGAGTCTGTTCTCTTTTTGTCTCGCCAAGTTCTCCGTGCCTGAACTCAAAATGCTCTCTGATTTTGTTTCATTCTTGTGAAGCCCAAAAAGCTGCTACTCTTGTGGCTGCAAAAGCTGATTGTGAAAGGGAGATGTTGCCCTCTGCTGGTCCTCTTCTTTAGGAAGAGGGAAGAAAAACAAAAAATCAAGTCCTGTTGCTTAAAAATGGAAATGACAGGATTTTGATGTACCTGTCTTCCCACCTTCAGACCTGTATTTTCATTACATTATACATATCAACTGCAATTATGTACTAATACAATTGTAAGTCCCTCTGTCATGAAGACATACTGTCTCTTAAACACCAGCTTCAATTTCAACAAGTATTAGTACATTTTGTAGGTCACAATTTTGACTTGTTCCACTGTCTTATTAGTATTTATATAAAAGCCAATTGTGCAAATGAACATGAAGCCTGAATCTGATTTCCATAGCCACTGTGTTTGATTCAAAAGTAAAACAATATATTCCAGTTTCATTTCCATATTGCTCGTCCTTGTGGGCTACCAGCCTTTTAGATTAATTGAGGAGCCTGAAGCCCACTTTTGGTTCCTGAGGAATGAATTTACTGGCTTGTTAGGCTCTGGGGCTAATTGCAAGGGTGTCCCTAACTGAGGGAAGATGGCACCACTGATGCCAGCACCCAGGAGCCTCTCCAGTGCATCACTGGCATCATGGGAAATGGCTGATCTTAGCAAGGGAGGCAGTAAGAGAGCCATGGAATTACTGTCTCATTGATCCTTGTTTTGTAGGAATGGAGCTGGGAGCCTTATTCCTTTTATGTGCTGTATAATGAGAAGGAAGCTGGACATAAATGTGCTCTTGGGTTTTATTTTTTTGCTTTGTTGCTGTTGAAACCAGAGGCCCCCTCGCCCTTGGAAGAAGCCTTACTGAAGCTCTGTTTGTAACTCTTAATAGAGTGTTGCTTCTTGAGGTCTAGTACAAAATCCTGATGGCAAGCTCTGTCCAGAACTGAATTTGAGCAGCCCAGAGGAAGGATTTAGCACCTGAAAGACCTGAAAGCAGTCTGATAGATTAGCAGGTAGCTGATCAAGCCTCAGGGTACAGAAGCCTGCTTTGCACACTTCAGGTAGCTGCAGAAAATTGAACGTTTGCTGGCTGTCTCCCATGTGCTGGTGACACCAGACATAGATTGGTTAACCAAAGACAATTTAGTGAGTGTTCTCTGATGGGTGTCATGTGAAGACAACTGGGTTAACTCATCCTAGGAATAGACACTTTGAGTTAGCAGATCTTTTACCAATAGGGCATGTGAACGTTCCTGTGCTGGCTAGCTATGTTTACTTCTCCCAGAACTGTGGAGTAGGAGCCCTTTAGCTGATAGATGATTATAAGCAGCTGGAAGATAATTGCGACTCTCCCAAAGAAATATGTTGAAAGTAGGATACGTACAATCTTTGTTCTGTTAAAAAAGCAGTTATTCAGGATAAATAGCAAATAAGTCATTCTTGGGGGGACTCTGATGATGATGATGTAGTAGTGCCTCCCTTTCATATTGCAGTTGTATTTTGATTTTCTGCTTCTTCACTCCCCCTGCCAAAGTTAAATGCTCATGTGAGTGAGGTTGGCTCCCACATACACAGCACGTGCCTTGCTCAATAAGGTAGTTACATGGCTCTTTTTTCTGAACCTTATTTATTAAGCTAATATTTATTCCTTTTTTTCTTTTTTGATATCTTAGTCCTGAAAAACATAACTAAAATTTTGTCTGTGTAAAAATGCCTGTGTTTAACAGAAAGGTCACTGCATTAACACAGAAAAACTTTGATGTGAAAGAAAATTAATAGAAAAATGGAAAATCGTATAGCTGGCTTCAGAGTTTTGCTGGACCTATATTCTTCTTTGCCCCCTTTTGTGTCAGTTTCCAGGTGATAATATCTTGTAAGCAGAGTGTAAATTAAATCTTAGTGGCTCTTAACAGAAAGAAAATGAATAATAGCAGCTGATTCCTCCCAAAAGCCCTTCTGGACAAAAGCCAGGTGTAAGAAGCATTAGGTGACTTCCTTTGTTACTCTTTAAGACTTTTATGAATTTCACTGTGGAAGAAATTAACAGTCTAATTGCGTCCCTAGTAAATGCTGTTTCGAAATGTGTTGAACTTGAACAGTATGTTTATATTACAATGCGTCATAAACCTGTGAAATTTTTGCTTTCCTGTGTAGGTGATCTCTACGGTGCCATAGGCTCTCCAGTTCGATTGACTCGGACTGTGATTGTTGGAAAGCGCAAGGAGCTGGTGCAGCGCTTGCTCTATGTTCTAACTTACTTCATCCGGTGCTCTGAGCTGCAGGAGAACCAGCTGACGTGGAGTGAGAAGGCTGGGGAAGGAGAGCAGGTGCTAAACGGAAGCAAGATCACAACTGCGCTAGAAAAGGGAGAGGTAGAGGAATCTGATTATGTGGTTGTCACTGTTAAAAATGACCCTGCTCTTGTGCCTCCAATCCTACCTCCAAAAAATGATGGAAGTAAGAACAACAGTACTGCAGAGTGGCTGCATGAACCAGAAAGCACTCAGGCTGTCCCAGTCTCTTCAAAAGAAAAGAGGGAAGCAATAGAAAAGGTCAGTCACACCTCTGAAACATCTGCTGACTGTCTAACTGCTAGTTTCTGTAAAGGAGCAGCTGATGGTAGGAAAAAAACTGTCACTGATACAGGAATCATATCCTACCACTCTGAAGAATCATCTAAATTAGAGGATGTAATGGATGTAAAGAAGAACAAGAACCAGAATGAGAGAAAAGTGGAGAAGCAGTTTTCTAGTAGGTCATCTGCTGTACCTTGTCCTGAAAGGTCTGGCCACAGGAGTTCACACTTAGAAAAGGTCACGTTTCAGATTGGAAGTTCAGCATCACCAGAGTCAGACTTAGAAACGCATAGAAGAGAAATGGAAGAAAATCTGAAGGCATTAGTTAAAAATCCAGAGGTGAGACATTGTGCCTCGAGTTCCACAAATCTGACTGTGGATGCTTCTCAGAATCAAGACAGTTGTGAAGCTGCCTTTATACCCATCAGTAAACATAATGTTTGTTATGCACAAATCCCACCGTGTGAGGAGAAGGAAAGTATACTTAACCAACATACGGAAAGTAAAGGAACTGAAGTGAATTTAATTAACTCAATATCTAGTGAACTGCTTTTGCCCACAGATAACATAGAAACTGTAAAATTGCCAAGCACGAAAGAAAATAGAACTTTATGCTCTGGCAATCTGGAGAACTATTCTTCTGACTGCGTAGAAGCAGATTCTGCTGTCAAACAGGATTCCTCTAAAGTAGGTGCTAAAGATGTCCCCTATGGGGATTCTGGAAGGAAAACCTCCTTCAGAGTTGAAGGGGACATTCCAAGGAATGAGAGTTCAGACAGTGCTCTTGGAGCTAGTGATGAAGAAGGTGATTGTTGTATCCCTGATGAAGTGCATCATGATAACATCAGCAAACGGCATGAAGAATTTGCAGAAGTGGAACTTCCTTTGCCAAGGTAAAAAAATCTGATTAATTTAGAACTAAATGGAGTCAAAAGCTGTAGCTACTTTGGAGTTGCTTAAAATTTTAAGTCTGAAGTTTTCTGGGAACCTGACTAAGTTCCTTGCAAACAAATTAGTAGCAGACAGTGACGTAGTTAGAATTCTTGTAAGAAGGTTTGGCAAAAAGGAAACAGAGACGGAGCAGATTTAATAAAGTTTTATGACAAAGGTATACTTTAAATGCCTAAAAAATGTGATCAAACTTTTTATGTAAGCTGACTGAAACATTTAGTGTAGATATGTAGATAGAACTTCTGAGGACAAGCTAAACTTTGCTTAAAAAGATAACTGTTCAGATTTGATATAATTCTTAAATCAAATACAGATTTGGAATAAACATGGGCATGCTGTTTGAAAATTTTTGAGCATTTCAGGTGCATATGGAGTTTGATGGTGCTTGAGGTGAGTGTCTAGATTTACCTTAAGAATGAGAATTGAAGAAAACTCAAATTTAGCAAAACTAAGCTGCAGAAGATGGAGCCCATACATCCCCCAAACTCCAGTGCATATAAATTTGATTATGTGCAAGTTTGAAGAAATCAATACACTGTTAAATTTTAGCTTTTAAAATTTTTGTTTCAAAGTGAACATTTATGTATACTTTCAGTACAACTGTTGATTAATATTTGCAGTAGGAGGCATGACTTTGTATTCATGTAAAATCTGAATGCAGGTTGTCAAGCAAGAGTCTTACCTGCTTTGTATTTCTGTATTTCAGGTCAAGTACCATCAGCAGTCAATGTGTGAAAAACTTTGGAAGATCACTTCTGGGTGGTTATTGTCATACGTATATACCTGATCTAGTGCTGCATGGAATAAATAATGATGAAAAACTCAAGCAGTGTCTTCTAGCAGATCTACTTCATGCAATGCATGTGAGTTGAAGTGCTGAGTCAGAGTAGGAGTTGTGATATTACTGAAATTGCAGAAGCAGGTCATTTCAGTAGGTTGCTTTTTTTACTTACCTGTTCTGAACAGCCACGCCTGCCATGTCTTCCTCTTTGAAAGACATAAGCCCTTTATTTATTTACCATATGCAGCGCCTGTTAATGCAAAGAATCATGTGCTTTCCTTTATTACTTTTAAGACGTCTCTTCAAAGATTAACACAAGGAAGATTGTTTGCAACTTCAAGTTACAAACAAGGAAAAAAACCCTTGAGCTGCTTCTCTTTTCCATCACAATAGCAGACAAAATTACCTGCATTTCAGGAAAATTATATGCAAGTTGAAACATCTAATTTTGCCACTTAGTGGCATGTGTTGCAGGCGAGGTAAAGTCATGTTGAGGCCTGTATGATGCTAGTCTGTAGCAGAAATGGCTGACTACAGAAGATAATTGTATTTAGATAAGAAATTTGCTGTGTTCTTTCTCCACTGTTAGTACTCCTAAACGATAAAATTTATAACTAAGCTTTCGCTGCAACAACTGTGTGACCTCAGTATGCAATTTAAAATGCTTATCTAGTAATTGTCAGCAGCTTCTCTCTGTAGCAATTAAGAATGATTCTGCTGGTATTACTGCATGTACTATCCAGAGCAGTGATGTGTGTGTCTGTCTGTTCCTTAGGGAGCATCACATTGGTCTGGTGTGATAGTGTGGCTCTTCTTTGGTGGATGACAAGTGGGCCATGAGCCTGCTCAGCTCTTGCTGCCAGGAGAGTCTGTGCACTCCTGGGGTGCATAGCAAGAGCGTTCTAGGAGGTCAAGGGAGGTGAACCTGCCCCTCTACTCAGCCCTAGTGAGGCCACATCTGGAGTGCTGTGTCCACTCCTGAGCTCCACAGGTCAAGAAGGATGAGGAGCTACTGGTGAGAGTCCAGTGGAGAGCCCCAAAGATCATTAGGGATCTGGAACATCTCTCTTCTCAGAGGAGACTAGACTGAGAGGGGATCTCACTGATGCATATAAATATCCTAAAGGCAGGTGTCAAGAGAGTGGTTCAGCAATAGGACAAGGAGCAATGGCCATAAACTAAAACACAAGAAGTTCCACCTCAGCTTCTGAGGAAGAACTTCTTTATGTTGAGGGTGGCAGAGCACTGGAACCAGCTGCTCAGGGAGGTCACAGAGTCTCCCTTTCTAGAGACACTCAAAACCCACCTGGGCTTGTTCCTGTGTCACCTGCTCTAGGGGACACTGCCTTGGCAAGGAGTTGGATTAGAGGATCTCCAGAGGTCCCCTCCAACCCTAGCTATTCTGTTAGACCCTTCTTGGTAGTGCATAATAAAATTCCTCACATATCTCTGAAACATTGAATGTGCTTTCACCATCACTGGATCAGTGTAATTATTACACTCTTCATTTTGAAAGAAGCTAATCTCTTCAGGGTAGGGGGAATACATGAATAAAAATAAAATGCAGTAGTGACTTTTGGGCACTAATGAAAATTAAATGTCTCAATCAAATTGGCAGATGCAGTGCTGCTGAATGTAAATCTTGTCACTGAAGTTGGTCTTCCTTGTCATTTTTTGAGATGCCTTTGGTCCCCTAATGGACAAAAACATGCATTGAATCACTTTATTTGCTACATCAGTGTGTAAAAGTAGAACCTCAAACTGAGCTGTGGAAATGTATATGAAAGCATCACATAATTGTATTTTGTTTCTGTTGCAGCATCCAGTGCTAGATGAGCCTATAGCAGAAGCTGTCTGCATTATTGCAGACACAGATAAATGGAATGTACAAGTAGCTACAAGCCAGAGGAAGATGATGGACAGTGTGAAGTTAGGCAAGGATGTTCTGGTTTCAAGTCAAGTATCCAGTCTGTTGCAGTCTATTTTACAGCTTTACAAACTGAACGTCCCAGCTGACTTTGTAAGTATTTCTTTATTGAAGGCTGAAGCTAATGGAAATTGCTTAGCTCAGACAGCAAGCATAGAGTTCTGTACACTGTGTTGCAATATCAGTGAACTAAAGCCTGATATAATGCAGAGCTGTTACAACATGTTGAAAAGAATCCATGCTACAGTCCAGTAATGGATACAGTCCAGCAGTGGATACCAATGGGAACCAAGTTGGTTCTGACAAACAGCTTCCTATTCTTAGGGTTTCTATTCAACCCCATGCAATGGATGCCTCTTCTCTCCCCCCTCCAACTAGCTGTGTCTGCTTGTTTCCTTGACCCTTCTGCTTTATACATATTTTAGCAAGTGCTCTAAATATTTTATCATAAAATTTATCATATTTTAGCTTTGCAGATGGCTCCATAGGATTAATAGGATGAGTCACCTGGGAATGGGTGGGTTGGAGCAGGGAATAATGGATGCCAATGGGAACCAAGTAGGTTCTGGCAAACAGCTTCCTATTCTTGGAGTTTCTATTCAACTCTGTCATGTTGCATACTCCCTGTGCCACAGCATCCTTTCCTGTCCTCATTTGTAGCGGAGTTCCTCAGAGCAAATCAGTAATGCTGGTTTTGCTGATTACAGCAAAATTACCCACAAGTCTGACTGCAATAACTATAATTCAATTTGTAGCACATGATTATTGGTGAGGGGAGATGAAGGGTTTTTTCAGTAGTCACCCCTTTTCTGATAAACAGAATTGAATTGTCCTTCAGCAGATAGCTCTGAGAAATTCTGTAGGAATCCCGTGTAATGACTGTGCCAGCAGATGGAAGAGGAAGACAGAGCTAAACACTAGCAGCTCTAAATAGTATTGGTTGGCACTGTTTGGGGTTAAATTGGTGGTATTGATTACACCAAGTTCTTCAAGTCAAGTGCTAGGCAGAGTATGTGGGTACATTTTTGAGTGTTTTCTCTGGATTCTTCTGGGCATTGAAAAATATGCAACTGTGGTTGAAATTGTATCTTAACACTAGCACGTCACACCTTAAATCCTTGCATTTTTAAACTGAGTAGTTGATTTTGCTACTGAAGTGTTCTTTCCAGTGTTTCCCTAGGATTTGTATGTGCAGTTTCTACATGGCTTGTGTGGTTTGGGAGGTGTCTGAAGGCAGAATGATTTTCAGGGGGTTTTATTTCCTTTTTCTTACAAAAAGGAACTGTGAAGTGACAATGCTAGTTGGTTGTAAATTTTTCATCATTTGTTTTAGAAATACTTTGATCCTTCTGTCAGGAGATTTTGCAACTCTGCTAAAATGACATCCATGCATGGAGGCCAAGTGTTCTTAAACTCTAGGAGAAGTGTGACATTTTCATAGTAGTATTTCTATTGATTTAAATTTGGATAGAAACATGTGTATTGATGTACCCATATCAATCAGAGATGACCACAGTGCAGTATGTTTGAAGCTTCCTTTAGGAGTGCATATCTCTTTAAGTGCAGTTACTGTTCAGATGGGTAAGTATTTTTGGGGTTTTGTGGTACCAACAAGAAACAACCCAATTTGAGACCAGATGAAAGGCAAGTGGTGATATCTTTGTTGTACTGCTTCAGACTGCTAGTTGTGCTGCAGAGAGCTTAGCATTTATGCCCTGGTGAGAGGAGAGTGCTGATTGCAATTGCTGCATTTCAGCAATATGTCAAAAGTTTTACCTGCACCTTTAAGGTCAGTTTAAGCTACTCTTCTATTTTTAGAAGTTACTTGACTTTTTTTCCCATTCGGTCAATGAGAAAAACTGCTGAGGAAGCTAATATTAAAAAAACAAAAAAAAAAAAAAGGAAAATATTTATGGACACTGAACAAGATGGGTTAATGTACCAAGCTTGTGGGCAGAAATATCTTCTGATTCTTTGCTGGTGTTCAGAAGGAATAGATCATATGATGTAAACAACCCTTCTTTTAAAATAATGTGGGATTCTTCCTTACTTGCTCCCTCATAACTTAAAGAAAAATCCATAATCCTTAACACAAATACTGGAATTGAAACTGATTGAACTGCTGCTTTGTGAATCAGCTGCATGCCCCCCGTAACCACTGGGAAAGTGCCCATAGGCTTTTTGCATGAGGGTTACCTGTAATGGAAAAGATAAGAGTGCTTGCTTCCCTTTTGGCCAAAATCAGAAGTGTTATGATTATAGTGACTTGAGTGAAAATCTGCTTGAAGGAAATTGATCAAGCTATTGTCAAAAACCTTCTGCCTTTCCTCCATTGGTGGCAGTGATTTTACTCTACTGCCATGAAAGCACATTTTTTAAAATGCCTCTTTATTTTCCATTATTAAGACTCGATATTAGCTCATTGAAAGAATAATTAAACATCTTCATCTTGCTCCAGATGATCAGAAAAATACATATTAGGCTACCTACAAGCCTGAGTCCTTTTTTTCTCATTAGTTTTTTAATTAACAAAACTGGTCTCACCAGGTCTCACTTCTAATACTTAGAGTTTTCATTCAGCTCCAGCACATGGGATGATGGCCTGAAGCTATTTGCTGCTACTGTTTCTAATTGCTGTCTGTGCCTGCTGGATGATTATATGTTTGATAATGTGAGGTTCTGTATGTGCTTCCTGCTTTCATCTCCTGATTTCAGAGAGCTGACCTAATTTAACTTTTTTGAAGTGGTCATCCTTGTGAAAAGAAGGAATATATCAAATTGAATGTACCTTTGTCCTACAACAAAATACCTGATAAGGCTTCCACCTACTCAGCTTGTAAAGACATGCTGCCTGCTGACCTTGTCTTGCCAGAATTACCCCTCTCTCTCCTTGAAGTCAAGGTTCATCTGCTCTCTTGTAGTTGATATATGAGAAATTGCCACGAATCACATGACTGTATTTAAAAATAATACGCATTTCTAGCATTCCATTGCTGGAAGAAAAGTGGAATGATTAAACTGATGTTTCAACTTGAACTATTACCTTTTGGCAATCAGCATCAAATGTTTAAGCAATTTTAAACTGGAAGTACTTAGGAATTATGAAAACAAAATGCCTAAAATGGATTTGTAACTTAGTTGCTACAGAAAAGCAGTTAGCAAAAGAGTTATAATTCTGTTACCAATAAGGTACTGGTGTCTTCCACATCTTGAGACTTAGTTTCTTGAATGGCACTAGAGCCTTTGAGCTAGAATGATCATTTTAGAAACTGTAGTCTAAACCAAGTCTTTCAGAAAAATAGTACTGACTTATAAAAAAGACATCTTGATCCAAGAATACTGCCTTAATTCTTAGTAAGATATCTTGAGTTATTTTGGACCTCACTAAAACTGTTTAAGTTGACAAAAATGCAGTGGTGTGAGTGGAAATAGAGGCACAGTTTGTGCCACAAACTTGCTGCCCAGGAGAGCTGGAATGCCCCAGTTCTATGAGGGGTTTCCTCTTTGTGGGGTGGTGTAACTTTTTTGTGTTTACAGCACAACTGTAATAAATCCAATTGCCTCTTCTAGATTTTGTAGTGGAGGCTTAGTTTATCTTCTGAGATAGAAGGTAAAGTGATGTGCTTACACTTCTGTAATATTTGCATGTGATTGCAAAAGCAGTTCTGAGCTTTGTGGTCTGTGTTTACAGTGCATAATGCATCTAGAGGATAGACTGCAAGAGATGTATCTCAAAAGCAAAATGCTTTCAGAATATCTGCGAGGACATACAAGAGTGCACGTAAAAGAACTAGGAATTGTATTGGGGTGAGTATTGCAGGTATCAGTCTTAAGCAATGACAAAAGCTGGGGCAGTTTTCTTTCCTTCTGAGTGTTGACAGCTTGTTCTTGCGAGGATTTGCTTCATATTTAACACTCCTCTTTTATGTGCCTAATAAGTTACAAAAAATGAGCTCTACTGAGCTATGTCAAAATCAGGAGAAGGCATTTATACTGCAACAACAAAATACTTGTCATTTTTAAATCTTCAGAATTAATAGAGTTTGGATTTCGGTCATTAGTAAGTTAGCCAAGCATTCATACACCCTCTGTTCTGTTGTGATCTCCTCAATGAGAACTTCATTCCAACAAATACTTCCGAATTTATGGAATGAAAAGGGTGCATTTGTCTTTAAGGGACAAGAGGGTCTCAAAGATCAGGTGTAGAAGAATAAACAGGTGTTCTGTTCAGCAACTGTCTTCTAATAATAGTACTTGATTGGCATATAACCTTTAGGGATCTGCCTGCTGACAGCAGAAAAGGGGGAAGAAGTAAATACACTTTCTCAAGATGTTTTTAGGACTGTAGATTAAATTTAACTTTTTCCAGACTGTTCAAGATTTCATACTCAGAAATGCAGCTGTAAATAGTGAAACAGTGAAATAAGCACTTTTCTCAGTGTGTGTGTACGTGTTAAATATATATAAATATGTACATACATCCTGGCCTCTGAACAGCTTCACATGTGGAAATAGTTGGAAACTGACCATTGCACTTGAGAGACATTCCTTGAACCGTTATTGCATAATAATTAATAATTTCAGCTTTTGGTCATTTTTGGTAAGAAAGTGCTACTATGTAGCAAACTTGAGTTATATTCAAAACCTGAAATGCATAATCTTCCATAAGTTGATACTTAGTACTTTGTTAAACTGGGTTTATTGGTGCCTACTCACTGGTAAGACTACAAGCTGAGGCTTAGGGTTTAGCAAATGCATAAAAGATCTTTTATTTAAACCACAAAAGATTATATAGCACAGAATGTAATACTACTTGCTGTTTTGTAAGGGCTAACATATTTCTTGGTTTTAAGCATTATTTACCTACCTTTACTGGTAGTACATGATTATTGACAATAAATAATAAGTAAACTATGAACTTAGTAATAGCAAGACACTTCCAGTTTCTTTAAAGTGGATGAAAACTATCATCTTGTATTTCTCTTGTGAAAGTGACTGTATATTATTTTAAAGGCTGTCTTTTTTTTTAATTTCTAGGATTGAATCCAATGACTTGCCTTTGTTGGCTGCTATAGCAAGTACTCATTCCCCATATGTTGCTCAAATACTCTTATAAATTCTCAGGATAGTCATTCCCTTAAAGTACAATTATGAAAATGGGAATGCTGAATGAAGAACAGAGGTGCCAAACACTGGTAAAGGGGAGCACTGATGAAAGCAGGTGATGACTGTACATTCTGCCACCTTCCGATTCTGATTGCAGCCGGTTGTTTTATCGGAGGACTTCAGTTTACATAACACAAAAGGCATTCAGGTTTTTCTTACAATCTCACTTCTGACTTAAATCAAGAG
Organism: Fringilla coelebs; assembly: GCF_963513975.1. NCBI lineage: Eukaryota > Metazoa > Chordata > Aves > Passeriformes > Fringillidae > Fringilla > Fringilla coelebs. The sequence goes on along the minus strand of NC_140032.1, from coordinate 41,128,025 downwards.
ACTGCATCCTTGCATTTTATTTTTATTCAAAGGACAAAAGTTAACACTATGTGGCAGAGCGGGTGCTGCCATCCAAAACGCTGCTCAAAACCATGAAGTACCAGTTAAAAGAACAAGTGGGTTAGAATGGATTTCGTAATGCTATGCTTGTGAGTGTGCTGTGGTGTATGTTTCTTTGCTGGGGAGGAGGAGGAGTAGCTGTTAACTCTGTATATAGCATTCCTATACAAAAGTGTATTCGGTGGGACATGATTTCCTTGCAGAACATACGTGTGGTTTTGTATAGTAGAAGTGATGGGCTCAGAACAAGGAACTTGGATTCAGCAGCCAGATGTCATGTGGGAATGGAGGTGTGTGTGAGGTTGATGTGACTTTTCCATTTAAGGACAAGAGGTTGAGAGCTGTGGCTGCTTCTGTTTTAATGAGGAGGCATTCAAATGGGCCCATGGCTACAAGTGGAATGGAATGGACTTTGGAGAGAGGGATTTTGTGGGAAAGCCTTATGGAACTTCTGCTACAAGTTTACATTTGTTGCTGATGCAACTTCACTAACTGTTGATTTGCTGTATGACTGTGGTCCTGGGAACTAAACTTGTCTTGGTGTCATCAAGTATTGCTATCTCCAAGGAGTATGAATTTGAAAAACTTCTGAACGATGCCAGTGCTGTGAGCATGTATCCATGTGCACATACACCAAACAGTTGGCACAAACTGAAGACAATCGTATTGGGGAAATACAAGGCATCAAACAACCCCCACCAAACCTTTAGTCAAAAGTATTACTTTTTTCCAGCTATGAGTTGTCACTCTGAGTAGGAATAGAAGAGGAACGTTGTTTGAAGTAAAATGAAATGTGGGGGCAAATCCCAATATTTGATATTACTCTGAATGTTTGCAATTACCCTTTTTGATTCTACAAAAATCTTGAACTATCATCCAGGTGCCTTTCCTTACTAGGTTATCTACTCTGACACCAGAAACTACTTCTCCACTAGTTGATACTGGCCTTTGGTGTTTCTAGAAAGCAAAATAAAATTTTGTACTTCACTGTTTTCACGTGGTTGATTAAAATGAATGTAAAAAATACTTTTTTTTTGCATAAAGCACTGTTAAGCTGGATATGAAACTATGGACCAGACTGAGGAGAGAACAAAGGATCAAAACATTCTTAAATGGAAAACTCAATGTTGGACCGTTCTGTTGTGAGCCACTGTGAATACGGTGTCTGAAATTGTCATCTTGCAAGCAAATTTCTGGCAACACAATTGCTTGAAAATAGTGAATTCTAATAAGAAACTCCTGGTCACCAGTTGTGCGTTCTCCTTGTTGGTGGTTACAGATTTTTAACACTGAAGGGACACACTTTTATTAAAAGTGTTTTTATTTCCTACTACCTTGATGTTTGGACTTTTCTACAGTAAACTTTCAATTATTTGAAATAATGAAATGTGCTTATTGTGAATTGTTTAAATGTGATGGGGTCTTGATTAACCTTGTGTTGCTTTTTGAGGGAAATAGGTAGACTGGCCTACTGTGAAAAGAGGTTGTTTCCATGTGGAGGGATACTTAATATTCTGATACAACACTTCTAAAGCTGTTCCTTCTATGTTGGTTTTCTGACCTGACATTCCAAATATTTCTTTCATTGCATTTTCATATTTCTCCCTAGTATTCTGCCTAAAAAGGCTAAAATCTTTCTATGATTCGGGTTTTTTTCTTCTGCTTTATAGCTAAGCAAACTTTTCATATCTTTGGTCTGTGGATCCTATCTGCTGGAAAGTAAATTTACCTCTGCATATGGCTTTTAGCAGATACCACTTTCTGTTTCACAAGATTAAAACAAGGAACGAACCATAGAGCACGTCACATATTCCTAAACTACCCTCTTGATGGAGAGTGTGTGTGCATGTGTAAGACTATGAAACTGCTTCTCTGAGTGTATATAGAAATCCTCATGTACTTTCTCTATTTCATGTCACTCTTAAATAGTAGCTGACATAATTTAAAGTCAGCCCAATTCTTTTAAAGTGGGGTTTTTAACTGAACAGACTCTGACAGTTCTTCAAAGAAACATATGCTAACTTAAAGATGTGCTTTTGTTGTCACAGGGTTTACTAAAAAGGACAGAGATCTGCAGACATTCAGTGATTTCAAGATTAATACCATAATCAATAATAGATCTGATTTTACCACATCAACTGTTGAAAAAAAAAAAAATCTGCCTTTGGGCAAGACATCAGTTAACTTTGTGGTGGCATGTGAGCTGATGGTCAAAAGCACTTGAATTTTCTTCAGCCCAGGCTAAAACTTTATAGTTCTTGCTGCTTTCTCTAACATTTTGCTGCTCTTCAGAAATTACACATTGAACTATTTTATTCTCACAGTTTTAGTTTTGGGGGAAAGAAAATTCAAAATGAAAGCTCTTTATTACCTTTAAAAAGCTTTAGACTAATGAAAGCTAATTACGTATTTCCCCTCCACCAAATATACTACCTCAGTTGACAGGATTCCACTTTCTAGGGCTTTTTTTTGACTCGAAGTCTTTAACTTGTTTTTGGTAGCATCTTGGTGTTTATGTAAATTGGTGTGGCATGACAGGGCAGTAAGTATTTACAGATGTGTTTTTTAGACATTTTTAGGGCATGTTTCTGGTTTTATTTTAATAGGATGAAAAGTGATATGAATGTACAGCTGTGTTGAAAATTGATAATGTAGCTTAATTTTCAAATATTCCAAAGTTGTTTTTATCAGTATTATGTAGGTTTTTTGTAAACTTAAATACATACTTTCTTGGTTAGGTGGGAGTGCACAGTCTTTCCAAAATCCCACATAAATGCAGTTTACACACTGAAATTTAAAGAATGTATGCTGTTTTCAGGCAAGACTAAACATAGGGGAGGAATGAACTGCTAAATTGTAGAATTTAACTGAAATAAATTCTTTAACCCCAAATACCAAGATTAGGACATTTTAATTTGAGGTAGACTATGAACTAGTCTATACAACTTTCTTTTGCTCCCAAAAAGCTAAAAGACACTGATTCTGTAATTCACATTTCTGATGGCATCTTCCTGAATTTTAGATTGATTTTCCCCACTTCACATTATAAGCATATTTACTCTTAAAGTCAAAGCCTCTTTTCAGATGCATCAAATTCTTGTATATAAAGTTTATGCAAAATGATCACTTACCCTTCAAGGATAACTTCTACTTCAATTAAAAGGACCCAAATAAAAATCAAGTCTGAACTACTGAATTTAGTCTAAAAAATTTCCTTCTTTTTTTAAAAATTTTTTTTCGGGGGGAGGGGTGGGGGATTTGAGGTCAAATGAGGTAATTTGACATACATGGCAAGTTTTCCATAGTAGAAAAATGTGTGTTGCTATTGCATGTTTGGAGAACATAGGCTTTTTTAGGAATGACTGAACACCAATGTCAAACTACATGTTTTTTTCTTATAGTTGTTTATGTACACTATCATTTTGGTCAATTTCTTTGCGGCATTTGGTGCAATAAACTTTCTGAAATCAATGTGAGTGGTATTTGGTATCTTCCTTCTTAAAGCTTCTGACGTTGTTGTTGTTGTAGCTGAGGTCTACCAGCACATGGTCTATTAAATAACCTTTCAGCAAAGTGAGTAACTGTCACAAGTGTCTAACAGGAAGGCTACACAGAATTTGGAGCTTGGTTGGTTATCCTCAGAAGTTTTACCCCACTTACATGAAAACGAGTTTTTACAGTATGAAAAATATGGGCAAAAAAATAGTGGAAAATGAAGACAGTGACTGTTGAAATAAGTGGTGCAGAGGTTTTACAGGTATGTTCTCTTTGTTCTCTTTAGTTCTTTCCATAAGCATTTGAGCTAGCTGAAGAAGATGTTGCTATTAGATAATAAATCCAGTTTCTAAAATTGCTCAACTGAGCAGGAGTGAGTGACCCCTCATGTCTACTAGATTATGAAATGGTTAGTGTGTTTGGTCTGATTTAGTTTCAAATTAAGAGGTTTTTGATTTTTCTCAGATCCTCCATGACCTGACTTTCTCTTTAGTATTCTGAAGCTTATTGGAAATTCCTTATTTAGAAATAAAACCAGAAAGGAGATGAGATGATCAACTGTATTTGTGCTTCTTTGAGCAGGTCTGAATTAGTCTGATTTGTAGGATCTAAGCATTTCTTACTTATAGACTGAAATGCTTGCTTGTGGGTCAGGCTACTGAGGATTGCAAGTAAGAAAAAAGCCAAGGAACTTTGGCATCAAGGACTTGATAGTGAGGAGAAACTCCAGTTACCTGACTGCTCCAGTCCCTGATCTCTTTGATACTTGTGAACCATTGGATTGTCTTAGTGATTTGTGCAGTTTATCAACCTGTTTTTCCATCCAGGTCTTGTAAGACTCCATGAAACTTCTCTGCTCTGATTTCACTACTTTAAAAAAAAAATTTGAGTTAAGCTGTTGCTCGTACCAGCTGGTTGAATTTCTTTTTAAAGGGCGCTTAGCCAGTTTCTCAGAATCCAAATGTTCAGGATGGTGGCAGATTAAGAAGAGGGAGGTGCAGAGGCCGGCAGACATTAAATAGCCAAGCACTGGGAAGGGGTGGAAACCTGCATTAATGAATACTTACAAGGTAGGGCTGAGAGAGTGGCCAAAGAGCTTTTAGAAATGAGAGCTGCAAAGGGGAAAATAATACCTAGATTTGAAAAATCCTCCAACTCTGAAGTCAGATTCTGTGATTTGTTCAGAAGACGTGACTAGAAATAATACAAATGTTTATAGTGAACAAGCAACTGAACTGTTTTCCTGCTTATGTAAGTGGCAAGGAAGATCACAGATCTGATGGAGGAGTTCTCCTCATGTGTAAAAATGGTTTCAAGGCTACAGCAGTAAACATGAACTATATTCCAAAGTAACTAAGTCTTATGCCAAAATTCTGCCAGTCTTTCTCCCTACTTTTCTCTCTATTTGAAAAAGTTGTATAGCAAAGCTTTCTGCTGATCATCTGTGCACCATATCCTTTGGTTTTCTATACTTACAGCTTTGAAGAGGTCAATCAGGACTAAACGTGCAAAACAGGATTTTGGATATAAAGGACACAAAGCCAAGTGACAAACCACGAGACTGTGACCTGTGTAAGGCTTCTGATCCCATATAAAATTAGCTTAAGTGGACACATGCTAGTAATCCACATGCTGGAAAATTACTCTTATAATAGTTGCAGTCAGTTGTCTGTCTGGCACAATCCCAAAGCTAAAATAGTTTAAGCGGTACAAGTAGAGTAGCGCTTTGTCTTGAAATCCTAAGGTCAACACATGGCTGAAGGGCTTAGGAGTGACAGACAAGTACTCAAATATAATCTCATAAACTGATTTTTTTTCCATTTGGAGCTACAAAAGAGATTCTACTGTGATTTGACAAAATGATGTTTGAGAGAGAGCAGACTTCCATGAGGAATGAGTTTCTCACTAAGGAATAAATCTCCTTCTCCAATGGACAGAGAAATGGTCGTGGATGTGAAAAAACAAAGTGATGCTTAGGTCTGCTTGTGATCTTCCCAGGGTGGGTTTGTGTGTTCTGATAAGAGTGCCATAGTGTCAAGGGCTGGGGTATTTTGGCTCACAAAAATGTTTTGCTTTCTGCTGGATTGAATTCCAACCCTGCGTATAACAAAATTGTTTCAAATGTGTCTGTGATGTTACCATTTTAGTTCTCTTTTGCTACCTCATCTCTTTTTCCCTAGGCAAAATGAGACTGAGGAGTTTTCTGTGTCATGTAGGTGTTATAATTTTTCATTTTCTACAGTATTACATCACTTTTTCTCCTTTTTTTTTTTTAAGATCTGCACAAGTCCTGTTAGCCTCAAATTGGACAAATCTAAAACTGTTCACTTTAGCTTTGGAAAATATAGGGGAATGTATTTTGTTGAACTGGTTGTGTCATTCTGTGCAACATGCAACTTTTTTTGACCTTGAAACACAGCTGATCTGAAAGCAATGTGAAATTAAAAATCACGTTTCCAAACCATTCCATCAGCTCCTGCCCTCTTTAAGGGACTCACTCATGTAAGGACACTGCAGTCATAGTGCAAGTGCTTTAATTCTGTAAAGGTTTGTATTTAATTCAGAAATTATGCCTTAACTTTTGATTTGGGGAGCGGAGCTTCCCTGGGCTCTCTGCATCATTGCAGCCTGTTCACCATATGGGTGAAGAGAGCCTAGTTCTGCATTGTAGTCTTGTTGGTCAGGAATGTTGGGAGCAGGCTGCCTGGTGCAGGGGGATAAAACAAAAATGGAATTAGCACTGAGAGAAAGCTAACTTTTTTCCTTTGCCCTTTTGTTACTGCAATTACTCTTCTGGCAGTCTCCTGTCACAGTCTGATGTCCCTAGTGTGGAAAGGGTCACTGAAGCCCAAGGCTTGTTGAGCAGGGTTCTCTGGATGCTGACCCGCTGCCATTGCCAAAGCCATGGACTGAGCTGTGCCAGTGCAGCTGGGACATAACCACCAGTGTTCCAGGTGAGTTTGTCAGGCCTCTGGTATTTAAACCATTTGTGTTACACCGAGCCCCGGCTGCGCCCCAAAGATAGACAGCTGCCTCTGGTTTGCTCTGTGCCATTTTCTTCCCACAAGAATGCAGTAGCCTCTCCTGTTGCTCAGGAGTGGGTAAACACCACGAGCAAAAGATGCAAAGCCCATTTGTAATGTTGCTAAATAAATTCTGAGTCTCGCAGGTAATTCCTTGGCTGCTGGGAGTGGCTGCAGGAGTAGCAGTGCATTATTACATGTTTGAATTAAATAAGATCTGGTGGCTGCCCAAGTGTAAGTGCTGATGCTCTTGATATAAAGGCAAGCTGGTAATTAGAGAATGCTGTTCTTGTCTTCACAAGGCTTCCTGTCCTGAGCCTTATGGTGTTTAGACTGTATTGCTGCAAAGGACCTAATTAACTAGTTCATCCCTGGGTTCATACTAAACTTTACAGGGGAGCTGGCTTTCTTCCACCCTGCCTTGCTTCACTTCAAATTAGTATTCTCTCTTTTCTTCCAAATATACAAAGTTTTTTTGGCATGTCTATTTTTGTGGCCAGCAACGGCTCTGCCAGCCTTTAAAAAACCTGGTATGGAGTTTGCAATTAGTGCTGAGATTTTAGATCTTGGTTTAGTTGGAGAGCTAAGAGCTGAATGGTCCCACCCAGAAGGCAAAGCTCTTGAAGGAGAGCTCCATGGGAAGCGCTGTCCCACTGAATCCAAGCAGCAATCTGCACCTGCAGTTCGTCTCACTGCCTGTTGCTGAGTGTTGCTAAGTGCCATTCTTTTCTTAACAACTGGGGACTGTGCTAAAAAGAACAAAGATGTTAATGGTCTGGGGTGAAGTCACTGCAGCGCCAGCCTGCCCTTTGCTGTGACAATTCCGATAGTTTGATTATGGTTGGCTGCCAAAGTGGACACTGCTGCCCTTCTTTGAGCTGTAATGCAGACCTGGGTTGCATTGTAGTTGAGGTTGAAGTATGACTGTGAACTTTACAGCCTGCTGGACTTGCTGGAGTTAAATGCAGTTTTATGTAGTCTGTGATGATGTATAGCACAGAGCATCCTGGTAGCACAGCTTGTCAGTGTAGCACAGCGCTTTGCAGTAATAGTGAGATCATCTCTGGATGTGCTAAACCTGTTTCTACTCACTCTGTAACACATCTTTATCTCATGCTGGGTTAACCACACTGATTAACCATTCCTAATTCTTGACTAAGCTCGACTGGTGGCAGGTTGGGAATTTTCACCCTGTGTCTGTGGCTCATCATTAAATCAGCTCCTGCTTGTTTTCTCAGCATTCTGGTAATTACCACTGTTCCTTACAGAAGGATGGGGCAATTGGCCAAAGGTACGCAGGGATGCTGTGTCAAAGGTTAGTATCTGATCTTCTGAGTCCTCAAATAATGACTTCATCATCAAACAGTCCTACTGGCCAAGCTGGGCTGGGGGCATGCATACACCTCCCTTTTCCCTTCCTGGCAATTGCTTTAAAGAGTCAGAGACACCGTGTCTGGCATTTAGACGTGTCTTTTGTGAAATTTAAAAAGAAAATGTGTGCTCATTCTTACACACTGTGTACAATTACAATTCTGTCTGTAAGGCTAGTTTAGCTAAAGTATCTGCCACGTGGATGCTGCCAAATAAGTGTGTTTTGCTTTTCTGAACACCTGCTTCTTTGCTGTTATGCATCTTTATTTTTTGCTTTAGATGCATGACTTATGTGGGAAAAAGTAACTCATGACAAGCAGCTGAGCAGTACGTAAGGAGACATAGCAGGAGTCAGTAATCACCCAAGGGAAGCGCTAGTTTTCAGAAAAATAAAAGCAGAAGTGAAAGATCAAAGTCTCTGAGTGAATTCCTTGTTTGAGGCAGTGGGAAGGTGTTACAGGCACAGGCTTCTGTGGATCATACAAGATGTTAACTTACTGCTTCACAGAAACAGCTAGTTTTTACACATTGGCATGAAGGTATCTGTGATGATGCTGTGCTGTGGCAATGCAGCCTGTTTATATCTGTCCATTTTAATATAGACAACAGTGATACAATGCAGTTTTTCTTGGAATTAGCCATATAGGCTGAAATACTGCAGCCAGTGTTATGCCTTTAAACTATGTGAAAGAATAGGGGCAGAAGGCAGTATAAAAATAAGCAAAAAAGTAAAAATATGGGTCATAAATGCCATTTGACTCTGTATTACTGTCAGAGATCCTGATTCAGTCTTGGTGCTGTTTGTTTTAACCCACGTGGTGGGAATCCAAAGATAAAAAGCAACCGTGACCAGACAAGATGTGACTGTCATTCTCTAAGGGGATAAATTGCCTCGGCAATCCTGGCTGTTGCTGTTGGGAGGTGGCTGATTTTGGCCAGCTGCTGGGTAGCTGGAGATGGTGAATCCCCTTGGGGATAAGGTACCTTTTGGATAATTAGACAAGCGTGCAAACTGTCTCAAAACAAAGGCCATTAAATGATTTCTTCCTGCTGCTTGAGATGAAGTAATGGCTCTTGTAAAAGTGAATGCCTGAGAGGCACCACCAGTTTCTGAAGGATAGCAAATGTCAAACCCAGTTGGAGCCTCAATTTTTCCCCCATGTCAAGGGGAAGGAATGCAAGGTTTGACAGCAAGAGAAAGAGAAGGCTGGGTGCCTGCTATAGGGATAGTATTTATAGAATCCCAGAATAGTTTGGGTTGGAAGGGCCTGTAAAAGGTCTTGTAGTTCAACCCCTCCCTGCAATGGGCAGAGATATCTTCAGCTAGATCAGGTTGCTCAGAGCCTCACCCAGCCAATAAACAGTATTTGATCTTTGTGCTCATGATGAGAGTGAGGTTGGAGCACTCAGCTGTCACCCAGTGCAGGTGCTCCTGCCAGCACAAGGGAAGAGGCTGCAGCAGGGAAGACAACAACTGGTCCGTCCCTTTCACTGAAGTCTGCTTAAAGCACTGATGAAATGGGAATGTGGGGCAGTGAGTTTCACCTTCGTTAAGCCAGTCTGCCGCTGATCCCTTTTGTTTGCTGGTGGAAATATGCCCTTACCCACCTGCTTGCAGTAGGGGTCAGATGAGAGCTGCTACTGTGATGCCTTGAGAATCCATAGCCAGGTGTAAGGATGAGAAGGAGAAGCACGAGTCCCCTTTCCAGCGTTGCCTTCCCATTGCTTCAGCGTAGCTATAGCAGGAAAACTGCCCCCCGAAGGGCTGGTGAAGTACCGGGGCTACAGCTGGCTGTAATACCAAAACGTCTGCTTGGTGGGACCACTGCCAATCCTGCTCCTTTTCCCCAGCTGCAGTTAGTGTAAAAGCTGGTTTCAGGTTGCTTGCCTAGCTCTAGATTGGCATCGAATAGCTCAGCTTTGCAAACCCTCTTTGCTGTTCATGATGTGTTTATTGGACCTGATGGTTATTCTGCCAGAGACTAAGGTAACCTATGGAAATATATCCTAATTTCTCCCTTCCTCACCACAGAAGCACTCTGTGAGGGCAGCTGTCATTATTTCTGACCTTAATACCATGCTAAGCAGAGGAGTAACTCCTGGAAAATTTCAGGATGTACTTGTTCTGTTTCCATTATTTTCACTCTGCTCTTTTGCCATTACAGATCATTGTCAGGGATGTGGGGCTGGCAGTAGGCAGCAGCAGGAGCAGGAACCACTTCATCCAAGTATCTCCCACAGCTGTGAAAGCTGCAGAAGGGCATTGTGGAGCTCTTGTTTCCTTCCAGAGTGGAGTCCCTGTTCTGTGTGAATTATGAGCACAATTGTCAGTGCTCTGAGCACCGGCAAGGGAAGCTGCTGATAAATGAGGTGCAGTAGCAGCAGCTGCAAAATCGCTGTCCTGCTGGCTGGGGAAAGGTAAAGTCATCAGAGAATTAAGATGAACTGCTAAGCATATTTTGCACTCAGAAGGCAGTTCCACAGGAATTAAAAGGAAAACACTGCCATATAGAAGTTTTTCTAACTTCTGCTGGAGCTACAGCTGTTGCTCTTCAGGCCTAGTATTCCTTCATGCAATGAACTGCCCCCACACAGCTTCTTCAAATAGGATCAAGAGGGTCAGCTGGAAAAATCTATAAAGAGGTGGAACAATTCAAAGAAGAATGCAGAGCCATAGAGCAATGACTGCTTAGAAATCAAGGTCAAATTGTGCCTTAATAGCTGAGTACACCCGGGAGTTCAGACATCTTAAATCAGACCCTAATGATCATGGCTGGGTAGAAGACAAGAATCCACATGTCTTTTTAAACTGCTGTCTTGAGCATGGAAACGTGGCTGTGTGCTGCCAACACAGAGAGTAAGAATGTGCTGTCTTCCTCTTTCAAAGCTTTTTTTTTTGCTCTCATGAGATTGAGATTCTACACTAGTCATCCTATAAAAAAGAAGCCAGTAGGGCACAATAAAGTAGTAGTAGCCACTTGAGCTGTGCTGTGTTTGGCACATGGGAGTGCCACTGGTACTTGGTCATCCTGTGCATGTAGAAAAAAATTATATTAATGGCATCAACCTCAAATTTGTTTTTAAAACTTCAGTGTGATTTGTTCTCAGTTATTTTGGTCACATTTCTACAGCTGAAGACTTGTGACTGTTTATGCCTTTTGCAGCATATTATTTCAGTTATATGTGAAGTGTAGCAAATCTTTAGTTTCTGTGATTTCCTTTCCCTCACCCAAGGAAACTGGAAGCTACTAAAACCATGCCTTTTAACCAGCACAAGGAATAGAGCTGCCTTCTGCCTTTCACTTCTGCACATTCTTTCCGGTGCAGTAAAAATACAATTTAAAATTACCTGTAGACCAGCTACACAGATGAATTTTGAAACATTACAGCTTTGAATTAAAAGCATTTTTTACCCTAGGTTTGACACTGTGCCATCCTCAGAAATGGCACAGAGAACCTGGCAGAAGTCTGTTTTGCTGAGCAGCTGACTTCTATCTGGTCAACATAAAGTAGACTTAAGTAGGGCTTTAAGACTGTGCATTTCTCACTCAAAGTCATGAGCAGAAAGGGAACCCTCAGGCTCTAAAATCAAGAGATGGGTCTCTTCTAAACCAGCCCTTCTGAGGAGCCACCACAGCCCCTGTGTCAGGTAGGACGCGGTTTTCTTCCATGAGTTGTGCTGGTGTCTGCAGGGCTGCAGCAGAGCTCTAGGGTTAGCCTTGGCCTTTCTGTCTCAGACCTAATGCCTGGCCTGCAGCATTTTCTCTTCCCCCCAGACAAATCCCCCCTTTCCTGCACGGGCAGCAGTGCTCTCTCTCAGCTCAGGGAAAGGCAGCCCAAGCGCAGGCTGCCAGGGACGCGTGAGCAGAGCAAAGATTTACTCCTTTAACTTGACAGATCTGGGCTCTTTCACCATCTCTGTCTGCCCAGGGATTGTGAAACCTCTTAGCACGCTGCAAAATGCCTCAACCATAGTAATTTCTCTTCCCCAAAGGTATAATGAGGTGAAAAGCTGGCCCCTCAGCCAGTGGTTCAGTACAGCCTCGGTGAGGCTACAGGGCAGAGTACGTGGCTGATTGATTCATTTCTCTTGCACAAGGCTGTGGTACAAAACAGTGTTATTCCCAGGGGCTGGGCTCGCTGAGGTTAAATATGTGCCTTCCTTTATCAAACTGTTTTCTGCAATTTCTGCACGTTTCACAAGAGGGTTGAGTTACTGGTGAGTAAAATTTGCAACCAGAAACCTCAGGCCCTTCAGTAAACCAAAGAAGAGTTGGAAGGAATTACGTGCGTTTCAAAAATTCATTTTTAGGTGTTCTGACACACAAGTGTAACCAATGATGATGACAATGACTCTCTTTTTTTTAAAATAAACTCTTTGCAGCTGAAAACTGCGATCATTCCAAGAAAACAAGAAAGCTTAACCTGCAGAAAAGCTTAACCAGCAGCCAGCAGTTCCATAAACTCCCCAGGCTAGCAGGCTGTATTTGTGCTGTCTTACTCTGTGACAAATGTGCTTGGTGCCACAGCGATGTCACAAGCCCGAGCCAATGGTGCTTATGGCTTCCAGCTGGGCTGCTGAGTGCTGGGAATAGCACAAGCCAAGCAGATCCTGGGTTTGGTGGAAGCAGCGTCCAAAACCTACCTCATTCCTAATGCCTCCTGTCCCAAATCCATTATTAGTCAGGGAAATGTTGACCTTGTCTGCGGTACCTCAAGCACAGCAGCCTTTGGTCATTTTTCTGAGCTGACTGCTGCAGTTGGCTCACCTCAGGTAGACTTTCTTTGGGGACTCAAATAATAGTTGGTGTTCACTATTGCTGGTGAAGTCTGTGTTACTGGAGAAGGTCTGATGTGACACTGGCTAGGAGACAGGGGCCAAATTCAGGAAGAATTCGTGTTCTGATGAGAGGAGAAACCCCAGGGAGATGTTTAATCGCTGCAGATTGAGTGATACTAATGGTGAAGTTTTTTATCCTTTGTGTTAACAGCGACATGTCCTCCTGTGCAAAGAGCACTGATCACGTTACTCTGTTGCCTTACTGGCCAGAATTCTTTCTTTGCTAACCCTCCTCTGTCTGTGGTAATTTTTTTCCCTCATGTTCATTTTGGCATATCTGATATTACATGGCCAGCTTTCCCAGGCAGGTACCTGGCCATGTTTGTCAAGTTTTTGGAAGGCCACAAACAGATTAGTTACCTCTTTCCATTGACCCTCTCAGAAGGGAAACTGCTGAGACAAAATCTTTCAGGAATGTAAATGACTCCCTTTGTCTATGCTACAAATGAAGAGACACAGATAAATGTCACCCCTGGGAGGCTCCTTTGGAGACTTTTCATGTCCAGCACTATTGCTTTGGTTCACGTATTCCAAGCCAATGTTTTCATACCTGAATTAGGAAATTATGGATTTAACTGATGAATACATGCATATATTTTCATGTATTTTCAACAAATCACGTGCGTGTTAGAGGTTCATCTGCAGTGCAAGGTTTGGGGATCACTGGAGTACTTCTTCCTGGTCTGGAGACTGGACTGGAAGGCAGCAGAAGCCTGACAGTAAAACCTTGTTTTTCAGGCTGATGTGAAGAGGGCAGCGTGCCCTGTGACCCGGCTGTGACAGGGTGTGCAGGGGAGCAGAGCTCAGCGTGTGTGTTTGCACGCACGAGTTTTCAAGAATTCTGGCTCTTCCCTTGGGAGGAATGCTCTTCACTCACCTTTTTCACCTCAGAGGGAATAATTACCAATGTTTGTGGGGTTTTTTTTCATTTGAGGTAGGTAATATGCAAACCATGGTGGCACATCCAGGCTGCAGTTTCAGAAAAATTTGCTTGAATTTAATGTTGATGAAAATCTAACGTTCCAACTTCGAGTCAATGCGTCATGTGTCAGGCTTTCAGCAGCATTAAGTTGCCAATACCTATAATAAAATCCTTATCCATCTGGCTATCCTTAGCCATAAAAAACAACAGAAAAATCTCAGCTACCATCCAACTCTAAACCCGTTTTCTTACTGAACCAATCTGGTTGTATCATATGCCATTTAAAAGCTCATATCAATAACAGAGATATAATCACTGCTTTTGTTTGAATATTCTGCCACTTAGTGCAGAGCTTTTCTCTCAAAATTTGCCTTGAGAAAGAGAGCATCTATTAGGGTTTTTTTTTCCCAAGTTGCATGGATAATTGATGTTTAAGATGTTCATAAGAAAAAAAAAAAAAAAGAGGCCTGCATGTAACTGATAGGACAAAGATTTTATATCCCCACAGCAGTTGTTCTGTAAGGGGACCAGAATTTCTAGGTTGTCAACTCTGTTGATTATTTGCACTCCTCTTGTACTTTGCCCAGCACTCAAATCTGATTGTCTTTTAATGTTGCTACAGAAGAGATTTTTTTATTACATTAAAAGCAAAATTAAATTAAAAATAAGGTTTGAGAAAGCAGCATTTAAAGGCAGAATATGAGGGGAATGAGAAAAAATATTTTTCCTTGTTGGGTTTTGTAGCTGTTAGCTACACAGAAGAGGCATGTTGAGGTTCAAAACATGTCTCTTCATTGCCAAATTCTGAAAGTGTGAGAGAGGACTGATTAAAAACCTCTTCAGTTCTCACCTCTACCTCTCCAGCTTCTGCCTTGCAGCCTTTTTCTCCATCCTCTGTACCTGCTTTTGGTTTTGGGCTCTTCTACTCTCATCTTTTTCCATGATGGTCACCTTCTCTCACTCAGTATTGTTTTCACACCTTCTCATCCTTAGACCTGCTCTGTCTTTTGCCTGTTCAAAGGAACATGCAGCACATGCAGAACTGGGTGTATTCACTGAACTTAGGTGACAAATTCTTATTCATAGATTGTTTCTGAGAATGGTGAACCATGTGTCCCAAGCTGTAGGGCTTGGTCAGATGGAAACTCCAAAAGCACAACCTGCTCATGATGGTACACTCAAGGAATTTCAGGTGTCCTTTATAGAGTTACCAGGTGTGACAGCCAGCAAAACCCATTCCTTCTACTTGTTTTTTGTATTATAGAGAAGGAAACATGCTTTTACATGCCCCAGTTTCTGAGATAAAAATGATCCATTACAGGTGAAGCTTTTAAAAATGAAGCTACCTATGCATCAAAATTAATGGAGTGCTTTCTTTGGAAAACATATAATTTTTTTTTAAATAGTTCCTTAAAAAGTAATCATAATTACAGGTGCTTCTTAGTAGTGATATTGAAATACAGGAATCTGGCTTCTTTTAAATATCATGCAGGACACAAAAAGAGAGAAGAATTAATATCACAGGCGGTACTATATTTCTCCCCATCTACCTGGACTGATGAGAATTCATTTTTTTTTGCTTGGACAACATTTTAAAAAGACAAAAAATTCAGCCAATACAATCAGCAAAATTCTTCCCCTTCATTAACTAAGTGCCCAAGAGACAAATGGACGAAAATGTAGGTTCCTGTATTCAAGGGGAGGTTGCAGATTAAATGATGCAATAAATTTACCCCTGGGCTCAAAGCAAATTTTCTTCTAGCATAAAAGTCACCTTTCAGATACATTGGAATTTTTACAGGGTGCAGACTAAAATGATGGAGAATAGCTCGTTAGAGGTATGGGCGAGATCATGCAGAAGTGGTGTGTGTATCTGTGGTGATTTCTTCCCCCTGTCACTGGAAACAGGCTGCAGGGGCATCATTCAGGTGGGGAGGAGAAATTCCCTGGAATGCTGGGTTGTCTTTAAGTATTTGAAGTTTAGTATGGACTCTCTGGCTTCCAACTCAATGTTCTGGAATGTTGTGCACAATTAGGTAAACTGCTAAAAGTCATAATTGTGATGATTATTGTTTTTCCCAAGGAGACTCCTAACAGTGCATTTCCCATATGTTATCCACTTCATGGGACTGTATGTCTTATTTCACATGGGCCTCGTTTAAAATATTCAGTACTGTGTATTTTTCATTTATAGCCAAATATTTCAGCATCTGAGAAGGCAGGTAAATACTGTTTGCCTCATTTTTGTAGCCGAGGCAGCTAGGGAACAAAGAAGTCAAAGGTTTGTTATATGAAATATTGGCATTTAAGCAAATGACTAGCAGTCTCCTCAAAACTGAAAGCATGACCTTTTGTGAAATGGCATTCTTTTATTGAACAAATGTGTTTTTAATGTATTCTGTTATAGCTGCTTGCTGTTGTGATTATACAAAATTGAACTGCCTTTTGCAAGTGAAAACTGCAGTGAGAACAAAGGGACTGACCTGGTTTTGACTCTTTATTCGCTTCTGCAAATGCATTTGTTGTAGCCTGTGCAAATCAGTTGCTGCAAATATTAAATCTCACCCTCTACAGTTTTGCTATGGGGCAGCCTCTAAGTCATGAGTTAGTAGTGAGAGAAATGAGAGAAACTTGAGCTGCAATGTTTTTAATGACTTTTTTTTTTTTTTAAGTAGAAGCATTTAGTTAAGCCAAGTAAATCCCTAGTATTTACTTGCAATTTAAACCCAAATGACAAACCAGCAGTTGCTGAGAACAGGTTATGTGGGTTCCTTGTGAAACCCCTTCATGAAAGAGACAACATCCTCTTTCCCTCAGCTGAAGGCTGGGAAAACAGCAGGTCAAATTTCTGCTTGTACCAAAGCCCCAACTCTTGGTAGTCCTGCAGCAAGCACAGTGTCACTAATTGTAATTCCTGACATTTCTAACTTGGAGGAGGGGACTGAGAAGGGCAGATGAAATCTATTTACTTTAGACAAAAATGGAAGGTATGTCCTTTGCTGAGAATGTATCTGCAGAGGGCACAGGCAAGAAAATAATTTCAGTAGTTCGTTGCTTAAAACACAAATATATTCCAGATCTTGAACATAAAACCTTGGAGCTTTGAATGAGTGTGCAGCTGAGAGTGTGGAGATAGGAAAACTGAACTTCTTTGGACACAACACTGTGTACAGTGTGACATGACAGCTGTGAGCTGGAGCTGCCACCTTCATCTCTGAAGGTGTCCTTGTTCTGAGCCATTTTGCTGCCGCTGTCTTGAATAGATAAAGCTGAGTACACAGCCAGAGCCCAGAAGAATATCCCCCTGACCTTATCAGTAGCCTTGCTTACATCTGTAGAGAGAGAATTTGCTGAGAAAGTACATGGCCCCTTCATTACAAAGAAGTGTGAGATGTTAATTACTGAGACATTCATTATTCCTTTTTGTCTTAAAGGAAAATGCCAGGGAAAAAAATGCATTAAAATTGGAAAGGGAAAGGCTGTCATCAGTAACTTTTGGACTAAAAATTTGGGATAGGCTGTTCTACTAATACACATGGAGGGAAACAGGCAGCCAGATAGACCCAGCAGAGGCTCCCCAAAGTGTTTGTGATCTTGAGATCCACTTAGCACATGCTTGGGTTGGTGGTTCCTGGGTCTGTTTATGAGGATATTTCTTCTGGCTTTGACAGATCCTTCCTCCTCCAGAATAACTCCCAGTCCATCCAGGGAGTATCTCTGTTGTATGCAATTTTAAATGATCCCTGCATGGGGAGGTAGCTGCCAGCCTTTCCTACAGCAACCATGTGATGGCTGGATGCAGTTTGGCAGCTTGTTGTGCCTGATCCATGGTGGTTCTGAAACTTAACTTCACCTGTTTTGTTGCCTTCTTATGTTTGTGTCTTAATTTAACACTAAGGAGTGATGAAGAAGGGTGGTCTAGTGGTTAAATGTAGTCGAGTGTCAATATAGAACAAGGAGCTTCTTCTGTCTCCACCACATCTATGGCCAAGGACAATTATTTAAGATGTCTGTGTCTCAGTGTTTTCCCGACCTTAAGGTCAGGATGAAAGGCTTCTCTGGGTTACTGAATCACTTGAATGCTTTGATTCCCTACAGAAAGAGATAGAGAAAATTTTAAAAAGTATTCCCAAATTGATACTAAAAATAAATAGCCCTTAATTATTCTGCTCCTCTCCACTTTGTCAAAGCAGTTCTGGTTCTCAGTGGAAAGAGGAAGCCCTGAACATCACACAAGATATACAAAGTCAAACAAGAGTCAATCTCCAGCTTTCTCTGACTACTCCAGTGAGCATTACAGTGTTAATGGTGAACAGCAGAGAAATGGCATATTTACTCATTCTGATTTCACTTGCTGTAATGGGAAATAATTCTCCTGGAGTCAATGGGATTGCAGCAGTATAAGAGCTGTATGAATTTCTCTGCCCTCAGGCTGATGACAAAAATTGTTTATGGCCATACCAGAGCAAACACATATGGGAAAGGCCTCAGAGCAGGGTAAGATTCTGTAAATGAAACAAAAGCAATGTGTTTTAGAAGTAAGAGCCTGAGGAAGTCTTGCTGTTTGGCTGGTATACAGACCTCTCCCCAATATTTTGCCTCTCCACCCCAGCACAGAGCTTCAGCTCTTCTAGAATCAAGCTTCCCTCACCAGCCACTGTCAGCTGGCCAAAATGGTTGGTTCACAATAAAGCAAAATGTTCAATCTCCATAAAAGATGGCTGCACAGGAGAGGTACTTGGAAAAGGGCAGCTGTTGTCTTTCTGGCTGCTCCAGCCTCATGCTTAGTGTTGGAAAGCAGAACAAAAGGAAAAAGATGAAGGAGGCTGAGGAATTGAGGGGACACAACCTGTTGCTGCAGCAGAGAGTAACACCCTTGTATGGCAAACTCCAAGCAGGAGGTCCAGCCATGCCCATGACATTCCACTCCCTGCATGGTGACATCCCACTGTGCATCCCAGCTCCGATGCTGGCCCTGGTGCCACAGAGGCTGGAGCTCATTGAGCAGTGGGTAGGGAACCAAAAAGGAGGGTGAATGCGAGGTAGGAGACCAAAGAGCAGTTCAGCAATATTAAGAATGAAATGGAGAAAATAGTGCTGCTTTTTGGCTTCAAGACAGTGATATCGACCATTATTCCTTAGGAAAGAAAAAACACAATTAATCTGGCCTTGGGACAATGTCAAGGCAGTTATCCAGGGAAAAGGGGATGGGAGGGTGTAGAAGCCACAGGTCACTGGGGGCAGCCAGGACAATGCTGGTGTCAGACAAGTGGTGAAGGACAGGGAGGGCAGAGGAGCAGAGACCCGTAAGGAGATCATGAAGGACTGTGCGTGGCAGGTGCAGGACAAACCAGGAGATCAGGCCCGGACAGCATGGATCCATGAAGTCCTAATTGACCAGCCCGACCTTCTGAGGCAAGGTAACCCATCTGGTGGATAAGGGGAAGGCTATGGATGTGGTCCATGGATCCATGAAGTCCTAATTGACCAGCCCGAACTTCTGAGGCAAGGTAACCCATCTGGTGGATAAAGGGAAGGCTATGGATGTGGTCTACCTGCACTTTGACACAGTTTCCGCAGCATTTTACTGGAGAAACTGGCTGCTCACGGCTTGGATGGATGCACTCTTTATTGGGTAAGAAACTGGGTGTCCATCTGGATGGGTGGGCCCAGAGAGAGGTGGGGAAGGGAGTTCCATCCAGCTGGAAGCTGGTCACCAGTGGTGCTCCCCAGGGCTCAGAACTGGGGCCAGCCCTGTGTGATGACTTTATCGATGACCTGGACAAGGAGATTGGGAGCACCCTCAGTCAGTTCACAGGTGACACCACCAAGCTGGGTGGGAGTGTTAACCTGTTGGAAGGTGGGAAGGATATGTAAAGGGGTCTGGATAGGCTGGATCAATGGGCCAAGGCCAATTGTATGAGGTTCAACAGGGTGAAGGGCTGGGTCACAACCACCCTGTACAGGGCTGCAGACTGGGGGAAGAGCAGCTGGAACGCTGCATGGCAAGGGAAGGACCTGGGGGTGCTGGCTGAGAGTGGCTGACATGAGCTGGCCTGGATCAGCAGTGGTGTGGCCAGCAGGACCAGAGCAGGGATTGTCCCCCTGTGCTCAGCACTGGTGAGACTGCACCTCAAATTCTGTGTCCAGTTCTGGGTCCCTCATTGCAGGAAGGACCTTGAAGTGCTGGGCAAGGACAATGGAAGGAAATTGCAGCAAGATGGGGGCTGGTCTGTGCTCCCAGGCAACAAGTGACAGGAGAAGGGGAAATGGCCTCAACTTGCACCAGGTGAGGTTTAGATTGGATATTAGGAAACATTTCTTCACGGGAAGGATTCTTAAGCACTGGAACAGGCTGCCCAGGGAAATGATTGAGTCACCAAAATTCAGGTATTTAAAAGACACGTAGATGTGGCACTTGAAGATGTGTTTTACTGGTGGACTGGGCAGTGCCGGGTTAATGTCTGTACATGGTGATCTGAAATGTCTTTTCCAACTTTAAAAATTCTATGATTCTTCAGTTCTGTCCCTACTTCAGAGCAATAGGATCTGCTTTGGGTCTGAAGGTGGGGGAGACTCAAAAGAGAAAGGAAGGCAGAGTTCACAGCTCCTTTTCTCCTTTCCTTTTCTGTCTCTTTTCATCTTACAATAGAGGATTTGGGTACATTCTACATACAACTCACCTGATTAGCTGAAAAGGATTATATTAATGCAACTTTGAGTGTAGGAAGTCTTAAATCAGCTTTAGTTTTACAGGAGCATATTAACTGCATTGCTTTTTTTTTTTTTCTTTTTAAATGACTACAAGCATGTCCTTGGAGAAGGTCACAGAAGTAACAGCTGAAACTTTTGTGAGCTTTGTGAAGGAGACTTCCATTTGCTGTTTTCACACCCTTGCCATAAAAATCCCTTTTCACTTCTTAAGTCAAGCCCAGAGATATCTGCTCAGTAAACTACAGTAAGAAACAGGCTATTCTTTGGGAGGAGCAGACAGCTTGCTCCAGGGAGTTGAGGTTGGAAGTTCCTCATTGGAAAGCTACCAGGAAAAGTACCAGTGCTGGGCTGGGAGAGGGTGAGTGGGATGAGGGAAGCATTTTTAAGGTATGCAGGGAATAAGTAGAGCAAGCCCAGGGAAGTGGTTGGACTTAGGGGATGGTCTTGCTGATGGATGCCTAAACAGCTACATCACCAGTCCAAAATATCTCACTTACTAAAGGCTGCCTACAACTTACTTATTTTCTTTTTCCAACAAGGAAAATATTATGTCTTGTGGGAAGTTGTGAGGATGACATACCCAAGACCATTGCATATTTGATCACTAATCATATAAAGTAAACATCTTCTAAATATTTCCAGCAACATCTGTCCTAGTTTAACTACTGGTTTTTGTTGCATTCCTTTATGGAATAATATCCCATAAAGCAGAGTGAGTGTCACTGCCATCCATTACAGGAATTAAACTTGTGGGATTTTCCTGCTTATAGAAGCTGAATACCCTTCATCCTTTAGAAAATGCTTTCTTCTCACTTTATGCCATTGCATAATCCTGATTGTCCAAAAATTTCAGTGTTTGCCTATGATCTTACATACTTAATATTTGGCTCAGATAAAAAGGGAGCACAGTGAGATAGTGATTTCTCTCACAACGAGGGGGAGAATGCAGGGAAAAAACCCTACACCAATATAACAGAAATACAACCTTAATTTTCTAGGGGTAAAAAGATAAAAACAAATACAAAAAAAAAAAACCCAAACAAACAAAAGAAAAACCCTGACCAACCATCTTTGAGCCAGTAGAAGAGATTGGCCTCATACTCCAAAGGAGAAAAAAGAATTCAATAAATGACTTAAAACTGAAAAGAACAAACAATAGCAATGAAGAATGTGGACAGAACTCCCCCTATAGATGAGGCCACTGAGACAAGGCACATTCGTCCTGTACTAGGATATATAGATTATATGTGCTATAGTAGGGAGTAACGTGTTAAGCAGGTATATGTGTTGACATTTTGGAGGAAAATATTTTATTTCTACTGACAGGCACTGCCTTCTTGGTAGATTTGCCAAAAGCCAAACTTTTTTACAGCAGAATTTAGAATGTGTAGCAATTCTGAGCAGAAGTGTGGGTATATATCACAACTGAGGTAATGCCTTTCTGTCTTTGAAGAGAAACTTTTTTTTTTTAGAGTAAGAAAAACAAAGAGAAACCTTTGGTGTTACTGGAGTAATAGAATTCCAGCAGTTCTAAAAAGTTCTGGATGGGAATTCTCTGTGAGGTTGAATTCATAGAAAAGTTTTTTTGAGACCATGAAATACCAACATATATTAGTCCTTGAACTACACTGCAAAATCCAAATTTTTCACTCCCAAGAAAGAGCAACCCCAAGAAATGCAAGCACCTTATAGCTCTGTCAGTTCTACAAAGAAACGGAGGTGTGCCAAATCCCAATTTTCCTATAGGGATGTTTACCCCTCCTGTATCATCCCAGAAATGTCTCTGGTCCAAGTTTGATATACTTTAAAATGAGAGTAGCTGAAGTTGGGCAGAAGAACAAAGGTTGTGAGGGTGAGAAAAACCCCATCATTTCATAATAAGGCAGAAGTTCCAACATAAGATGGGGCCAGTCTGTTTCACTGAGTTGTTGCCAGCTCAGTCCCCCCTGTGGCAGAAGTTCTCTTTGTCCATGCAAGTGGTAAATCCTCCCACTATTGATCTAAGGGTTGGAAAAGAGGTGTTTAGCATTTCAGATCGTTTTGGCTCAGTCACCCAAGAAAGAGAGAAGCAAGGAGAGGACAGCTGCATGAGGCTGGTTTTCTTTATGGGGATTTTTACCCCTGGATGAGGTTGACTTGTTTGCTGATGGTCCTGTGTTGATTGTCTGTATTATCAATGTAAATCCCCTCACTTCTCATCAACAGGGAAACCAGTAACCTAGCATTGCATTGCTAATATCACAATTTCTCTTTCCTGCAAAGGGTGCTGGACTCAGGAGTGAGACAAAGGGTAATGGGCAGTGGGACTGAAACAGCAAATACAACTATGTTGTTTTGGTTTTGTATTGTTTTTGTTAAAGCTGAGATGTGGACTCTGCTAATCAGAGATAGCAAGACTCACCTAAAGATACAGAGTTAGTTTCCATAGCAATGAAACCTATAAGTTCTCAAAATAGTCGAGTCTCTATTAGGCTTGAAGTAGATAAAAATAATTTGCTTACATAAGGGCATGCCAGATCTCATGCAGCAAAGAGTTCAGTTTTAAGCACATGGAGATAATGGGTCTCCAAAAGTACCTGAGTCTTTTATTTGCCTGGGAAAGAAACACTCTTGGTGTGAAAAAGAAAAGTGCCTTTATGTCCCTGCCTGACTCTTTTTCAGCCTTGATCCCCTTGCCCAGGAGGTTTGCCTGTGCTTTCTGCTGTTGTGCTACCTTTAATGCAGGCTTTGGGTTTTCCCATGGGGCAGATTGGTTCCATTTCACGGAGAACAAGAGGCAGCACTGAGCACTGCTGCCTCCTGCAGACTCTAGCTTGGCTGGAGGGGCTTGGGACCCTCCACCTCATGGTTTGGGTGAGAGCAAAGAGGAGGGAGCACGCTCTGAAAATAGGTGTGCTTAATTAGGTAGGTACTTGCAGGAAATATCCTCATCCCTTTTCCTGTCTCTCCAGCAAGGTCTAGGTGGAGTTGCAGAGACCTGACCAATGATGCACTGCATTCCCTAACCACAGACCCTGCAGCATTCCAGCTGGAATGGCGAGAAGGGAAGGAGAGCTCTGCCGCCCCACCACGCAGAGCACTGGTGTGCTGCACCCAAGAGGTGTGGCTGGCCACTCTGGTGCTGTCCCAGCAATGCCACACTGGCGTTAATTGACCCACTGGAATGACATTGCAAAGGCAGAACTGCAAATTTAAAATTCTTCTATTCCCTATTTTCCGTTGTTTTGCCGTAAAAAGGCAAAGGAAGCCACCAGTAAACATGCTTGAGCTGAGTCCTTTTGTAACCAGTGGTACTAAATCATAGAATAGCTTGTGAAGCTGATCTCTGAGGACATCATGTTCCTTTAGAAAAATCTGAAATATGTTCCATGTACTCATGAATTGCACCAAAGTCATTTAACTTAGAAAGGCTTTTCAGAAATTAGCACTGTTTTCAAGACCAAGAGAATCTGAAAAGAATCAGGACTGAAAGGTATGTCAGGGAAAGCAAGAAGCCAATGGCAAAAAATAATCCCCTGAATATTTCAGCTGGTTTCTAAAAAAAAAAAAAAAAAAAGTGTTAATGACTCTGAGCATATTGGGAAGATCTAATTTAATTTTCTAATAGCACAACCTTTAGTGAGACACTCCATTAACTAATTGAATGCATTTCATTTATTTGTTTCTAACTTGGGTGACTTTGTTTTCCTATCCACCTTCCTGTGGTGAAAAGCAAATAAAATATTCCCCAACAGCAAATTGCTGTTCCTTTGTCCATCCATCAATTTAAACTAGGATTACTTTCCAAGCACTTAATAAGGTGCATGTCTTATGAGAGCTTTATAAAAAATGACAGAGCTGCAACGCTGCCTGGTGGTGCTGGCTGCCTTCCAGGGATGGACCGAAGACACCATGGAATCACACACTTCATGGAAGGAATTTTTATGCTGTAGCTTGTCACCAGGCTACAAGAGTCTC
Organism: Fringilla coelebs; assembly: GCF_963513975.1. NCBI lineage: Eukaryota > Metazoa > Chordata > Aves > Passeriformes > Fringillidae > Fringilla > Fringilla coelebs. The sequence continues at coordinate 41,103,643 of NC_140032.1, read as the reverse complement.
AGCAACACACTACTATAACAACCAAAAAAAGCAGTAAGTTGACCATGGCTTCCTGCTCCCAGCACATGAGGAAGCCAACCCATGCCACAGCTTAGAGAGCAATTACAGCTTTTGGAGACCAGCTGGCCCAGCTGTTCCTGGGGCTGATGCTGCTACCAGCAAGGTGGAGTTCAGCTTGGAGGAGCTGCTCAGGCTTTTCCTTGGGCCTGTCTCTCGTGCCCAGTTGAGCTTCTGGCCCCACCTCTGCTGTTCCATGGTGCACAAGCAGGCAGTGGGGAAAAAAGAAACTGCTTGCAGTGCTGTGAGAGCTCCTCGTGCTGTGGATCGCCGCGAAGGGGAGCCCAGCCCTGGGCAGCAGCTCCTGTTTGCAGCATACAGAGGTGAGTGCAAAGGGGAGGGAGAAAGGGGCTGAGCAGAGCTGTGTCTGTGTGTCTGTCTGCATGGGCTTGCCCTCTCCTGCAGCACATCTGAGGCAATGCAGAGGCATGGTCACGTCTGCTGAGCAAGAACTGGACCTTTCCACAGTCCTGGGAGCAGCTGGGCATGCTTGGACACCTGCTGTGGCTGTGAAGGCACTCCAGTCATCACCTGCTGCTGCCCAGGGAAGTTCTAGGAAATTTGGGCATCTCTCATTTTCCTGTGGAGGTCACTGCCTTGCATGCATCAACATACTGTGTTTCCCAGTGTTATTTTTGGGGGAAGGTGAGAAGATACAATGAAACTCCTTGGGCAGTCCTTCTTTATAAATGCCCCTAGTTTGTTTCACAGCTCTGTATTTTACCTAGATTATGAATACCTCAGCTGTCAAAGCTTCTGGTTTTTGCAAACCCTTTACACTCATATATTGCTGAGGTGGTGTAAGTTCTTTGCACATGCATGGTTTGGTGGAAGTGTTCTGCCATTCTCATAAGGCCATTTTCTACTGCCACTCTCCAATTTCTGTAGTGCTGTCCTAGCTGTAGATGATTACTAGTTTATAAACATGAGATTTCTTTCAAGATGTGTTAAAATAACTGGCAAAATTAATTCTCATTGAAAAAGGAAATAGGGTTCTGTAAAAGAGTGCTCTCTCATCAAAAGGGATTAAATATTCTCTAGAGAGCTCTTCTAGCTGCTTAAAATGTATTGTAGTTTAACTCTGGAATACTTCTATGGATTTATGACAAAATATCAGCTCAATACTTCATTCTCAGCAGTTTTCTGCAGCAGTTTGTGCCAGTGGTAGGATTTCATTAGATCTGTTGAACTTCAAAGTCAAGTATGCCAATAATTTGCCTATTCCAGGGATTTTCAGAGTAGCTCTTTGTAGGGCAGTAATCAGAGCAAATGTTAAAAAATTAATGAGCGGTTGCCATGGACTTTGGCACCAATGTGTTGCTTCATCTTCACCGGCCTGTCAAAGCAGTATGTTCTGCCACAGAGAAACAGGAATGTGGTACAATGTTAACCTTAACACATCTGTGACAACCTCAGATAGCACTGGGAAAGAAGGCTAGGTCCATTTCCACCTGGGAGATTCAGAAGAGATGTGACTATGAAACCAGAGAGTGTGAAAAATGACAATCCCTAGTTGCTTCTACATCGTGCAAGTGCTGCAGAGGCAGTGGGCTTGGCAGAGATTACTCCTTTAACATTTCCCCAAAAAATTATCTAAAGAGGTAATAAAGCATCAGTTAGAGAAATGCCTTCCTGCAGAGCATTTAAGCAGAGGAACAGTAGCTGAAAATAAGGGATTATTTGAAATGCATCTAAAGGTCACAAATGGAAATCAGAAAAGGGATAAGATCCAAAGTTCATGACAGACTGTACCTCTGAGGTCATGGGACACAAATACAGCCAGGATAGCAAATATCACTGTAAGTAAGTCAAGGTTCAATTTTCAGTAATAAGCTGTATTTTAAACTTAACTTGCTTGAGTGAGATAACCACATGTATTACATTTATCTTGGGGAGAGAAGCAGCAGTGCAATGTATGTGTTTGTCAGCAACACTTCAAATAGTCTTTATTTGAATTCCTGTCATGCTTATCTGCAGGCAGGACTTGGACCATATGTTGGTAAAAGAATTGCTACAAATAGCTGAATCAGAGGCTCAACAGAACAGGGTGGCTTAATTGTTCTCCCTGAGTTCTCTGCTTTTCATCTTACTTGCTCAGTGCAATTGTTCAGGTCCTGTGCAATCAAACAGCACATCAGACGTAGATTAAGCAGTGACAATTGCTCAGGAAATTTCTTTTTCCTTCTCCCCCAGAACTCAAGTTGCTTCTGATTTGCCCAAGCTGTACCTAAGCTGTATCTGGGCAAAGCCTTCAAACTGACCCATGTGCTCCAGTTTGTCTATCCATTCACAGCTGTCCTTCCCTTCATCCCCACTACTCCTCCTTCCCTACATTTGTCTTAGGATGGTACTAAAATGATTGTATGTGTCTGGTGGCCTGTTTCAACTGCTGAAAAATTTAGACATGCACTTACAAAAATAAGCATCCCTGTTCCCAGCTAAAATCTAAACCAAGATCCATTTGTGGATCACTGCAGGACTAGCAAGGCTGAGCATCAGGGATGCTTCTGCTGCAAGGGAGAATTGGATTTCTCTCCTGCAGGTGTCATAGCCCAGTTAGAAACATTGTGAGGAGACAGCTGGGTAGACATTGGTGCTTGGATTCAGGCACACAGATGGAGATTCTCATTCAAATGAAGAAGGACTTGCCAGCTCTTCTGTGGCTGTCACAGCAACCCACAGCACACAAGGGGACCCAGCTCCTTTTTCCTGTGCTGGGCACTGAAGGCTGGGTTCCCCACAGCTGCCCCCGAGCTGGCTCAGCTGGCAAAGCTGGGGACAGCAAGGCAGCCTGCACTGGGATGATGCTCATCACAGCAATCTGTAGGGGTGATGTTTTTGGTGGGTGTTTGTTTCTGGGCTTTTTTTTTTTTTTTAACCTGATAAAGCATTTTGAGAGATAAAGGGAGTGTATAGCAGGATATATGTCTGCATCTCAGATATGTCCGAGGAAATAAACCGAGTTTTTCTGTGGTTTTTTCCTCTGTCAGACATGAACAATTCACTGTACAAACTCTAGCAAAAGGAACAACTGCAAATTAGTCTTAAATTTTTGATTTGGTTTGATTCCACTGTGCCACTTGCACTAAAGGGCGATGATTTCTGATCTGAGGGAGGGGGGGTGGTTTGAGCTCCTGGTCACTTCTGCCTATGCAGATCAAAATAGATCTCCAGTGATCTTACCTGCTCCAGCTGTGTGAGCTCAGGCTCAAGTTCACAGAGTCAAGAGCCTCAAACCAGCTGAATCCATATTGCCTTCAGGGTCAAAAGCTCAAATCCCTGACACCACCTCCCTTGCACTTGCCTTTCCTTGTCTGGACAGGCAGGCTGACTGTTTCTAGAAAATGCCATCAACACCAATGGAGAATTTGGGCCGAGCGTGAGGTCAAGGCTGACATGACAGAGCAATTAGAGAATCAGCTTCTGGAATCAGTGGCTATTAAACATCTGCAGCCCAGACAGCATGGTGAGTGGCACAGAGCAGTGTTGAGGCTGAGGGGCTGTTAGCTGAGCCAGCAGCTCCTCCCTCCAAAATCAGGCAGCTTTTGGGAAGAGATTATCTGCCTTCCACTCCTCTGCCCCACCACGGCCATCAGGTGTGGCAGGGCAGGCAGGTGTCCTCTGGGTTGGATTTGGACCATGGGTCACAGTGCAGAGCTTTCTGTGTCAGCACAGGGTTTATCTCTGTGAATGCATTTAGATTGTTACTATTTGATAAAAGCTCAATCAAATTGGCATTTTAAGGGGTTTTGGTTTAATGGCCCTAACTGTCATGGAAACAAGCTCGTTCAAGAAAGAATAAACTGGAGTAAAAGCCAGAAAAAGAGGTAAAAGACCTGTTTCAATCAGTAGCTTAAGGAACTCTGCTCCTTGGGTCCAGTGTTGGGTTTGTGAGCAGCCAGGCTGGGGAAGACAAGTGCAGTTGCACAGAGAGCATTAATTCCACATGCATTGCTGACCAATCTCACTGTGCAACCTGTTCAGGCTTAACTGCGCTCAGTCTGGACACCACACTTTGTGTTGAAGTCTGTTATTGCTTAAAAATTAAAATGAAGTGTGACTTTTGCCACCATCTATCGTTTTCTTTGCTCTCAGTGAGCGCTTGTGCAGCCCTACAAATGTGGATGGCACTTCACTGAGCAGGGAAATTGCTTCCCTGCAACAATTGCTCAGTGTGGGGGTGGTGGAGAGTGAGGGCAAGGGCTTCTTGTGGTGGGATTGCAAGGCATGAAAGCTTTGGAGGTGGGAGTGCAGAGCCCTTTTGCACTGCATTGATTTTCACTCTGGCTATTTTGGAATAAGGCTGACTGATTATTTTTTGTATTTTTTTTTAATTTACTGGAAAACAGCTCATGCTATTTATGAATTTGGGTTGAGTTTTGCAGAACTTTCAAATGGGAAAAAGAAATGTGTTGTAAAAATGGTTTTAAAATGTCTTTTATCTTTTTTTCCCCTGTTTTGAAGGAAACATGAGTGGTTTTGGTTTTCCAATCCCAGAAAAAATATTTTTGGTTTAGTTTATGCAAAATATTTTCTCTCCTGTGTTTTCAAATTGACTGGCCAAATACAAATAACAGGTTCTTTCATCCTTGTTTGTGCAGACAAAGACACTGTCCTGTCTCTCTGTGTTTTAACAAAGGAATTTTCTTTGCATTTATTTAAACTGATTCTAGTCTGTGTTCTATCAGAAGAGCTACTGTATTCTTTGTTGTGTAAATTTCACCGCACTACAAAATAATATTTATGTCTCTACAAAGACATTATTTAAAGCATCATCTAGAGAAATGACACTCAAGAAACCAAAAGCATTTGTCTACAGAGAGGGTGCATTTGTTTGGTGCAATCAAGGAGACAAATAAGGGTTGCAAAGTGTCATCTCTATGGTGACAACATTAAGGCCCTTGTTCAGCATGCAGTCTGCTTTCACTTTCAAAAATTTGGGGTTGTTAACACTGGCAGGAGCCCTGTGAGCCAAGAATTACCACTTTGTACAACATGTTTGAAAGCATTATTCTAATAAGTGGGTGTCTGGGTGTCTTAAACACAACTTGGTTAGAATATCTCAACGGTGTATCTGTGTTGTAAATATAAGCACTGTGTTTTATCTTAAAATTCGTTAAAGATCATATGATAAATCATGAGCTAGAAATCTTATTTTCCTAATAAATTGTTCTAAAAGCTATTTAACTTCACTAAGCAGCTTAAATTGTTTTTATTTTAATCTCTGTTGAGAGCAATAGCTGCAGATCAGAAATGAGAGCAGTGAAATTTGTTGATGCTTAGATATTTGAGAGAGAGACCTGGAATCTATGTCTGCTATTGATTTTACATGAAGAAAATGGTTCAGATCCATTTTAGTACTGGAAAAAGCCCACTTGGAAGTACAAAGTAGGCCATAAAATCTATAGACTGTAAAAAAGAAAGGCCATTGAATTCTGAGGGTTCATTTATGAGTAGATAGCTGATAATGGAAAAACCTCTGTACCCGTATGCTAAATCGAACTTCTGTTGCCGCACACGGGGCAGGGGGCAAGGCAGGAGGGCTTCTGGTCACCTGGCAGAGCTCAGCTTTTGCTGGCCTCTCTCATGGCCAGAGCTGCAGCATTTCAGGCTGTGGTAGCACGTTTTGTGCAGCAGTTTCTCCTGCAATTGAGAGATACCTTACATCTCCCTCCTCTGCTGCTGAAACCCAGGCTGCGTGCCGGCACACGGCAGTGCCCCGGGATGTACCTGCTCACAGAGGACAAGTCTTTCCCAAAAGACTGCTGCCTCCCAGGTAAGGACACACAGCTCTGCACAAGGGTGAAAAATGCCCCTTAGCACTCTGCATTGCTGCTGGTTTGGTGAGAATAGAAAGGATTCCTGTTAAATTCCGAGAAGCAATATCACAAGTAGAGACCAATTTCCCTTCCCCTCACTGTTTCCACTTAATGAATTATGTCTGTTTTCAACATGGTGTATAAGAGGCAAAACCCATGAATAACTTATGTACTTCCTCTATTTTTGGGGCTTTAAGAAGGGTACACTTGGAAGGATATAGAATGTGCAATGTAGACATGCTGCAGCATGTTGTAAGAGCACCTTAACTATTGGAAAAGCTCGTTTAAGAAAAAGAAATTGTAGCATATTTTAGCCCAAAATAAATCAAAATTCTAGCCTGTTCTGGGCTTGTAAAACTACTATGCTGTAAAGATAACAATGTTAAATATAGCCCTATCATCACATGGGAATTTGCATGCATATGTCTAAGAAAAAATGTGGTGTGTGTCATATCCACGTATATCCATTTAAATTATTTCAGAAATCAAGCCATATTTATTATAACCTATTGCAAGTGTGAATTCAGCTGTAGCTAGATGTGTAAGAGGTTCAAAATAAAGACTAGGACAAGTGGAATGGGGGAAAATTTAGGGTGTCTGAAGCCTGTTATCTGCTTCTGCACCCCATGTTCTGCAGGAGGCCAACTAATGTGCAGGTTTGCATAATTACCAGGGTCTGTAAGCATCTGTGGGCATACAAACCCTCTGGGATTCTGGTCACACAGAGGCTGCAAACCTGATGCTTTGTGTGTCTCTGCGGTGTTTGGGAATCATCCAGGCGGGATCACTTCATGGCTCATATCACATTAGAGCTCGCTTCCTCAAACAGCTCCTGCTGCATCTCTGGCTGCTCTAGTCAAGTGGGAAAATGCAGCCCACAGCCACTCAGCCCCCTTGAAAGCAGACCTTGCATCATGTAGCTTGCTTCAGTTTTTAATTTATCTGCTGTATTCACTCTTGTTCCTTCCTTAGCCCGTGATTAATCCTGGCCATAAGGATGATTCAGAATGAAACTGCAAAGCAGAGCAAAACCTTTTTTCTGCCTCCTTCAACTCAGGTAATTTCATAGACAAAGTCTTTCTCACCTTAATCTGTGCTCCACTCTACAAGTGCTGGTGAAGTTGCTGAGTTTCCTCACACACCCCCCAATTTTGCCAGGGTTGTGATGTCTGTGAGGTGACACATATGAAGGATGGGGGCTGGGCACCACAAATAGTTGGGATTGCTGGTTCTCCCTATCATTGGAGATGGCTTTCCTGTGGAATGAGTATGCTCAGGCTTCCTTGTTCTGTGATCATGCGCAGCATCTGGGCCAAAAGACAGAGAAGTCAGAGAAACTCACTTTTGAAGTTATTTTTGCTATTAGCCTGTTTTAGTATGCTTTGTTTTCATTTATCTTACTTATAAAGCAACAATTTTATATAGCTGTTCCACTTTTCAAGGACATTGTACTTGTTATACCTTTTGCTAGAGTGTATCTCCAGCACTGGGGGTCACATAATCCTTTTTCCTGATGGAAATCTGGCTATTGAAAAAATGGTGTGCCATGAAACAAAATCAGAGTCCTGGTAAAAAACTACTTTTCATCATTTTTGATTGGGCACCTACCTGTTAAAATGGTGCTTTCAGTTTTATTTATATAAACATGGCTTTCACTTTTATTTATATAAACATGTTCAGGAAATGAATATGTATTGGCTAAAGATATGAATTTAAAGTAGCTTTGGTTTACTAAATTAGATTCCATGATTTTATTCTAATCCACAATTAAAATGGCTCGAATTCAATTTAATTTATCCCAATGCCAATTTAAAATATAGAATACAAAGTCATTCTGAATAACAAGACCCTGAGACTTTAAAAGACTTTTCATGTCATCCATAGATGCAGCTGTAAGGAATTTTAGTGCAGTTATGAAGAGGTCTGGATTTCTGGAATGAGATGCTGTCTGGGCTGACCAGTGTAGGAAAAGCAGAATGAAGCTGTACTCTCCATGGCTGGTGGGACACCTGGCTGGAAAACCTCACAAATCCCACCCAGCCTGAGCACCTGAGTTTTCTCTGGTAGCAAGAGAGGAGGCTGGAGGGTGAGGCACAGACCTCAGAGTTTCACTCCTGCTCAGGTTCACCAGCAGCCTCTGCAGCACTTCTTCATGGTGAGTGCAGCACAGGCAGTGGTATCTTTGCAAGAGCCCCGTGCTCACAAGGGTCTGGATGGAGGAAATATAAATAAATAAATAAATAAATAAATAAAGGGATTTTTTTTTAGCAACACAGAGAGCTTAACCTGAGGGCTGGTGATTGTGAGCTGTGTCTCTGTCCTGCTCTGACAGGACAAGAGTCTTATGGGAACTCATAAATCACCAAAGTCTCTGTAGCGTCAATTTACAGCCTGAGATTAGTATTGATATTTTTACTGCCAAAACTAAGGGCTGTTGCAGCTTGACAGCACACAAAGGCAGATTTTTTTCCTTAATGGTTATTACAAAGCACATGGATAATAGCTTCAAAAGAGATATCCCTAATTTAGAATGACCAAGTTGTTGAGATCATGATTCTCTGAGAGGCACAATCTTGTTACCATTCCCATCATCACTTCTATAACTGGGAATTTATAATGATTCAGCCTTTGGATATAATTTAGCCAGACAAACCCCACACAGATTTCCAGCTGAGGAGGAAAAAATTGTGACAAAAATGCAAAGGTCTAGAAATATTGCATTGATATAGTGGAGCACAGGTCTTTCTTTGGACAACAAGCAGAGTTCCTTCTGCACTGCCCTAAAGCTTTGTCACACAGAGAGAATGTAAAGCACAGTGTGGATTCAGGCCTCTGAAAAAGCCACAAACCACATTTTTAGCTAAAAGGAAAAACATTAGAAGTGTACTGAAAAAGTCTCCTACCAGAGCAGCGGCTGATGATGCCAGATGACTTCATTGCTGCTATAGATTTAAATCAATTCCCTGCTGGTTTACTGATATTTACTCTATTGCTTTAGGTAGTAGAACTGTATTGATCCAGACACTGGACAAAAAAATCATCCTCCAAACTATCATAGTTATCAGAAAATAAAAACAGAAATGCAAAACAGGAGGGTGAGATTTCACATGGAGCTGTGAAGCTTGAATATGGGTGAAGCAAAACAGGAACAGATAGGAACTTATTTGTGAAGCGTTTTAGAACCAGAATAGTTTCTAAGTTTCTCAGTTAATCATAGTGGATAATACTTGACTCCTGTTCTTAGGCAAGGGTTTAATTTCCAAGCCAATTTCTTCATGATGCATATTAACTGAAAATCCATCACATTGTGCAGAGGCAATTAAGACAAAGATCTCTCTAACACAGTTCAGAGTCAGACCAGCCTCTCAGTAAAGGTCAACAATTTTGCTTTGTCTGTGTTGCTTTAACAGGGAAGGGCACCTTTTAAAACTGGATTCAGTCCTTTTCAGCATGGGGCTAAAATTTGAGTAGACCATGCAATGCTTCCCTTAACATCATGTCCATATTTCCAGCATCCTCTAATCAGCAGCTGAGCTCTGAGGAGCAGGTACTACCTGAGTGCACTTCTCTGAGTTAATAGCTGATGCACAGCTTGGTTCCAAGCCCTCTTCATTAAAGGGTCTTGCTAATATATAGCATTTTTCAGTGTTATTTAGAGATTGTGGGGAAATCTTCCTTAAATTGTTTCACTAATCCAGTTTACAGCACAGCCTCAAAACAATCACATTAGCACAAGTGCAGAGGCAGTGCCCTTGTGATTATGTGCCATAGGTGCAATAATGGAAAGCAGGAGCCTCCAAAACCAGCTTTGCTGCCAGAGAAAATACAGGTTGATTTCCATCAGGTTTATTATTGTCCACCTCTGTTGTGTGAACTGTCCTGTAACTACACTCACCTTTTCAGAGAAGAATACACACTAATTACATGCGTTATTTTTCTGTCTGGGCTTCAGAAGAAACCTTGTGTTTCAATAATTGGTAGTAATGGCATTATAATTTAATAGAAAGCCATGCAGTCTCTCAGTGCTTCCCACTGTGTGATTAACATTCTGTAAGGAATTCCCTCCTGTTTGTCATACAGAAAGCAAAGTTTAGACTTTTGTTCTTCCTTGCAGAAGGAAGGGAAAGGGTAAAAAAAGGAAATCAATTATAAATGTTCCATTAATAAGGATGAAGATGGAATATATCTGTCACTGGGAAAAACCCTGGCTGGATTCCCAAGGGACTGACTGCCTCCCAACAGTTTTGGCTTAGCAAAGGCGTTTGAGCGTTGGGCTATTCTTGGTCAGATAAAGAGAGGCAGAGCTGGCAGCTCACGCTCTGTGCAGACTTGAAATCTCTGCAGTGTGCTCCCTAGCTGGGTCCAGATGCACTGATTCTCCAGGCACATGAAGGACATATTTATTTGATCAAGCTTTTGGAGAAAGCTGTGGGTATGTTCCCAGAATGATGAATGGAAGAGATGATAGTAAGAATGACAATTATTTCAATAACACTGAGACTCGTTTTCCTTTTGTTTCACTGTTACTCCTGAAATATTAGCTATAAGCTAGGACATTAAATTGTATTTATACTAATGTAAACAAATAATCATATGAATCTGAGCAGTCTTATTCCCCAGTAAGCACATATGCTGGGAGGGCATATTTAAAAGCACAGAACCAAATCATTGCTAAATACAGAGCCACTGCTTAAATTTACAACACCCTTTAGGGAATCTCCTACTCCCTCAACAACAACAAAAATAGTTCATTCTACTGGCCAAATAGTAACTTCCAGATGGCATTAATGTGACCAGCTGAAGCTGGTGGTAGGGATTGCTAATCGTGGTGAATATAGTTGTGCATATTTTGTGTAAAGTTTCAGAGAATAAAGGCTAAAATTGCCCTTGTCACCCTGAGATGAACATCTTTAACCTAACTTAAACCATATAAATATATAGCAAATACCATGGGTTGCACTTGGTATTTCTCTGATTAGCTCTTTTCAAATTAATTCCATGTGTGGACTTTTCTTTTTCTGTAGTTCCTGGTTCCAGTTTAACTGAAACATCCCAATTGCTTTCCAGGATGAAATGGCCACAGCTGGTGATATCTAGCAATAGCTATTTCATGATGGCTTAATGAAAAGCATAAGCAGGCCCTAGACATGTGTTTACAACAGAGCCTATTAATTTCCACACAAGCTGAAGGTACTCTGTGATTTTGCAGGAAGAGTGAGCTGCTCAGAAAACAGAGCCCCAGGACTTGTGATTCTAAATCACTAATGAGAGGGTTTTATATTATGTTTTAAAATTGGTAAGTCAAGCCAGACAAAGTGCTAAATATTAGCTTTTGAACAAAAAAGTTAAGAAATAATGAAAAGCTGTTCTTTGACAGACTATAATTTCATTGCTCCAAATACAAATATGTCTCTCCACTCATCAGGGACAGCATAGCATCAACATTTCCTGCATCTCTCTGCTGTTTTCTCCCTTTGTTTGCTGCCTATCTTTAGAGAAAAAGATACCTAGGGTATCTCAGCCTCCTGAATACCCCCCTGCAGTCGCAGAGTTCAGCTGCTTGGTGTAGGAGTCCCCCCTCTGAGAGCTGCCCTGAGGCCCCAGCCATGGATGGGATGCCATGTGCGTTTCCTGCAGCAGTGCCAGTTCCAGCCCCTCCACCTGCCCACCTGGGGTGCCAAGGGCACTGAAACAACTGCTCCTCAACCACCTGGTAAAATGGTTTTGGGGTTTTTTCCTGGTTTATTTTTAACACAGATTAGTTCACTGATCTCATTTTCCACGTGGCCCCAGGGGGTGCCTTGGGAAGAAGCAGCTGTGCCAAAGCAAACAGCGTGAGAGGAGAGCAAGTGGCCGAAGGTGGGAGCGCTGGGCTGGCGCTGTCCCAAGGAGCGCTGCAGCCGGAGCTCTGCTCCCGCCCGGCATGGCCAGGGCTGGATGCACCCGGGGGCTCTGGGTGTGAACCAGGGCTGCAGCAGCCAGCAGGTGAAGGCTGCTGCAGAAGGATGGTTTGATCTTACAGCATAACACTTCTGGAGACTCTGACATCACAAATAACAAATCAGCTGTGGCACTTGCATAGAACTGTGGCTCAGACTCGTGTATAGTCATGGTTCTTCTTTAGCACTTTCCTTTTTTACATATATGTTATGAAGACAGGAAAAAGGGGCCCTTAAAACACAAGAAGTGTTCTTTTAATACCCCAGTTAGATATCTTCAAAAGGTAACTGCAATGTATCACCTGCACTGTGCTTCAAGCACTATTTAACTCTGCTTTTTTCAGCTTATCATTATTTTCCCAAATTCCATTAAGAGTCTGAGGCTGGAAAAGTGCACAAGAAATAAAAACAAGCTCTGCCTTCCTGTCAGCTGTTAACAGTCTTTCAAGCAGCTAATCAGAATGCCCTGTGAGATAAACAGAAATTATATAGTGAATAAGTCCAGCTTGGTCAGGTTTATTACTTAGTTTACCATTTTTTCTTCCTTGAGAAGATGGTTTCTGAAGCTGTATGAGAAGGTCAAGCCCCTTTTGACCTTAGGGTTGTGAGCTGGATCAGGAGATCAGTAGAAATTCTAGGACACAGCTGTAGAGGTATGTGAGTGCATTATTATTTTAAAAATTGGATCCTGACAAGGGAATACTATATTTTGTTGCAATCAGAACCCAGAAGCTCACAGATATTATGGGGTAAATAAATCCCATTTTATTTTTAAGGAATTATTTAAGGGATTTTAAAAAATAATCTTCTTATCTTTAAACCACTAGAAATGGAACAGTAAGCATAAACCTATCTGGAATATTAGGAACTTGGAGCACAGATATTTGGTTCTTTATCTAAAGAGTCCTATGCTGCATATGAATAATATGCTAATTATGAACCACTTGCTAACTTGTAAATCTGCAAAAACACACTTGCTTCACTACATGCAACAGAACTCTATAAATAATCAGGTGAATTTTACTTTTCCTTTTACAAGGTATCAGTGTCACTAATAGCAAGCTGTGCATTCTCCATTAGTGATTATGTTGCCGAGATGAAGTTACTTCTGGTGCTTTAAAAATAACCTTGACTGTTCCTCTTGTCTCAGAATTGCCTGGCACAAATCTTTCACAGGAGCGATGCCCGTGTCACACAATACTGTAGTGACATTATTGGATTAAAGACAGTCAGCAAGAAGAGTCCAAAGCACTTCCCTAGATAAGTTTCTCAGGAAAAGTGCTTTCTACAGAAAACCTATGCCCCTAAGAGAGTGTAATCCACCATCTACTGAGAATAACAGCAGCCTTACCATGATATTAGATAGAAAGCAGGGGAGAAAAGCTCTTTGGCAGAAAAACCTCTTAGGACAGCATGTAGCACAGAAGTTGGATTGAAATAAGGTTATCCAACTTGACATTTTTCCTGGAACTTGCTCAGTTTTTTTAATGGTATTAACAATGCTGCAGAAGAGTTGAGTAGGTCAACTGACAAGCTGTTTTCATCTCTGACTGCTATTTATACAACTTATACCCTGCAATTCCACCACTGTGTGCTCCTTCTGACACGGAGTGGGGACAGTATCATGTTGGCTTTTAGTGAACAGACAATTCAGTATAACCTCCAGGTATTATGCCACTGAATATATTGGTGCTGCAACAATATCTTGACTATCTTGTGCAGTTCTGATTCCCCACTCTTCTCAATCTCATTAAATGATCTGCTAAAAGGAAAAAAGATACAGAACGGGGTTGGTGTGGGTGTACTTATCTACCAGTGCTATTCAGTTAATCTTAAAAACTGAAAACTAATGGTAATCTAGAATCAAAGTCAATGTATTTGACTTCATTTCTCTTCAGGAAGTTGACAGAAATGTCCTGTTCTCTCTCAGAAAGGACTGAAAGGGGTGTGGTAGAGAGCTCCTAAATAATGATCTTTCTGAAGATGAATAAGGAGCAGTTGCAACAGTTCATAAGCCAAAACCTAGAATTAAATTCCTAGAAACATATTTAAATATCAAAAGGAATTTTTTTTCACACAGCTCATAGCTAAACCGAGTCACCTTTTGGCTCAAAGGAGTTGCAAGGCAAAAACCTGTGAATGAGACTTAAGAGCAATTCTGGCAAGGATATTAGATGGCAGGAATTTTTCATCTGACCCCAAACTACTGATTTTATGTCCCTGTGACTTGTACCTCAATAGTAGAAACTACTGCTGTATATAGCTTGAAGAGCACATACTCATATGTTCAGTGCTGCTGGAGCACATATACTGTATTGCGACTCAATTTATACTATCCACGTAAATATAAAAAAATTTATATATATACACACTATACGTATATAAATACAAAAATAGATTTTATATATTATCATATTAAAATTTATATCTAATTTAGTATTTCCTTGTATATTATGTAAGAATATATAATATATTCTTTATATATTCTTATGTATATAAGAAAGAAATAGACTATTGAAATACAATTTGTGCAATCCTTGTTTAATTCTTACAAGTTATAAGTACACTGAAATGTATCAGTTTCTAAATAAAATCATTGTTGAGCATGTGTCTATACACAGACCATTACTATAATATGAAAGCAGTTTCCAAAACACATACAAATTCTTTAAATAAAGGTACATATTTCTGTTAGCCCATCAATTATATTCTGGGTTCTGCTCGTTTACACTTGTACATTTGAAATTCAAATGGAACTGTAGTAGGATAACACCTCTGAAGCTGCTTTTAACTAGAAAGCCTGAGAAATCCTTGCTGATGCCCAGCAGGAGGTTTTCATTCAGCCCCTGGAGCAGAACCTCATTTTCTCCTTGAGCACTGCCAGGGTTTTTTCTTGAAGATGGAGGTGCAGGGCATGCTTCTCAGTAATGAATGAGAACAGCTGGGCAAGGCATAAAGGCTTCCACATTGAAAAAACATCCAGTTCATGTTACTGTTCCTAGGTGTGCATGTCTTTATGTGCCTAGCACACAATAAATAGTCCCTTGTGGCTGAAAAATACCCAGATACTTGATATGAAAAATGAGAACATCAAATTTATGTTTTTTTTCTTTTTAGGCATCAGTCTGTCATGAAACAAAGACTGTGGTGCCACTTAACATACATTTCATGTGATTGCTTCATCTTTCTTTGCTGTGCTGCCTGTGCTGTAATCCCCACCCTGTCATGTTTACCCACTGCACACACACTGGCAGTGCAGGCACACAGTGATGCTGCCCTTGCCCTGTGTCCCTGTATCCCTGGCACGTGCAGGAACACAGGGACAGTCCTGCATCCCTGCTCCAGGCTGGAGCATCATCCCTGCTGTGCAAAGGGCTCCAGACCCCGGCACCATCCCCTGCTCCCCGTGTGTCTCCCCGTGATGCTCCGTGGCAGGGTGGCAGCACAGGGGGAGCAGCCCCTGCAGGTGCCCTTGGAGACCTGGCTCCAAGTGGGGCCCACATTTGTTTCCCTGCATTTCATAAGTGTGCTGGATGCTGCCCACTGACAATGGAATTATTTGTCTCCAGGAAACTGGAGTTGTAGGGAGCCTGACTTCCTGGGTTTCAGCTGCTATTTGCTGCTTCAGGGGGTCTTTGTCCAAAAAGGTGGATCCTGGGCAGCACCTGTGGCTCTTCAGGGTCTTCCAGTGCATGAAATTGATCTGAGGACACTCAGGTCTTTTTCTAGAGTTGCTTTTTCTATGGTTCACCAAGTAATTTTGTTGAGATTTGGTTTTTTTGGTGCTGGCAAAAGATATGGAACAAAGGAGCCCCAAACAACAATCTGTCTGGCATGCCTGTCAGAGATGCCTTGATTTCTGCCAATCCTCCAGCTGCTGGTTCCATCTGTTGTCTCCTGATTTTTTTTCACTTGTAACCACCTTAGGGCACGAGCCACTTCTGTGTGTGTGATTCTAAAAGGACTGGTATGACACAATAGAAGTCCTCAATGCACCAGCAATACTACATATAATATCAAAAATGCTCAGCAAGAGATTTCCAGTATATTTCCAACCACATCTGAAATAAATTTCTCATTAATGAATGATCAAGAATATCAGCGTTCCTCACACTCTAGTTAAACATATGTGGCAGGTCTGATTTTTGTAGTGAAGTGTCTTTATTTCCATTTTAATAGTTTTCTTTTTCCCAGACATTCCTATGGGGCACTTTCAGAGCATTTGACTGGCAGTGCCTGCCTGTGCATGCCCACTGGCACATGCTGATCTTCTGAGTAAGAGCTGAGCTGGTGGACACTGGCTTTGAATCACCAAGGGTTACTTGTTCATCAACATTTTGCTGCTGTCTTCTCTTGACCCTTCAGCTGCTCCTCCCTGTATGACTCGCCTCAGTCTCTCTTCCTCTTCCCAAATGGGAAGTCTCTCTTCCTCTTCCTCTCAAATGGGAGTTTGGTCTCCCATTCTCACTCCTCCTCCCTTTGCTTTCCCACAAGCCACATTTTTCCGTGCTCTGTCATGCAGGGCTGGGAGAGCAGGCAGCCTCTGCCAGGCACATCCAGGGGCTGGTCACAGCCTCCTGCTGTCACTGCAGGGCTGGGCTGGGCTGCCTTGCAGAGAGCAAGCACAGGTGGGCTCAAAGGCTGGCTCCTCAAGCCCTTGTCTTCTGGAATAATGTAGCCATTGAAAATAGCAGTCCACTTGGAGAAGGGACCACTTACACAAGTGATGCCACGCTTGTTAGGTGTGTTCATGTTGCTGCTGATTTGCACACAAGAAGGGGGGACAACCTTTGTTTTTGTTGTCTGTGTTTATGCTGTGCAAATTTCTTTCACGACTGATGGTGGTCCACAATTCTCAAAGTAAAAGATCACTCTTCTACTTGGCGTGCTTGTAAATTGTGTAGAAAATGCCTAATAAATGACAGAAAGAGAGAAGATGGGAAAATACAGCTGCTGTGTCATTGTACTGCAGATTAAATCACATGATTTCAAACTTTTCAGCAGCAGCGAGACCAGCAAAGTCAGGAAAACCCATTGCAGAAGTAAATGCAGTTTTGAGGCAGCCATGGTGGACATGAGGGCTTCCTCAGGCCTAACAAATAATCTGTCTGGCTGGAGAGGTCTGTTTCAGAGATGGAGGGAGACATGATGCAGCACATGGTCTGCTTTTTCTATCTGTGTAGGCTTGCTTGCTCATGTTATTTTAAAAGAGCTTCAAAATGAACAGCAGATATCCCCCACCTAGGTGAATAATTTTGTTTCAGTCCACAGTGTGGCATCTCAATTTCAGCTGCAAAGACTTTGGCTCAAGATGCCAGGCCCTGTACTGGAACAGCTGAGATGTGGACATGTGCTCCTCTGCCATCCCTGCTGTGGAGGGGGGGAGGTCAGGAAATCAAATGTTGGGATTAGTAACACAATACACCACAGTAGGAAAATTCACCAGGGCTCATCTGTCGGATCCTGAACATTTCTGAGAGCATATTTGAAGCCTTTTGCTTTGGTGTGGGGTTTGGGGTTTTTTTAAATTGGTTTTGTTCCTTGGGTTTTTTCATTTCTTTTTTCAGCGGGCTGAGCTCCTCTATGGATTTCACTCCAGGGAGCCGTGGAAGAGCTGGCCTGCTCTCATGGAGCAACCTGCAGGAAGGCATAACAAAGACTAACAGAACTCTGAAGTAGATGACCTGCAGCCACATTAATTATTGATCATGTTAGCAGTTGATGAGTTGTGCTAAATTGATCTGTGGCAAGATAATGTGAATTAAAAGCTGCTTAAATATTTAGTTTTGGGCTCTTTCTAAATGGCAGGAATTTGAATTAAAGGCTACACAGGAGTCATGACTGGAATCAACTTTTCAGTAAAGAGAAGCTGTCAGAATAAAAGGTACTATCTAAATGTAAATCATGATTTATTAGAGGAGGAATCTCTAGCAGGTAAAGATTTTAATGGAGGACTGGAAATATTTCCTCACAAAATTCTCTAAAGGTAGGATGATAGATTAAGATTATTTTGTCATTAATTTAATTCCTCCATATTTTACTTTAGTTAAAGGCTGCTGCATCTGAGGTAGGGCACAAAGCATTGCAGGGAAAGAGAGAGACTAAAAGCCTGTAGGAAGTGAAGGAGGACTATTGGCTGAAACTCCATATGTTTGTTGCAGCACTGCAATGCTGTACAGCTGGAGCACAGCTTGAGTGAAATGAATCTGTAGATGACTGGTGAGAGGAAGTAAGGGGGCTAATTCTGACATTGGATACATATATGTGTGTGTATATGTATATATATCAGGCAAAAGAATTTGCTGATGACTCTGCACAGGGCTTGTAACAGAAGGGAGCCAGTGCCCTGAGCTAAAGTGCCTTTGTCAGTGAGATAAGTCCCACTGGAGAAAAATCACTCCCTCTGAAGAAGAGCTGCTCAGATCCCCTCAGCATGCTCAGATCCTACTGCACTGCCTCACAAACTATTTTGAAAGACTTTATGATGTCATTAATAGAGTTTTGAAGGCTGACATGCATTCTTGGTTAGTTCAGGTGCTGCAGTTCCAAATAAATCCTTCCCTGGCTTCTCCTAGCCTCTCTCCAAAGAAACATCCTTAATGTAAAGCAGTCTTGGTCCTTAAGTGGGAATGTGTTTTATCTCACCAGTTAGTGCAAACAGGCTTGAGTTATCTTTAGTGAGAAGAGAAGGCTCCTGCTTCTCCTACTGTGGTTTCTTCCTTACAGTTTGTCTCACTTCATTCCTTCATGTACCAAGAGCACTTTGGTATTCAAGGGTATTTGTCTTGTTTTTTCTCACCCTTCACAAAAGCTGTCCTCTGCTTAACATGCACATTTTTTCCTTCGGAGCCATTTTCCTCTGTAGGCTCTCTGAGCTGGCCAGCTGCCAAACAGTAGGGTGAGCTGCATGAAAAAGCCTTGATCATTGACAGGCTGTCTTACAATTTCTTTCTTGTATTCAAGATGCAGATGGATGTCATTAGAAAGGTTTTTACTTCGAATGTGCGCGGCTTGTCCACATGGCTGAGATTAGTGCTCAATACTCCTATAATGCTTTTCATCCTCAAAAGGACTTTACAAGCTCCAGCCCTCAAAACACCCCCACAAGGTAGGTGCCCGAGTTTTGTTATGTGTGTTATAACAAGGAGGGACACATGTTAGTAACTTGTTCAAAGATGAATGGCACAGTGAGCATTGTAAAGGAAGGAATTATTTACACTTTCCTAATGTTCTCCTGTGATGTGTTCCTATGAAAATAATAAGTTAAAAGACTTCGCCATGGCAACATGCCTTCCCCCATGAAAGAAGTGATTAGTGACATCAAAAATTAAAATGTATCTCAGGTTATAGTACTACTAGATAAAAATGCAGCACTTCTAAAATTTATGAGGCCAAATATGCTACTGCACTAAGCTTCAATTAATCCAGCAGAACTGGAGCCTACAGGGATCGTCAAAGAGACTCAAATTTGATAGAAGATTTGGAGCACTTGCCTCAAACCATACTTCAAAACAGAGGGAAATGATTATAGGAAGAATGATGAAAAATGCCTTCTCAGTTGAAAGGACAGTGCAGGATTATATTTTTCCTCTGCTTTGACTTCATGATTATAATTAAAACAGCTCCAGTAACCTGAACAGTCCCAGTATGAACTCCCTTCCACTGAAAGTTCTTGTAATATTGTACCTCATCTTAGTGAGGAGGCTGAAATAAGCTGTAGCAGCAAAAGATATCTTTATAATTATGTATTTGCACTGAGCATGACTGTGCTGACATGCTTTACCTTGCACAGGCAAGCCAGTGGAAGTTTCCAGCCTTGACCAGCACACGTAACCTGGCCAGGGCCACTCTGGGGTGTGGTTTCTAAACTAGGTGGGCAAGACCTCGAAGGCTGCCTGATAATCATCATTTAAGGTCTTTGTAGCCTCAGTGGCCCTTAGGGCTTGCAGAGGTAGCTGGGAAAATTGGCTTGGAAAGCAGGAGCCAACTTGGCCCCATGAGGAATAGTTGATAAGGCTGTGAGATGGTGAGGCTCTTCTGAATAAACCAGCAGGGGCTTGCTAGGGGACTGCACAAGGGTTTGCTCCACAGACATGCACCCACCTCATGCTTTCTGGGTAAACAGACTGCAAAGAGCCTGCCCAGCCCAAGCCCTGAGGAGGCTAAAGCTCGACAGGCTAAAGCAAGTGTATGTTTTAATTCTGTTCCCTCTTCCCTATTTTTTGATGCAGCTTTGCTTTCTTCCAGATTATTGGGGGTTTTTTTTTCACAGAGTGAATACTTGCATAGTTGTGCCAATAGAATGAAGGACTCTGCAGCATCTCAGGAAAGATGCAGAGTGTAACTGAACCCTCTGGTGTGTCACATAGGACTGCATGGTTGGTGCTGCATACAGCAGGGTGAAGGCTTGGAATGGTACAAACTAGTCATGCTTTTTTCTTTCCCCCAGAATACTTTGATATTCCATCTTATCTCCCTCTTGTTTCCCTAGGAGAGGTATCTGGCCCCACAAAGTACTCAGGAGAAAAGGGAAAAGTGAGTCATTTTCTGGTTTTATGACTACTATACAGTATTTCAGGTAAATTCAGGGAAATGATGGGCACATAAATTAGTGAAATTTTTCTTAAGGGAAATTACAAGTGGAACAAGTTATCACATTTTTATGGTTCCTACATCCTTAGCCTTTAATGCCAGCTACCTGATTTCACTTTATAATTGTGCAAGTGAGTGCATCTAGGCCAATTAAGTATTTTCAGTTGCTTTCAAAAGAGTTACAAATGCCTGCTAGAAGATGGAGATACCATATGATTTAACCTTAATCATTTGGGTTAAGGTTAAGAGATACTTTTTCAGGGCCATGACTTACCTGTATAGTTTTGAAGAAAAGGCACACGTGGTCATACTGTGAGGTATTTTAACAAATAGCTCAAAGCTATACATTGCTTTGGATATCTTCAGTACTTTTATTTCTCTTTAAAATTTGCTGAAGGAAAGATCTGCAAGCACTGCACTGCAGAATGCGTTCAGGCCACTCTAGTCCAGTTTTTCTCAAATGCCATCACATCTTCATCCACCTACAAATTCCTTTCTTATTTTCCACAAATTAGCCTTGGGACCTTCAGGTTTGAGGCTCCCACAAAGTGAAGTGCAACTTAATTCCCACTAGCACAAATCTTTTAAGATCTAACCACAGTAGGAAAATACTTCCCCTAATTTCAGTATTGGTCTCCAAATTCAAATGAACTGAATAGCTGTAGCATTATTGATAGTTTAAAAAAAATATATATATTTTTGCTTGGAAGGCTCCTCTTTGTACTTTGAAGGTCTGCTATATGTGGTTTTAATTGGTTGTATTTTTATTGACCAGGAGTATGAACCCACTATCAGGGTCAGAAATTTACATATAAGGTGAGGGGGACCCTCACTGGGAGTATAGTTTTATTTGAAGTACCTGTAATCCCACACTCACCAATATATATATTGGTGAGTGTGGGATTACAGGTACTTCAAATAAAACTTCAGAAAGTCTGTTTGAAAATAAACAAAGTATCCAGATGAATACTTGACTTCTGGAGCATTGAGAATGTTTTTGTAACACAAGGGACCAAGACAGATTAATTAAAGCTGAAATTTTCTCCTGTGCTTCAACTCCTCTGCTCCATAGCAAGAGGAATCTAAGCTCATACCTGAATGCGGTAGTAATGCAAATGCTCGAGGCAACATTGTTAGCTACTCACATCAACGGAATGAAGTTACACAGCTCACTTCCACCTGAGAGAAGAGCTGTTGGAACAGTTCGTGTGTCGCTAACGAGGCGCAGATGTCGCCATTGGGCAAACAGGGGCAGGGTTGTTTTGTTGTTCGTCATGCGGCTCTTCCCAGGGCACAGCTGAGTGCACCTTAGAGAGGTGTCTGTCTCTCTCTGGGAACTTCAAGCAGTGCATTATTTTTTTTAGCTGGAGACCATCCTCTGCTGCAGCCCTGTGAGAACTCCCTAAAAGCCCAGCAGGGATCAGAGACAGGGAGAGGGTGCTTAGCTGTGTTAAACTAGCAGGATTTTGTTGGTCTCATTGAAAGACAGGGGCTTTAATCAGAGGAGGACCTGGGCTGTAAAACAAAGAAGCACTGAACAGAAGAATGAGCCACACCAGCTCTTCTCCCGCTGAAGAATCTGCTTCCTCATGTGTGAATGCTGCTCACGCACAAACAAGAACATGTGGATGCCAATCTCCACCCTCCAGTTTATTTGCAGGAGGGTACTTGTGAAGTATTTCAAGACTTCCTTATCCCAAAGACTAAATACACAAGTCAGTCTCCATTCCAGCTAGCTTGAGCTGAAGGAAGAGAGATAAAATTTAAATATGGATAGCAGGAGTGTGGCTACAGTGGCAGTGCACAAGGCTCTTGTCATGCCAGTCGGGTGCCAGCACATGCCAGTAGTCTTGTAAGTGGCTAATAAAAAAAGAAGGAAAATTCTTGGCAAATGGCTTCCTCCAACAAAATCTTTGAGAGTTCCTTTATTTTTCAAAAGTTTCGTCTTCCAGAGAGTCATCTATTTGCCACAAAGCGTTAATCTCAACTACCTCTTTCTGTCCAATTACTTCCCACATGTCAGTTTCTCTTCCTGACCTAGAAAACTTATTTACAAGATATATTTGGTTGGCTACAGATCTTCATCTGCAACTTCCCTCTGCTACTTGCTCTGCTAAGCACAGCAACAAAGACAGAGGCTTTATCTTCTTATTTTAATTTTTTTCTAGAAAGGAAAAGCGAAACAGGCAGTGCGTTCCCATGTTCTTCTGCACGAGAAGGCAATGGTGCACGTTCTCAGCGCAAATCAGTTGTTGCAGGAGTAGGAAGATAGTGTTTGTCACAGATAGCTGCTGAATGTTTAAGGAGTATTACGAGTATCTGTTACATAAATGAAACAAATAACAAAATTAACATAAAAACCCGGAGGGAAAGTGATAAGCTGTTGCTGTCTGTCTTAGATCCAAGAAACACAGGGAATACATTGTGTAAACTTCTACCTCAGAGCTAGCGACTGCTTAAGAGCGCGGTACTGCTTGTTTTTGTCTGGTCCTTCACGTCTCTGTTTTTGTGCTACTGGAGGATTTCTTGTGTTACTGGAGGACAAGTGAATTTTATCCTTGAATTTATCATTATGCATTTGTACAGAAGCTGAAGGTTACAGTGGAAATAGGGATCTCTTTGTATTAAGTTCATTATGAAAGGAAAGGAATAGAAAGTCTTAATTTTCGCTGGGACATTAACAGAGACTGTGGAATCTATGAAACACATTTGGTCATAATAGTGTTTTGAACCTGAAGTGTGTCATTTTTTATGACCTGTCTATTAAGAATATTTGAATACAGGTTCAGTGAGGAGCTCTGCACACAGAAGGTCAGGCATATTGTCATTAAATTGTCCAGAATGATCATAACAGTTTCACCATAAGCTTAGATCACCTTGGTAGCTTAACTCAGTGTCCATTTGCCTGGAATATGCTTTCTTTGGACAGCATAAAACTGGATTTTAAAACTCTTTCATTCCAGATACTGGATGGTTTCTTCCTGGAAGAATAGATGGAACAAAAATCGATGGAGTCTGGTATCACTAATTTGTAAGTAACAAAAGTACCAACTTTTATAGGATTCACTGAACTTAAAGCTCATTCCATCCATTTAAATTGGTACCTAGTACTTGTCACATTATGATATAGGTGTGAATATGCTTTGCCAGGATATGTATGCACAGCAGAGAAACATTCACTGAAGTACACACCCACACATCCCCATATGCTTTGAACAGATCTAAATGGCGACTGAAGGATGAAGAAGGCTGAGCCACATAAACATTATCCACAATGACTATTAATTTCAGGGCAGAGCAATAATTCATAAAGGTTGTTAGGAAGCAATGTAAATGCAAATGCTCTTCTAATAAGTGCTGGCAGTATTATGTTGGAACGTGTTTGTGATTCACCACAGTGTGTTAAGCAGGGAGGAGCGTGGATGATTTCTGTGGAAGATGGTGACAAGAGTAAAGAGGTGAAAACTGACAGGAATGTGGTGTTTGGGGACTCGGTCCAAGGAACAGCTCTAGCATGGGCTGACTTAGCAGTGCAGTGAGCAGTGCTTGGTGCTGCAGCGAGGACGGGCAATATCTGGAATAATTAATCAATAATTCATTATGGAAAAATGCTACCAGCTGTAAAATTAATTTGTAGGATAATGCCCTCCAGTAATGCCAACAGTTATAAATGTATTCATATTTTTTGAAGTAGCTAGTACAAGCTGAAGACAAATGCTTTAAGAATATAGAATATAGAATATATCTGACTTTAAAAAATGAAAAGATTTCTGACGGCAGCCAGTGAAAATTAGGCAATTAGCATAGAATCCTAGTACTGAAAATAGCTCACTGAGAGCCAAAGGTCATAATAACAATGTTAACAACTTTTTTTTTTTTTCTCATATAAATATTTTATATCCTGGTGCAGGAATAAAATTCCTATCTCCTATGTTTTTCATTTTCCTAGCAGAGCTTTACATGTTTTATTTATCATTCTGCATGATCTATTAGGTAACTTTATCATTGAGTGTTTTGTGAAAAGCAGTATTGTTGGATAATAATGATCATCTGGCTATCTATCATTAATATGTATGAATTATATCATTTTAAAGACTTGGCCAGCTTTGAATAAATAGCAATCCCATCCATATTTGACTTTTAGACAGTTTCTACTTTTGATACTTTGGCACAATCATGTAATATTTGGGTAGAAACCTCAAAAGATTATTTTAAATAATGCAATTATAGTTATTTCAGGAAGAATAAGCTTATGCTTTCTCTTAGGAAATATATTGGCTTAAGTGTAAAACAATGAAATGTAAGTTTGGGCTTTAATTTGTTCAGTAATTTAAATTTCAAAGGCAATGAGTAAGAATGAAATATTTTTTTTCCTTATTTGGGATGTTGTTTACTGAAATATATTATTTGAAATACACGTGACACCAAATATATAGATCATGAAACTGTAATGATATACATTCAACAGCTGAAATGGCTCCTATGTATAGCCTGCCTATATTGGTTCATGGGTGACTATTTGGAAAGGAGCGGAGTGCATTTTTTAACCTATACATTATTCAGAAAGTGTCATCTATCTAAAACAACACTGGCTTTAGTCTCTCTGATACTTTTGCCACTGTGCAGCAGGTGCAATTTGAGACCCACACAGAGCACCTCTCCACGCTGGCAGCCTGTCCCAGAGCACACCAGGACTGAAGCTCTGCTGTGTGCTTTGTACAGTCCCACTGAACCAGCCTCTTCCAGCACACATCCTGATGTGCAAAAGATCCAATTTCACTGTTTCTCTCTGTGGTTCATTTTCTGTTAAAAAAAAAAAAACAAGCAAACAACAAAACTCAAAATGCTGCTGCTGTTACTAGAAACAGCCCTTTGCTGTGCTTCTTTATATCTCAGAATACCTAAGAAGTTTAGTTGCTAGTTCTGTGTCTCTTTTCACAGAAGGAGAAGCTGGGGCAGATGTTGACGTGACATCTGGAGCACACCTTCCCAGTGGGGGTACCAGGACAGAAGACCTCCCATCACCACTTTTACTCCTGAGACTTGTACCATGGTCACAAGCACAGAGGAGGTTTGTGTAGATGTCCCAGAGCTTCAGAAACACATGCTTGACCTTCAAGAGTTGCTGCTGATTTGTTCAGTGCTCACACAGTGTGCAGCACAGGCCTCCTGGGCGCTGCTGCAGCACAGCCACCTTTCCTTTTGTTTGGGCACCTTTATCAGCTCAGCTGAAGGGAACACTGTGTGGACTGTGAATTCCTCTCCGAGATCATGTAAATACTTGGACAGTACGTGCTGTTTCTCTAGTATTAATCTAACTAGCTAAAGCTGCTTTGCATACATCTGCAGCTACAGCAGAAGTTTAATGATAAATATTCCCAAATGTAGCTGTGCAAATAGTGGCAAATTCTGAATAAATATGTGAAATGCATTATAGTAGTCAAAAGTTCTTCCATTTTTCCTTCAAGAAAAAAACAAAGGATGATTTTTCCTTTATGGTACAGGCCAGGTTCTCTTTTGTAACCTTTAGAATGTCATACATCTTATGAGTATAAAAGGATCATAAAACCTGTGGTAAATATTCAAGGATTATTTTACTATGGTCTGTGTTAGTCCTCTATCCCACCCTCTGGATCAGAGATGCAGAGTGGTTGTTCCATATTGTGCCCATACATAAGTGATTACTGGATGACAAATATCCACAATAACAGAGGATGTTATGTAAAAAATTAGCAGACAAAACCCACCCACCCAAACAAACGAACAAGCAAACTCACACGTCCTTCATCATACTGCAAAAGGTACCAAAAACTGGAATTGCAAGTGGTAGTAATCCCAGACATGTATAAATCCCAAAAGGTGAGGGTCATTCTTGGAAATGGTGCCACCCTAAAGAGAGAGCATAGAGGCTAATCTCATTTGAAGGATAAGATCATTTCCCCATGGCAGTGGCCTTACTCATGCCTAAAATAATTCATCTTTGACTTAAAATCCAACAAAATTGGCTTCTGCCCAGTCCAAAGGGGATGGCTACTGTTCTCAAGGTCAGTTCTGGAGGGGTTCACCAGGCCAATGCCTCTGTTCCCCTATAACTGTCTGCCTCCATGAATGGTTGTGGAAGTATCTTTTTATGGTTGCCAAGAAGGTGCCAGGAGAGATCTGGGAAGCAGAGGGGCAATTCTGAGGGCTGGAGTTTAACTGCGTGAATCTGTTGCAGCTGCCATGCCATCTCCAGGAGACAGATGGAAACAAGTACCTTCCCAAGAAATGGGGGAAAGGAGCATCCCTGGGCTTATAACCATGCAGACTGTATATAACTTGCTAAACTCCCTCAAAGTGGCAATGTTTTGTTTTTTACCAGGACAGACTGGTGCATCCCAAGCAAACCAAGCATTTAACTGTGGGTGACTAACTACAGGTGTAGTGAATTGAAAGCCATGTGGCTAAGCCAAGTGCAAGCTTTTAGAAGTGTATCTTCTTAAAAATGAGGTTTAGCAAATGAACGACATCCTCCCAGAAGTGCTGAATTTGTTTTCTTAGCATTTTAGTAGCTGTTTGACCTGACCATTTCAAATTACCTCTTGAAAGAAATGGACATATTCAGGAGGGGAGATACCCTGTACTTCTAAGGCAAAATACTTCTATAAAATAACACAGCTATTACTTATAGCTATCCAAAAAGACATTATGCTGAGCTGTCATATTTTGTGTTGCAGCCTTTTCATACTGTTGAAATAGCAATATTACATGTACTGTGTGCCTACAGTTAACTCTTGGTTTCCTGGTGTAAGATGGGTAGGAAACCTGAGTAATGTATTAACATGACCAGAAAAACACCCCCCTCCTCAAAAAAACCCAAGCCATTGTAAATTAGGGTGAGACTAGATAACACCTGAAGAGTATTATCTAGCCTGAAGAGTAACCAATAAGCAAAATGAATGGCATATCCTGGTAAATATGTGTATTTTAAATCATACTGATTTTTCTGTTGAAGCTGGAAAATGGGAAGACAATGAGACTAAGAGAAAATGTAAGTTGGAAAAACATTTGACACCATAAATTATGTTTTGTTGAATACTTGTAGTGAAAAATGGGGGTTTCTGGAGATAATTGCATGTTTTGTCTAATAATAACTGTCCTTACTCTGAATCTTGATGTTTATTTACTGATTTATTGGGTTTTTTCCCTTCTATTCAGAAACAACTAGGCTGATTTCAGCAAGAGAAAAAGCCCAACATAAAGGACATGCTAGTATCCACCATGGAGGATATGAATAATCAGAAGTATTTGCATTATATAAATATGTTGCTTACAGACACTAAAAAAGGTGTTAACACAACACATCCTTAAATATTGTTGAGACATTGTTGAGTGTATTTGTATCTACTTCTGTATGCACAATTCTCTTCTTTCATTCATTCCCATTTATAACCATTCACGTAGTGTGTGATAGGCCTTTGACACAGAGCTATAACCATTGAGATTTGTGACACTGATCAGAATACAATGAGAGCCCTGAAATCCCATTCTCTGAAGTGAAACACCCCTGTGAATCAGAGGTATTGTGTTACCAGACAGCACAGCAAAAAATTAACCAGAGCAAAACACTCGACTTGGTGCTGTTACAGCTAATAGGTCTGAAATGAAAGGTAATTGCATATTAAAATAGAGTGGGTAGCTCTGTTTTGATGTAGAGATATAAAGATGTCAGGCAAGCTAGGCTGCTGCAGCAGGGAATGGGTGCCCCGAAGTGATTGAGGAGTGAAGCCCAAGAGAGCATTCCTCACATTCCTGTGGCACTCCTCCTATACATATGCCCCCAAAAAATGGGAATTCCAGCACTTGGGATTGGTAAACTGAGCTTCAGAAAAGCTGGCACTTTTCTATAGCTGCAGGCTTGATTAATTTGAAGGAATTATTATCATCTCTGGATGATGAACACGAGGCATATTTAAACTGTTATTTTTTAGGGCAAAGGACATGACATTTCCAATGTGCTACTAAAAAAAAAAAAAAAAATTAAAAATCCCCAAAAGGACTTTTAGTTGTAGTAAGTACCAATAAGCAAGATGCAGAGAATGTGGAGCACTCCCTAGTATTTTCCCATGATCTGCCTGGAATAATTGGTATTACTGCAAAAATATTTTGCTGACACATCTGAGTGGGATTAGCCCAAAGAGCTATCTTTGTTAATGAGCCATAGCTAGAAATTGAGTAGGTTTAGTAGATTACTGTCTGAAGACACAGCATTTTTGAGAGCCACTTATGTCTAAAAGTGTAACATATTTTCTCCTGGGACTAGCAGTGTATGTTTTGTAAGGAAAAGATGGTTATCCCTGGGAAATTTCACAAATAAAAAAATCAAATAA
Organism: Fringilla coelebs; assembly: GCF_963513975.1. Taxonomy (NCBI): domain Eukaryota; kingdom Metazoa; phylum Chordata; class Aves; order Passeriformes; family Fringillidae; genus Fringilla; species Fringilla coelebs. Next base: position 41,074,867 of record NC_140032.1, on the reverse strand, counting down.
AGATGACGCTACCTTACTTGGAATTGAAATGTGACTGCTAGTGACTGGGAATTAAGCAGATTTATTAGAGTTGACATTATTTACATTGCGTGATCCGTATCAGCGAAGGGTACACATCACTTGTGAAAGCAAATACATTAATAGTATTACCCCGCCGCTAATGGCACGCTAATAATACTTCCATGCTCCGCGTTTGTCAGGCTGCTGCTGAGACGTGCTCGGTGTCGTGGTAAACAAAGAAAATCAGCCATGTTGCGAGATCCTGTATTCTTTAAAAACTTAAGTTCACGTGAGGAGCATCCGCCGCTAGATAACCCCAGAATAGTGATAAATTAACGATTTCACACCCCTCCCTTCCTCGTTTTTACCCCATATAGCAATGACAGAGGGGACAGCCGGCTGATACGGATTACTTTGGAGAAGCGTGACAACAGGTGGCCTCCCCGAAGTCACTAGACTCGGCAGATCAATTTTATTTTATTTTATTTTTCGGCGTCCAGCTTGCCCATCCCCAGTATCCGTGCACAGGGAGCACCGCCGAAGCCGCGATGATGCGCGTCCCTCGGGACCATGGCGGCGGCCGCTCACACTTCTTTTTTGGTGGTTAAGCCCGGCAAGGACGCGTTCCCAGCGGGAGGATGCTGAGGCACCACCGCAGCCGGAGGGGACCCCGCCGGCCGCGACCCCCGCCGACCCGCCCCCCTCCCTCCTCCGTCCCGCCTCGGCCCGCCCCCCGCCGCTCCGCCTCCGAGCCGGCAACTTCCCCGTCGCCGAGGCGGGCGCGGAGCCCCCCATCAGCCCGGATGGGAGGAGGAGGAAGAGGAGGGAGGAGGCGACGACGACGGTGCCCGAGGGGATGCGGCGGAGCGGGCCGGCGGGAGGCGTAGAGCCGGCTCGAGAGGGAGCGCCGAGCCCTTGTCGCCGCCGCCGCCGCCGCTGCCACCGGCGGGGCTCGGCCGCCGCCTGCAGCTCCGGGCGGCGGCGCTGCTGAGCCCGCGGTGCCTGCGCGCCGCCGCCGCCTCCCCGCTCGCTGCTCGCCCAGCGCTCCGGCCGCGCAGCGCCAGGCCGCGGCCGCCCTCCCCCAGCGCCTCCCGGGCGGCGGCGGGAGGCAGCAGGGGCGCGATGGCGTCCTACGTGGATAACAGCTTCCGCCAGGCGGTGATGAAGAACCCGGCGGAGCGGAGCCCCCAGGTGAGCGCCCCCCGCCCGCGGACCCCGCGGCTCCCGCGGGCGGCGGAGGGGCTGCCCCCGCCCGCCCCGCGCAGCCCCGCCGGGGCAGCCCCCGGCCCCCAGCCCCGCTCCGGGGCGGCGCGGCCGGGGCTGACCCCCTCGCAGCCCCCGCCGAACTCCCCAGCGCTGAATTCCCGGTCGGCAGCTCCGGGGAAGGGAAGGCGCGCGTTAACGCGACAACTTTCCTCCTGCTCCCTAATTCTGGGGGAAGGAGAGGGAGAAACGCCAGCTGGGTTTGTTTTGAAGATTGCTTCCGGTAAAAAGAAAATGAACTTAGGGTATAATTTTTCGGTGGTGTGTTTTTTCTTTTTTCCCTTCTTTTCTTTTTCCTTTTTTTTTTTTCCCCTCGTCTGTGTGTGTGTGTTTTGTTATTGCCCCGGAGTACGGGTGGCTCAGGATTTGAATTCAATCCCTACTTTTACATAGCTGGCTGGAGCTGGCAGCGCTGTTTCATAATGTAGGGGCTGAGGTCAGTGGTATTCTTGGCAAGTCCTTGCTCTCCAAAGTAGGGTGAAATCCTTACACAATGGCACCGGGCAGGAATTTTTTAGATACCTGCGCCGTGCTCCTGGAGCCCTCTTTATCAGAGGAGTGTGTGAGTCGAAGCCGTTTGTAAGCGTAGCCGCGCTTATAGAGGCTGAGAAAGGTTAAGCTGGGGACTGGAGTGCGTACAGAAACATTTTGACTTAACATGACCTGAAAAACAACTAAACTGAATGAGTTCCTTCTGCTCCCGAACGGTTGCTGCAGTGGCTGTTGCTGCCAACTGTCTAAAGACTAATAAGCTTTACACTGATCCCCACATCAAGCCGCAGTTCAATAGCTAATGATACAAGGAGTTACTTTGCTTGGAGTTGTAATGCCATCTGTCCTATTTTCTAAAGGCTTGTCCTGCTCTCTGAGCAGTCCCTGTATTCGGGTTTTGGGGGAAGAGATGCTGTTACTGATTGTTTTGGCAGGCGTCTGACTGGCTGGTGATGATTTTAAATTGGGGCAAAGAGGAAACCTTGACTTTTGCTCAGCACCCATAAGTCATTCCTCCTACTATAGATACGTCATTGTGGTAATGTTATTTTTATCCCCATGTTCATGGAATATGTGTCAGAAAATAAAACTTCTCATGGAAAAACATGCTGGCTGCATAGGCATCGTATGTGGCATGCCTTTTTGGGAACTCTATCTTTTTTTTTCTTTTACATAAAAAAGGAAGCTGCTTCTGGAACATGTTTTTGTGGTGCTAAACTTGTTTCTCTGTCCTTGTTTGACCTTTTCCAAATGTCTGTTTGCCTTCAGTGCTGGACCCAGCCCTTCAGTGTGTTGTGAAAGCTGAAGGAGGCTGAGTGCTCTCTCCTGGAGAAGACACTCTCTGCAAACTTGCAGCGAGGTCACTTGGATTGGTGGAGGCATAGATTCCAGCTGGGGGGTGCCTACCAGCCGTGTCCAGCCTCAGGACAGGGTTGTGGAAGCATGGTGGGGTGCTCAGGAGGAGAGAGGCAGGCAGATGCTCAGACACCACTAGGTCAGGCTGTGGGGCCACCAGGCTGGGCTTGGGGGACGATGCTTTCCCTGTGGGATGATCTGTGCCATGTGAGCTGGTAAACTTTGTGTCCTTGCCAGTTGGCCTCGCTGTCTAGAAGGGATAATGAGGAAGCACAAAAAGGCAGAAAGTAAGAAATGACGCAGTGAAGAACGCAGCCCAAGTGCAGGGATAAAGCCCAGTGAAGGGCACCGAGCAGAGAGCTAAATTGGGAACACCAGGGCTGTGTTAGTGCTGTAAAACTTCCCGAATCAGCACACTGGCAGCCTGCTGTGGCAATCACCACAGGAAAAGAAACCCACCCTTAAATCCATGAAATTGACACTGGCCCAAAATAATCCACAAACAAGACCAAGTATGGGGGAAATCTAATGTGTTCTTAGCACTGGAAATACTTGAAACTGGTGGTGCTCTCCTGTTGCTGCTGGGGAGACTGGGCTTGCAGCAGAAAACTTGGTTGGTGTTTTTGTAAGTGGTCCATGTTGAATTGTGTCTGTTAGTTTTCTACTGTTGGTCCTCTGTTCAGGAAGTTTGATTTTATTTTACAACAGTATTGGAGTTTGAAAGAAATATGCTTATGCACATCATCTTTCATCATTACGTAAAAAGGAAAAAAAATGCATAGAAAGGTACAAAGACCTTGTTTTTCCTTCTTCCCTTAAAGTAACTTATTGTTTCTTTATTTGTATTTTCCTGTCCTTGCTATGCTATCTCTAAAAGATAGCTACTTAATTTTGGCTTTTGGGAAGTCATGAGGCTTTTTTAAAGTCAAGAGAGGGTTAAAAAGAGAAAATATATTTATCATATTCATATCAGTGCAGGAATTAGCAAGAGAAGTATGTTAGTAGCATATTTGCTTCTTTCTTATGTTAACAAACTCTTTGGGGCTCAGCTTCTCCCAAACCATGTCTGTTTGACATTACTATTCACCCTGGACTGTCAGGGTGCAAATTTGGCACCATGCCTTCACTGCGGGCTCAGAGGACAGGAGTGACAGAATGATAGCCAGTATGTACAACTTTGAGAAGTAGGTCTGAGAAACATTGTTGAACAAAGCAAACTTAACTTGCCTTGAACTTTTGTGGTGCAAAAATATCTTGGTAGTTTTGGATTGGACAGATTTTTTTTTTTTTCCTTGAGGAAAACAGTGTATTCTGCAATTGCTTTTGTAAATTTATAACTGTATATCTCTTTGGTGTATCCTCCTTTACAGAGTGTTCCTTACTTTTGTGAATCACAAATCAATGTTCTGTTGGCTAAAGAAAATGAGAAATAAAGGAAAAGGATTTATATGTGGCCTGTACTTTAACATGCCTGTTGTGTAACTCTTCTCTTTAATTGATGTATTAAACTATTCATTTTCTCTTTGAAGACATGAACTAGGAAGTTAATTTAACTACTTTGGGGAATCTAACTTTTAAATGTTCATAAATTACAAATGGTTTTATGCCCTTGAGCTGTGAGTAATAGAGATCTAGTTTTTTCTCTCCTAACGTCCTCTTGCATGGACTGTTATAGCTTTAAGTCTTTACAAAACAAATTCTTTTTGGCATCACAGGCCATTTCAGAAAGCATGCAGTTTTATACTGGTATAGCTTGGTTGAAAAAATAGGGCTGCCTTTGTTTTCAAACAAGAGAAGCTGAACCCTAATCTTTCTTTATCCTGACGACTCATTTGCATGGCATGGTATGTGAATAGATGGTTGCTTCAGAAACTCTGCATGCTGTTCGCTGTTTTCATGCCATGTGGTGACGTCTGCAGGAAGAAATTTTTTGAATGTGTGCCTTATATATGTGCCTTAGATGCCTAAGGTTTGCTTCTGGAAGCTGCTGGTGTGGTACATGAAGGCAGCTCAGCACAGCAGTCACGGGGAGCAGAGATGTAACAGCATCGCACCAGCTCTTCAGGGCAGAGGGGAGGACTGTGCAGTAGTCCTTAGTTTGATACTAATGAGCCATTTAATGTCAGAAGGCATCTAAACAGGATGCTGTTGTAAAGCAGATACTCCCTTCTTGAACACTTGGGAGGAAAAATGGTTTAATTGTAGGATGTACCTATGCTTTTTCCAAATAAACTTTCAGCTTGTTCCCCTGTTGTGTTATTTTTATACTTGTAACCAGTGATAGCACGATTGTGTGCAATCTTCAGATAAGCCAGAAATGAACACTTCCTTCTTGCTGCAGTAATCTCTTAAAAAAAAAAAATACAAGGCTGTGTAGTTTAATGGGATCAGAGGAACTAAGCGTTTTATATGTGAGTCTAGCAAAAGAATATTTAGTCTTTAAATTCAGGCTGATCATGTGTCTGTATAGCAAATACACTAGAAGACTAAAATGATCTTTTTTGAAAGAGCTTATTTGGGATTTCTTTCCTTTGAAAAACAAAGTTGTTTTGGAGCTTTAGTTGTGCTTTCAGATTTTCTTCAGTGTTAGCCTTCTACTGTGTTGCCATCTTTCTGAGGTGAGCATTTACAGAGGAGGATAACCCATGTTATCAGGCTGCTAACAGCAGTATAATGCTGAGAACTGATTCTGTTGCTAAAGTCCCCTGCTGGTTCTTGGTAGCCCTGAGAAGTGAAGGGCTGTGGCAGCTGATGCCTGGTGTTTGGCTGTATTGCACTGATATAGGGGTCTTTCCATACTGCATCTCAGGGCTTTGTTATGTGGTTCTTCAGGAGCAGCCTTACTTTGCAAGGTTGGACATTCTGTTTCTTTCTGGGGAGCCCATTTGGCCAGCAAAATTAGATTCCTAACTGTGCTTCCCATGGTGGTGGTCAGGCTTTCTGCTGACTGCAGTGACTAATTCTCAAGTGGGGTCATGAGCCTGTTATGTTTTGTGTTAACATAGGGGCCATGGTTAGTAATGCAGCTTTATGAAGAAAGGTTGTTGCTGGTTCTTGATCTGGGCTCCTTCCTTGCTCAGCAGTGGGCTTCAAGTACAGTTGCCATCATAAAGTCAGCTGTAATGGTAGTTGTCTGAACTAAAACCCAACAAACCTCTAGATGCTGTAGGGTTTTGGAAACTTGTTCAAAATAGTTAAAGTACCCTGAATGTATCTGAAAAACTGTAGGTTAAGTGATATCTTGTGGTGGCTCTTGGGCTGTAAGTAGGGGAGGTGAATATAGATGAAACAAGTTACAATAGACTCGTGTATGCAGAGACCTTGAACTATAGGGACTTTTCCTGCTGTGTTTCAGCACTTAACTGGTAGCATAAAAATCATAGGAACTACTGGAGAAAAGTGAGGCCTTTACCTGACAAGGCAAACAATTTATTTGTTTAGTACAGAAAGAATGTATTTTGGAAGTAAGTCTACTTTTTTTTTTCTCTTAATGTTTTTCTCAAGCTAGTATTACTATGCAGCATTAATTCATGCCCAACAAATGTACTTGTATGAATATATCTTTTTATGACTGATAAGTAAAGCTGAAAATCCTTGCATAGCTCAGATTTTCTTGTGAACTCTTTAATCTCAGTCTGTCGAAACAGCCCTGGAATGTTTGATTCTGAACTTGCAGTGTCAATTTTCATGTCATTTTCAAAACTAAGGGTATGTACTGCAATGAGCTGCTTAGTATCCTGTTTGTTTTGAAAGAGTTTTGCTTATTTCCCAGTCTTTCTAACGGGGGTGTGTGTGTGTATTTTCCCATAGCCATTCATATCTTCATGGCCAAGAGCTTAGAGAATGGCAAGAATATTGACTTTTTAATTTCTTTTGCAGTAGTTCTCCCCGTCATGGGGCTAGTACTTTGTGCACGAATAGATTTCCGTATCTTTTAGTGATAAGAGTTTTGCCAACACTTGCAAAGAGCTGGGTATGATCAGGAAGCCTTCAGCTACAGCATAGAAATATGAGTGGAGGCCTTATCCTACACACTTGTGTGCTTTCTCATTGCATCAGAAGATTGCAGCTGGGTTAGCTGTACGTAGCGAGCCGGTTTGAAACTGGGAAAGTGAGGGTTTAACTGCAGCGCCGATAAGCTCTGTGTAATTTCCTACGTGATTAATTATCTGTTTGGTAGCGTTTGCTTTTGATTTCTGCCCTGCAGTGGCTGAAGAAGTGTTTGCCCTGCGTTTGGGCTTAGTATCTTCCTGTGAGCATGTTTTTTTCAGCCTTTGTGGACAGAGTCTCTTTCCTGCACTTAAAAACTGGAGGCTTTTCTGTGGCATTCTTGCCTAGGAAATGTACTGAAGTGAGCAGTGCTGGGCCAAAAGCACAGGGATCTTCTACTCAGTCCAAGCTTGTTTTTGTCCACTTGCTACCTGGGGTGCTGTTCAGACATCAGAGCACATGTCTGTACCCTCTGTGATGCCAAAGGGCCGGCACCCTCCCACCCATCCTCACCCACCCCGCTGGTGTGTTGGGTGTAGCCAGTGGTGCTGCAGGAAAAGCTTTGGTGGAGGAGGATTATGGCACAGCAAGACTGCCTGCTGTGGATAGGCTTGCTCTTCTGCCAAAACTAGGAACGAGCAAAATCATCTGCTGCGCTTCTGAGACCAAAAGGACTGAAAGCTCTTTCATGTCTTGGGTGTAAAAGTGTAGGTCAGCAAAAGTAAAGGACATAACAAGCATTTTCCCAAGATCATGTTTTTTTTAAATAGGAGGCTGGAGTCTCCTGTGGGTTATCTGTTTATTCATGGAGAACCCTGAGTACCTGAGGAAAAAAAAAAAGATGATTTAAGTGTAACCTCTAAAGATGATTAATTTATTTTGCACTTACTACAATATCCCTTAGCTAAGGTTTTTTGGATAAGTTATTGTTTCTTAATATTCATTGTTTTAAAAAGCCTGTATGCACGAAAGTTTTCAAAAGTCTATGCTTATGCAAATTACTGAGTGGTAACTACTAGCAGTAGCTATTCATTCTGTTGAACTACGGAGCTGATTTTAATATTTTTTCTCTAAATCAGAATGTTGCTCCTTAATCTGTTAGCATGTTTCAGGAATGACTATATGTACACTGAACAGTCATTGTAACAACTTTGACTTCCTCATTGAGGGTTTTTGTATCCTCATGAGAAAATATATTTTGGCTTGTGTTTTGGGAACTTTCCCACAGTAGGAGATCTAATTTTTGCGAGGTATTGTTTGGGAATTCAAAAGGAGCACTGGCAGAAAGATAGCTCTACAAAGATGCTTTGTGAAGGGCAGCTGAGCCTGCATGCCTTGTTTGCTGCAGCCAGTGTTGCAGATTTAATTTGCTGGGGATATTTTGCATCAAGGGTGTATTTGAATAAGTCTCAAAATGGAAGTGGTGCTCTGCTTCCCTTTTTCTGAAGTTGGTGGAGTTGACCACTTTTCTTGAAAAGGGAGAGAGAGGAGCCCTACTGCAGTGCTTTTCTTACAGCTTTGTTTGCAGTTAAAATTAGCTATTTGTTCTCTCTGGGTATCTCTGTTACGCCCATAGAGCTGTAGATGTGTTTCTTTGTGTGTGTCTGTCTTGTCTGACCTGAGTAAGAGTGATTAAATATTTGATTTAGAGCAGTTCTAAGGAATTCTAGTCAACAGTAAAGGTCAGCATGTATATCATTACCTGAGCAAAACACTAAAGGAATAAAAGAAAATTAAAATATTTAAATGCTTTTAGAGAGGGGGGAGAAAAATGGGCATGATTTTGCTTTTCAGCACTGATAAAAATTAAAAGAAAATTCTGATATTAATATTTCTGTGGATGGCATGATTTTCCTATTTTTCTCTTATTTGTGTGTATTCTGAGAAACATGAACAACACAATGAAACAGCATCTGGTTTCAGTGTAAATTACCTGGGAATGGGTATTGAGTTTCATGGAAGACATATTCGTGGAGCATGCCTGTTGTTGACTGTGTGCTGGGCTGTTTGTTTCTGTTTGCTTGCTTTTTGTATGTCTTAAAGTTAAAATAAACTTTTGCTTAATAAAAATATTAATTATGTAGTTGTTTTGGTTTCTAAAAGGGAGGGTGGTTCCTGTTACCTGTGGATTGTTTGCTTAGTATTTTGTTGTTTTGTTTTTAGTTTATATTTGCAGTTCTTTATTGTTAGGGATACTGGTCTCCCATCTTTATTTTGCTTTTACTGTAGTTGGGAAAAAAATATTGATACAGCCTTTTCTATCTGAAATTAGTCATTCACACTTTTTGCCCTGTTACGCAAAACATAACTCAAAACTTAGAGGGGTGAGAAAGAATGTTACACGAATGTGGTTTGTAAGTAGCTGATGGGAAAACAAGGCTGTACCACCAATATCTGCTTGAGGTTTGACTTGCTGAAACCAAAGGCTGAATCTTTTCTAGTACATTGTATTTCTCTAGCAGCAAAGCTAGTTGTAGTGGGTTGATGCTGGCTGGATGCCAGGCACCCACCAAAGCTGCTCACTCACTGTTTTCCACGCTGGTGTTCCCTGCTGCCTCACTGCTGTCCATCCAGCTGTTTGTGAGGCTGCAAAAAACACAGGATAAGTGATGCAGTCTTGTTAGCTGAACAGAAGAAACTTTTGAGAGACTGTGTAGTAGGGTTTTTGCATTCTAAAATTTAAGTGACTCGGTCTGGTTTAGATTGTGGCTTCAAATGTTTATGTTGGTGCAGCGGAAGGTGTGAAGACCTGTGATACAGGAGATTGGAAAGGAATGCTTATGGTTGTGTGTTGGAACCTCTGAAATACCTAAACCTCTCCCAGAGAGTATATGGTGCTCCATTTTCAAACACTGTCTAGAAGTATAAAAAAAGATAAAATGGATGTAATGTTATGACACAATTTATTCTTGATTAATTTCCTAAAATAAGATTTTTTTTAACTTAAAGGGCACCTTTGCATTCACTGAATTGGGTGGGAGAGATGCTAAGGCTCGGGATTGGTTTTTTTTAATTGTTATACTGAGTCTTGTCTGTATTTACATTGCTTTGTTGTATAGTAATTGAAAATTGGGTGCTGGTGGGCTCTCTTCCTGGGGGCAAAACAAAGAAGTGACAATTTTGTCGGCATGCAAGTTAAAAGGCGTACACATTTTTCCATTTGGTATGTGAAATCTATTGGGACGTACCTAAAATATGTACCCTCCATTGTTTTTGTTTTGACTTTGAGGTAAGTGCTTCATCTTGTCAGGAAACCATTCCCTTGCCCGCCCAGAACATTTCCTCAAAATACATGACCTTGCAGAAATCAGCTACGCATTGCATTATGTGAGTAGCCAGCACTCATTTGAATGGTTCTGCGGAGTTTTGCTGTTTGTCAAAAGACTTGTCAGAATACACAGCATACATGGCAGTAAATATTTAGATACATTTTGAACTGAGAGGTAGAGGCTTGTCAGTGCAGTTTTACGGACTTCTTTTGTCCCTTGCCAGTGGTGCTGTGGGTGTTCAAAGTGAATTCCCTGGCCAGTGCTGTAGGACAGGCAGGCTCTGCCAGAGCACAGCATCCCATTGCTGACTTTACTTGGGTGCAGTAGCTCAGGCAGTTTTTGAAGGTGCCATAGCTGTAGCAACAAAAAAAGATGGACTTTGGTTTAAATAGTTACGTCAATATTTCAAAGTTGTGTTGTTTCATTGTGTTCGTGTATGATGGTGCTTTATGTTGAAATAGCTTTGAACTTTAGCTATCAACTGCAAAATTAAGATGTAGTTGTTCTTATATCTGGATCTCAACCCATGGTCTTTACCTTTTGTGCCTCCAATTCCCCTTTCCATCCTGCCGCAGGGGAAGGGGAGAGTGAGTAAGCACCATGTGCTTTGGAATGTTTCCGTAAGAGCACTAAATTGGGGAATACTGTTCCTAAACCACAGCGGGACTTCTCCCTGTGGATTTCTTCTTCAGCTCTGGAGGAGCTGCAGTCTCCAAAAAGAGTCAAAAACTGGAAGAAAAAAGCAGGTGCTGGATGCTGCTGAAGCAGAATGTGTGCAAAGGTGTGTAACCTGGTTGGGCATTTATCCCAGTTGCTGAACTCATAACAAGATGCTGAAAGCTGAAGTGATGTAGTTGATCGTGACACATTTGTTGATTTCCTGTTGAGGGTGGCTAATAACCAGCAGCTTCATCACTGAAGGCGGTAAGCTGCCCTTTGATTGAAATGATATTATCTCAAGAAAAACAATAAATGGGAGTGCAGTTCATAGATGATACTCTATCTAAGCATGAAACAAGACAATAAGATTTTGCACTGGTTCATGATGTTCAGGCGGTATCTCCCTCTAAACTTGGTTAGCACAGTAACTAAGTAGCTTGAATGTATTCACTGCTGAGGAGCTGGTGAGCAGATGGTGAACACTTCCAGCAAGAAAGTTTTCACTCTGAGTTACAGGAAGGTCGTTGTGAGGGTCTCAGTCTGAGCTGCATTTTGTGTTCTCCATTAATCCTATGGTGCACATGGCTGCATAGTGCATCAGATGTGTTGGGGGTCTTCGATGGATTTGTTACCAATTTGTACAAAGCACCAAAAGTCAGACCTATGTGGGAATGGCCTGCAGTGTTCTGCTCTGGAGACTGAAGCGTTTCACGTGTGCCATGGGTATGGAAACACGAGGGGCTCCGCCAGCTACGTGCTGACCGGGAGCTGGCTCTCGCTGGACAAGGGTAATTGAGTTTCTGTCCCTGCCATGGCTTCTCCCTTGGTGCTGAAAGCTGCTAATTAGCACCAGTGCCTTGTTTTAATTCAAGATGACTTCGTTGGAAGATGCCAGCTCCTTGGTCGTAGGCCACTGAACAACTATCAGGTGGCAGCACAATTCCAGCTCAGCTGTTAAAAATGGCTTGAGGTAACAGTGCCAAGGGAAGGGTGAGAGTTGTTTTAGCTCTGTTGTAGGTGTTTGCCAAAGTGGAAGAGAGGAGGATATTCCATATCTGCTGTATTTTAGACAGCCATTTATTTTAGTGCTATTAGTTTGTATTTTTACCAGACTGAGTGTTGATAGGTAGCTGGCCTCCACTAGTCTTTAATCCTCTTTAAGAGTCTTGTTCAACTCTTTATTTTAAGGTGACTTTTAAGGGAATATCACTTTTGTAGTTGAAAAACTTCTAGACTACAGGATTTTGCTGGAAAACGTGATGAATGCAATGCATGGCACAAAGGGGTAGAAATGCTCTGTTAGCTTTGAAAAATGGTTCTAAGAACCCAAAACAAAGAAAATTGAGTTTTGGGATAGGATACTTCATTTTGAAGTATGTTTCTGAATGCCCAGGCAAATTATTAGTTCTTCTCCCTTCTTGTAGTCATTCTTTGTACCTAGCCTTGTGCTATAGTTTAACCTCTCTCTTATTAATTTGATGTACTGAAGTTTTTCCCTTTCTAAACCCCTATGGTAGTGCTTTTTGAATTTTGTGACTTAGTCATTACTTCTGGTATTTTTCTTACTAGGTGAGCACTTAGGGTAATTTGGCTAATAATTTATTTCACATTTATTTATTTCTGAGTGGGAAAGAAACTCCTTTATTTATAAATTGCAATACAGTGTACCTTATACAGGTTATTTTTCACTTCTGAAACAAAATATGCAAATACTTCGAGTCTGTCATCATCGGAATTGTCGTATGTCAGATTTCTACCTTTACCAGGTTTGAGAAGCAAACATTGCTGTTTAAGGTCTAATGTTCTTATGTGAATGAATATTTTATGTGAATTTAAAAGTGAAGAGAAAATAATGGCACTTTCTTACAATCCATCTTGGCTTTGATAGTAAACGAACATTTAGCCATGACGAAAGTAACGTGGTTTACAGTGACACAACCTACATAAATCCAGTTGGATTTGCTGTTGACATTGGCCCACGTTCCAGCAGGCAAGTTGCCTTACATTTCTTTTTGAACAAAGGAGGTCTGTCTGAAGCAGGTGCTCTAATGGTTACCCTGGACTTCATAAATAGCTTCTAGCTGAAGTATTACTTCTGTTAACCATGAGTAACTTCACAAGGCACCTTGGTTTACTGCATGAGGTTTCCATTTTATATTAAAAAAAAACCCCACAGCCGCAGCTCCGTGGTGTTTGGTGCCTCATAAGTCGCTGTTTATTTTTAGAGCACGCTTATCACAATTTGTCAGCCAAATATTGGCCTGTCCTCTCTGCTATTAGATAACTGCTGAAATGCCATTCTCAAGATAACTTTACCTACCCTGGTTGTTCCAGGGTAATCTCAGTTTCTAAAAGAAATAATCTAAAACTTGCCAACTCTGCAGAACACATAAAATAGTAGAAGACTGGCTTATTAAGTTTTGCAACCTATCATAATATGTTAAATTTAATGTGACAAAATGGTTTTGAGAGTCTGTGGTAAGTTGCCTGAGTGTGTTGAAAAGTCTGAATGTTACTTATGAACACTAGTGAAAAATATTTCTAAATTGGTTGTAAAATGAGCCAGGAGATAATGAAGAAATAGCTGGGCCAGTCTCCAGGCTGGTAAGACATGGCTACTTGCACACTGTGCTTTGCTTTAGAAAAACTGTGTCACAGATTCTTTTAAGGAGAAAGGAAGGTTCTGCTTTAAACAAGTGACATTTGATATCTTGATTTCTTTTCCTGTTTCTTCTATTTATAGATGTCTTCAGTTTGGGATTTATCTGAAGGCTAAGGTCAGGAAGTGCCTTCCTCCAAAAATGCTACTTGTTGTGGTTTTCTGGAATGTCCTGTCCCCTCTCCTTCCCAAAAGGAACTGTACAGAAAGTATTTTTCCACAATGAAACACAGATCTTCAGCTCTGCAGTATCATGCTGTGACTCTGGCATATACTGGTTCACCTCCAAAACTGAAACTTTTAAAAATCATCTCTTGGTGTCCACAAGACTTATGTGACTGATTAAAACACAGAAGACAGTAACCACTTCAGTTTCAATTATTTCTCATTTTAATAGGGCCTCCTATGTGGAGGAAGAGGAACATAGGCTGTATCCTATTTGGTAGGACTCATTTCCCATTTTGATTTTCAGATGACCTTAATGACTTTGTTTTACATAGGGATACATTTATACTCAGGGGAGATGCTCACCCACTCTGTGCTTCTACCAGCCATGGAAGGTCTTGGAGGATCTAAATATGAAAGGTTTGTCCCACCTTGGAGATCAAGAAAATAACAAGTGAATGATCAGTAAACATGTGCTTTTTTTGTGAGTCCTGGTGTATGAAAGAGGTTCTCCCCAATTTACTAACAAAAGGCTTAATCACTTGAACTAGTCCTCTGAGACAGTACAGCAAGCCTGAGGGCAGCAAAGATGTGGGAGTGCAGTGAAGGCTTTTGACTAAACTGTTTTTAACATAGTCATGGTCCAGTGTAAGGTTTTAAATTCAGGATTGATTTCTTACAAGCAGCTCTATTTAGTCATTCAAGTTTGCACTATTGTTTATGCAGCAGTACAACTGAACTTGTATGCTTGTGGTATGACCACTTAGCAAGCATGCACATCTGAGTACATCTGTACATCTGAGGAAGAAATAAGAAATTTTAAATCAAGTTATATTTGAAGACTTGATTAAAGTCTTTAACTAAACAAGTGTCATGCAGCCAAATCTTCTTGTGATGTTCCCTTTTAAAATTGGTTTAAACCTATGTTACTTATTGAAATCTCTGATGGCAAGTAACTCCTTTTTGGAATATGGGTTTGACAGTATGTTATATAGTCTATAATGACTATTTTGTCATCTCACTTTATTTTTGTATTTTGTATTTCCATATGCACTAAACTATATTTAGGATTAGGACTGTCAGCAGTAGCTGAACATTTTGTTTAACTTCATATTTGTGTGTCTGGCTTTTGTATAACTTTTCATAGTGGGCCTGATTAGTGTTTAGTACTTTGCATTTGCTTTAGGAGCCTTTGCAATGCGTTGTGGTGAGCAGGTTTTGGAAAAGCAGCGATGAGTTTCATTGTCACTGTTAAAATGTCTCATCCTCAGTGTGCAGTGCCACTTGAAAGAGGCTTATGAAGCTAACTCTGTATGCCTGAAAGTCTTTGTAGGTGTTGAAATTCAAAGCACTGAACAGAATGTTCTAAATTTATTTGAAAAAGTAGTGTGGCATTTCTTAGGAAGCATTCACAAAGAATATGTTTTTCTGTATTGATACTGCTTTTAACCTTTCTGGTGTCCTGATAAGTGGGATATCATTTTTTAATTCTGTATTTAACTCACAGAAGGGATAAAACCCCAAGTGTCATATGACTTCCAGTAATCAGAGGTTTTGGGAAGTAGTGGACCTGTTCCTTTTTTTTTTTTGTCCAAAATATTCTATAGACTTTGCAGACAGAGAGTAACTTTTTGTTTTTACAACTTTTCTTTTGCTTTCAAGTAGTCACCATAATAATTAGGCTGCTTTCATGTTTTTCTTGTATTCCTAATGCTAACTGTTTAAAATATCAGGGACCTACAGTTATGACAAAAACCCATTTTACATTGGCCTATCTTCTGTCTTGTCTTCCAGCTGTAAATTGTTGAGGGATCTTTTCACATATTTTGCTGTCTGCTGAAAGTTGGCCTTGAAACCACTGGAACTTAGTTGCATGTTAAAATGAATGATTTTGTATTCCATTTAATGAGTGGATTTTACAGCTTTAAAGTAAGGCAAGAGGCTACATGTTGTGTGCAGAAGATGATCCTTTTTCATCTGCTACTTGGTGTCTTAGTTTAGTATCTGCTGTCTAAAACATCAGAATGGACATTTGTCTTTTAAGATGGATGTGTGGGTTTGTATTTTTTTTCCTCCCAGAAGAAAAAGATAAAATAGTGTCTGTAAGCAGTGAAAAATGACAAAGTAGTGTCTGTAGATGATCTATGACTGCCTCCAGTGACAGACCATCAGGTGTGGTGGTCTGCAGGCAGCACCACGGTGTTCAGGAGCAGCTCCTTGGCTTTGAGTCATTTCAGCAAATTCCAGCTCTAAGGATAGCATGGCCCTGCAATGCCTGCATTGCAGCTTCTCTGGAAGGATAACCTGCTCGGAGTGCACTTACAAAACTTGGAGATGCTGCAATCATGAGTCATTTAGAAAATTTTAGTTAGGAGCCTGCTGTTCAGGGACAAACACTCACATGCAGTAGCTTTTCAAATACATTCCAACTTAATTAATTTATAAATTCTTTACTTTGACAATATTAAAAGGAAATTATTCCTGGGGGATTAATTTACCATTTTAATTAATCTTCTCAGGAGAAGATGATCGTCTGTGAATATCTTGCTAAATGTTTTCCCTGTAATTAAAAAGCTCGAAACTAACCAACCAACAAACAAACAAAAAAGGGAAAAGAAGAAAAACCACAAAAGGGATCTCTGTGTGTAAATACGTGATGTGTGAGACCACCTGCTAACCAGAAAATTGTGGTTTGATCTGAGCAGATAAAGAAAATAGTGAGAATCTTCCAGGTAGGTGTGAGATAGTGACCTGATAAGAAGCCAGATACAGTAAAAATGTTGCACTAGTTAATACAGCATCCCTCCCACAGCGGGTCATCTTTTGTGTGTTTCAGCTTGCATATTATACCACCATCACCCAATTCTGTTTCTTTGATGAACAGAAGGCTTTTTTCCTTTCTCCAGCTGAGAATCTCCAGCTATTTTCAACTACAATTTTAAATCCCCCCTTCTCACTCCCCCCTTTACTCTTCTCATTCTACTGTTTTATTCTCTCTGCCCTTCTTATTCTCTTCATAGTTACAGGCTTTCTGTGTAACTTTATTTCTGATTGGTTTATGCTACTAAGACTCAGTTTCTAAAATTGCAACATTATTCACTTTGGTAATGAACAATGCAAGAAAAATGCTTTAAGGGGAAAAAGGAATTCAGCCTGTCATAAGCACTAAAGCGTACTTGCTGCTTATGGACAGATTCCTCCTTCAGCCTAAAAGCTATATGGGATTTATAAATCCCATGTAGTGTCAAAATCTGAAGGGTGGATTAGCAATTGCCCTGACATCTCTTAGTATGCTGAAATTAAAAAAAAAAAACAGAACGCCTTCTTATTGTTTTTCTTAGCTTGTTACTTATGAGATTGCTATTTAATCAATAGTTTGTAGTTTACATTTGCTTTTTATTAAAAAAATAAAGTTCCTGGTAACAACATGATTCTGAAATTACATACTTTAGAAATGATCTCTGATTGTGTTTATGTTAAAAAACCCCATTCTATTCAAACATCTGTTTGCACTTGGATAAAATAAAGAAAATGACCTTTCTGTCCTGTGGGGTGTGTGCGGTTTCTTTGGTTTTGTTTCATTTTGCGTTATGAATAAATGTGTTAGGGCAACTGGAACTAACACAGCAACACTGGAATGGTACTGCTTGGCAGCATGGCATGTTTGAAACAGCAGGAATATGCTCTATATGTTCAGTGGTGGAGGGATTTTGCTATTCTGTCCTCACTAAGCTGTCTTTGGTTAGTGTGAGTTATAGTGACTGTTCATAGGGATCTAACATTTCATAAACATGCTCAGTCTGAACAAATAGAGTGTGTCTTTAAGGAAGGAAACAAAACTTCTCCACTTTGTGTAGGAGGACTGTGAAATACCTTAAATGACTGTAAGAATCAGGATGTATTTTCCAAATCATTATTTGGGTAGCAGTTTGTCAGTCTTTCCCCACGTCTGTTAAAGATGTAATCTGGAAAATCAGCTGGCACGTAAATTATTCAAATGCCATATTCCAGCTTTAAAAGTACAGGTGGCATCCAGAATCAAGTATTATTCATTTTTAGTGGAACCCTGGAGGTATTTAGTTGGATTTCCAAATAGTTTTGAGAAATAAAGCTTCATCTCTTGGATTTTCTGTGTGCTGCTGCTTGTTTGACAAAGAGGTGGGAAAAATTGTGCATTTATTTACTAAGAAATGCTTTAATAGTCAGTGTAAACTTAGAATGGAAGGTAAAGATATATTTTTTCATGTGTAAACAAATACTTTTATGCCAGGCTGCTTTGCTGTCTACTGCCATTAGAGCTGGGACATCAAGCCAAGGACTTTAGTGCTCTCTTTTCCAGATAATTTGACTTCTTATAAATAAACTCTGCCATGGATTTTTGTATCCAGCTCCCTTGAGCATCTCTGGAAATTACAATGCTTCCAGTGATGGCAATGTAGAGAAAAAAATCTTTTGGTGTTTCTGCACTATGACTTGTCTGTAATTGCTACCCTGTGGGCAGCTGAAAGATGTTGCCTGTTTCAGAAGGAAGATTTTAAGGCTTTTTGGTGGTAGGCTGCTGTTTGGAGGCACCTTATGGCCATTTAAATTAGCTGAGTCATTTAAAAATTAATTTAAAAATACCACAATAGCTTTATCTAATCCTGTCTGTCTGCCACCCGTGTGCACTTACTTTGAGGAGAAACACGCCCAGGAGAAAATTATTGTGTGTGTCTTCCCGGTCCTGCAGTTTGACTTGGGAGGTGAAGGTGTAAGAATCACAGTCTTGGGTAGCTAATTCAGTTACAACATATGTTTATGTTGGTTCTTAGTTCTCCATGATTAGTCTGTAAAAATAAACAAAATTGGGAGAGTGAGATAAAAACTTTCAGCAGTCAATCTTGATAGTGACAAAAAATGATTATTAGTGAAACTATCTTTGCAATCCGGGAGACTTGAGCAGACTTTTGTTAGGGAACCTGCTACAGTTTCAGGTAACTCTGACCCTTTTTTTCTAGCTATAGAGAGGAAAAGTGTTTTGTTATACTGGTTGAGTCTAGGTGTGCATGTAGATGTGGTTGTTGCTAATGGATGTTTTTCTCTTGCCTAGATGAGGTGCTGTGCATCAACCTGAGCATCGCTGTGCTGCTGTCCGTACAAGGCTTTTATTGAACTAACCATCTGGAATTCTTCCCCCCCCTCAGAATGAACAGAATCCTGTAACTCTGTAGAATGCATTCTGCATACAATTGGTGTTCTTCTGTGTTAATGTGACCTTTTCTTCCTAAAGGAATATTCTCCATTATCCAAACCCAAGAAAGGCAATTTCGTACCAATATTTTATCCTGCTTCTCTTAAGAGGAATTTAGTGTGGCTTATTTAGGGGGAAAAAGTGTTGGTATGTAAAATAAACGTAAAGTCCAGCTTGTAAATATATGTTGGATTATATCATAGGACCAAATGCTAATATTTAGCAATAATGTAGGCAATAATTACTGTCTTGGACAACTTGGAAATATTAGCTGCAGGCATTTTAAAATGTTAATAACCTTCAGTCCACTAGTCCAGACAGTTTCTGAATGCTGAGGAAGTTGTTAAATAATGAAGTGCGGTGATGTTCGCCAGAAGCAGCCTAACAGCCAAGAGAGTAGGTACTGCTGTGTGTGACATTTCACATGTAGGGGGTGAATATTAACCACTTTACCAGAACAATGTCTTTTTAAGAGGTTGGTGGTTTTTAAAGGCTAAGCCCCAGAGGAGAAGTGCAGCAAAAGGAATGAAGTGGAAGAGGACAGGAGGTCAGAGTACGTGGTGCGGGTTTCCAGGTAGCTTCTTTTCCTGCCTCTGTTAACTGTCGCCTCCAGCACTTGGCACTTGATCTGTGGTTTTTTAGAAAGGCATATTGTTTCATTTACTGTAGTGGCAGAAGAAACTAACTTTCAGAGGGAGGTTATGCAAGGAGAAAGAAGTAGACTTCAATTTATAGCGATTCATCCCATGTTTTTGCTTAAATACAACTGAGATAAGTTTTAAGGTAACCTTATTAATTTTTATTTACAGGAGGAAGTATGTTATTTTTTATTGCAAAAAATTGTGTGAAGAGCTTTTTCAGTATGACCAGGTTTTTAGCTAGTTTCTACTTTTTTCTTCTCTCCACTATTTGTTGTTTTCATTCGGATTCAGGTAGAAATATGCTTTAAATGTAATTGGATTTGAGCATCTCCATGATTTAAATTACCTGTACTGGCAAAGCTGTTCATGCACTGATTTAATAGGCTCTAATGTCATATATAAATTGCCTACAGTAGGTTGTGGGAGTTTCTCATGTCTGGACTGAGATGCTCAGAAGGAAGAGGAATGTCAGTGATGCTCTCCTCTATAATGGCACCAGTCTAGCTTACGCTCTGATCAGTTTTCCCACGAGCAAAAATTCTTCAGCTCATGTCACATCACCAAATACTCATTTTGTTCTGAGAGGAGACGTAACTGTACTGGCAAAGCAGCTTTTGCAAATGTCTCCACTTGTGTCAGGTTTGACTGCTTTGCAGGCTGTTACTTTTATAGACCTGCCTGGAGAGAGAGTGTAGGTGTGATAATAACAGCTTTCATTTTAATAAAATGTAGTGGAGTGTTTGTAGTCTCCTTGCTCTCTTTCTGTACAAGTATTACTTCACCAATTTATTAAGTGACTGTTAAGCTAATTAATGACTAATTAAATGACTGTTAGCTAATTAAGCTAATTTTTGGATGTCTATGGTGTCAATAGGTATGTCTCATCTCACTATGCTGCTATTCATGTGGGAAACAGTCCTGTAACTTTCCAATAGATTACAAAAACATGGTGCAACTCGCTACAAACCATGTTTGGAGGACAAAAAGGGTGAGGGAAGAATGCTAAGGTGATAAATATTGCTGTATGAAACCATTAGGCAGGCTGACTTCAAAGTAAGGCTTGGAATAATGACTGTATTTCAGGAGGATGAGCAGGAGCATGGATTGACTGGGCCTTTTGTGGTATTATTTCTGATTTTACTAGTCTGGCATGTCTATCAAAAAGAAGTGCTGCTGTTGTAAGGGGATTGTATGGTTTGAGGAGGAGGATAAAATTTTCCTGTGGGGAGAACAGACATAGTTTTAGTGAATTCTATACATTTATGCTTGGCTACCAAACAGTGCTTGTAGAGAGAAAATGGAGAGCTAGTTAATGTTTTTGTCCCACTTTCATTGGAAGTATAGGACCTGCAAATACAAGTTTAAAGTATTTAAGTACTTGCCTGTTTTTGTTGCTTAAAAACTGCCAATTATGCCAAATTGAAGTTGAAATTAACATTGCTAATGTCAATTAAAACAAGCAAGAGCTTCCAATTTCAATGAAATGTCCTTACATGGAATAATTACATTTAAAATTCTTTACTTAAAACCAGGCAAACCAAAAGAAAACAGAAGGAAATTATTGGTGCTGGCATTGGATACAGTACTAGCACTGCTTCAAAACATGAGCAACATGAAAAATTAATACATTCAATAAAACTTGAAAGTATGAAGAAAATAAATAAACTTCAAGATGCCCATTATCTCCAATTTGTTCTTTTACAGGAAAGCTTATAGGCTCTCTTATTTCTGTTCAGGAACATATCCTAAAACCTGACAAAGACTCTACCTTTGGTTGCTATTGGAAATGAAATGCATTTACTCCTTGGTATCTTAAGACAGCCAAGCATTTATTTGGCTTTAAATGATCTTGAAGTGTTAGGAGTAGCATCTGTATTTGTGTTTGGGGTGCTCTTGTTCTCTGCAAAGCTGTATTGCATGCAAGGGATTGAAAGAAAAATCATGGCATAATGTTCTTGAATACATAAATCTCTTAAGTAAAGTTTTTCCTAATTCTTGGTTCCAGATTGTACTCGAGAGAGAAGTTTTATTTTGGTAATCTGAAAACAGATCTTTTTCCATCATGGCTAAACAGTAATTTTGGAGACAATGCTACTTGTGTAAACTGTGGAGGCAAAAAATAGACTTCCAGTAGTTGTAAGAGCTTGTTTTTCATGGCTGTGTTGTTGCTCATAGGAAGGTTTGCAATTTGTTTAATTACAGCTTGCTCTCTAGACAGTGGAAAAAGTTACAACTTTTTTGTACCTGATGGTTCTTTTTATATACTTTGAAAGCTGACGTGCCGTATTTGACAGGAAAAATGTTTGTTTGTTTTCTCCACCTGCAGTTAAGAGGCAACTTCTTCAAGTAGTCACTATCTAGATTTACCACATTTAAAAGTGAATCATTTTAGCACTTTTGACAGCATGCATTTAACAGCACGTGTTGAGCGTAGCAAGGAGGGAGCAGCAAGTAGATGGAGCAGTCCATCAGCAGCTGCCAAAAGTGTACATTGGATTTAAGCCATAGCTATTAATCATTTCTTCTGTGAAAAGGAAAAAAATGCATCAAAAGCCTTTAGGGCGTTGGGAGGGGAAATTCCTTCCCTCTGCTAAGCAGAGAAATATACTTTATTTAGTCATACAGCAATTTCTTAAGTTGTCTGAACTAGTGGAGTTTGCTTATGAGATGTTTCGCTTTTATAAGTCATTTATTGCAAATATACTAGCAAAAGGTTTTTCTAAAAATGCGGCTGAGGCCATCAGAATTAATTGATTTTCTTTTAAACAAAGCTGCAAAAATTTTATCAATTAAAATCTTTTTCTGTGTTTCCACAGAAGAGAAAGGGAGGACATGAAGCAAAATTGCTTCGGTTGTTTCTTTCAGGTGTTGCAAGTTCAGTTTCTCTCAGTAGCCACCTGAAAATTATTCCTTTATTTATTTATTTATTTTTGAAGCCCCCCAAAAAAACAGGTAATGGTTTGGGTTGGAGGGGACCTTTAGAGGTCATCTGGTCCAGCCAGGCTAAGAGCAAGGCCATCTTCAGCTGGGTCAGGTTGGCCAATGTGTCCAGGGAAGGGGCATCTCCACTCCTTTGGACAACCTGTGCCAGTCATTCACTGGCCTCATCATAGGAAAAAACCAAAATTCTTCCTTATATCTAGAAGATAACTCTGTAGTGTTTCTAAATCAGGATTTTTAGTATTTCTAGGGTTTTTTTGTATTTCTAAATTTTTGCAACACTTTAAATTACTCAGACAACATCCTTTGCTTGTGTGCTATCGCTGTCAAAGCATGAGTTGTGCTGGGTTGAAAATAGAAGTCTAGAAATGGGCGTGTTGGTGGAACCTGAAGAAAATGTTTTTCTTCAGATTTATATAAGCTACCCAGACCGCCTGACTTGCTCAGATTTAAAGGGATGTCTTGCAAAACCCCTGCAGTGAGTCATGAACATTTTTATCTCAGGAAAATTTGAATTTCCATTTCAGGAAGTGGAATATAAATAACCTTCAGTAAGAAGACCAGAAATTCTTTGGATAATATAACATTTGAACAGTAAATAGTAAATGGCTGGTATTTTCAAGGCTGAGAATTAGTCAGGTGCAAGCCAATGATATTTATAAAATTTTTTTTTTTCAACATGTTAAATGTTTTTCTAGATCATGGATACTAAAATAGTTGCAAAGCCTGGAGTTGGATATGGCTATAGAGAGTCTCTGTTTCTATTTCCTTCTTTAAAATGTTGAATCAGGGATTTGGAGCAGGGGTTTGAGTTATTAAAAAAACATAATAAATGGCTTAGTATGCACCAGTGTTTCTTATTTACGCTTGCATTGGTAAAAGCTGGACTTTCAGTCAGCACAGCCTGAAAAGAAAAGATACTTTTGGGTTCCATAAGGAATGGCTGCCTCCCAGTAGCCAAAAATGTCACTTCTGTTGCATCATGATTTGCAGAAATGTCTGTGCAGATCATGACTCCAGAAAAGTTCCTCTGTGGTGCATAGCTGTTAAATAACTTCCATAAACTTAAATATTTGCTTGAGTGCTGTGAGGGGTGGTATTATTTCACATGAGACAGACACCTGAAAATTTTTCTAACAAATTTTGTGAACAGAATACTAAATTGGCAGCAGGGAAATGAGAAGAAAGATGCCCTTTATTCAGTGAGATGTAGTTTTGTCAGTCATTCTCTAAGGAAAGCTTGCTGGTGTGCTCAGACTGAGAGAGGGGAGTGTGGACCAGGCAAGAAGTTAGAAAATGGAATCTTGGAGCTGTTGGTAAAGGCAAACCAGCTCCTCCAAGGTGAGGCATCTATTGGTGCAACCCAAACTTATTTGGCTCTGCTGGCTTTAAAGGCCTCCTCAACCTTCCTCTGTGAATTCCTTGTTTTGCTCTAATAGTGGCTGGAAAGGAATCTCGATGGAGCAGAATCCTCAATAAGTACTAAAGCGTGCAAGGAGGAATGTTGCTGGTATCTCTTTTGGTCCCAACCCTCCTCATGTTTTTCACGTTCTCTTCAGCAATTATGCTGTCAGGGATGGTGGCTGATTGACAGCTATGCTTTGCATATTGGACAAGTGAATGACAGAAGAAAAGCAGTCTTTGTGGCTTTGGGAGAGGCCTGGTTTGTGTTGGGTGGAATATATGCAATTTTATGCTGTCATTTAAAATGCAGGATTTAATTGCAAGAAGTAATGCCAGCTCACTCATGTAGCAAATAGGAAGGAAGTAAACACTGTAAAATAAGTATGCAAATATATTCCTGTGCTCTGGGCTTATTAACTTGTTATAATATCTTTATGGTGCTGCTTAGTAATGGCAAGGTTATCAATCCTAGCAATCTCTTTGAGATGGATTTTTTTGTGATACTTCCATTGTCTCAACTCCTAAAGAAGCTAGACAGTGATATTGTGGGAGAAAAATTAGTAGATGTTTAATATTAGAGTTAACAAGTTAACAAGTCTCAATGGCAGACAAAGAATTCTTAACCTGCAATACTGAAAGACTTAGTTCTATCCTTATTGATAGTGACCTGGAAAAAAAAGCCTTTCTTATGGCACCTTCCCTATGCTTAATAGTTTAGGAGCCTTAGCTGAAATTTTTATAGTTGAACAATATATTTTTTCAGCTGAAATATTTTGTTGTATGTGTTTCTTACTTCTGTCATTTTCCCAGGTGCAGCACCTTCCAAGAAGAACCATCATGGTAAATAGAACTATTGAAATGCCAGTGTCTTTCTCCATTGGAAAGGCTATGCTGCATCCTACAAGTGTATTTTTGATGTTACAACCTTAATAGTCCTTATGTGCTTATAACCTTGATAGTCCTTATGTTTGGAAATATTTAAAATACATTGTAGTGCATAAACTCCCTTGCAATTTCTCTGTAGACCAGCTTCTTGGTTGTCAAGAAAACCTTTACTGGCTAATTAATTTGAAAAAACAGACAAGAATTTTTGCTAAGTACTTGTAATCAGGCTTCTTGAGCCATGTGGTGTGATTATGCTGCTGTATTAAACACAAGATTGTTAGGAAAAAGGGTGTGTACAGTTTTTGTTGGATAAGTAAATGAGGCATAGAAAGATAGCTCGCTTTGATTCTGACCTTGTGAATGGATTTACCTTGCAGTTCTGTTATTTTAGTTGAGATGTTGTAATGCTTGAACTTGGTGATAGGAGCTATAGACCTTTCTCAGATGCTTTCTAACACTAGTGGTTCTTGAATAGATTATAGGCATAGATAATATATAAATTTTATATGTATTTGTTGGCATTTGCCATCAGTCCCCTTAGCCTCTGAGCTTTTCTTTTTCCAAAACCTGTCCCTTAAGGTGTATTGTTTCCCCTCTGCTTCCATAGTCCATTGTGGGTACTGTGGGCAATGACCTGCAAGGGTTTATCATAAGGTGTGTCAAGTCTGTAGCTTGATTTCATGGACTTGTTTTATAAAAAAAAGTTGTAAAAAGAAATGCGTGATTTTTACCGAGAGAGAAAGTGAGATGTCTGACCCCAAACAAAATAATGTATGTAATGCATGCTGTCCAAGGGAACTTAAGAGTTCATGGAAGGTCATTACTCAGATATCTTAACTTCTTGGCTTTTGTTGTCATGAAAATATTTCCATGTTGCTGTGGCATGTCTAAAAATAGTGACTACATCCCCATATTTTTGTGCGGTTCCAAATAAAAATGCATCCTGTTGATCATATAAAAAATACCCAAGGGATATCTACTTTTTAAAAAAATCAGTTTTGTTTTCTTGAAGATTTAGGCGAGGTTCACCCAGCAGGAGGACGGATATTTGCAGATGGGAACTCTTCCATTTTTTTTGGTAGTAAAGTCCTGTCTTTCAAGGAGAATGAGTCTTTTATTCTGTTCTTTAAGCCTTAGAATGCTATACAGTCTAACTGCCAGATGGAGAATAATTTAATAATTTTCTTATGGTGTTTTCTCTCTGAAAACAAGTGAAAATGATGCATGTGTGTCCTGTCATGGGTCATATCAACCCATGTGTTGGGGTTTTGTGGAAGAAACCCAACAGTCGAGGACTTCTGTGTGCTCAGACAAAATGCAGCTCATTACAGGAGTAAGGACATTCTAGAAGCTATTATTTTAGGGCATGTTTATGTTCGGTCTTATGGCTTCATCTTTGCTCAAATTGTGTAATTTTTTCAAACAACAAAACTTTGCTTTCCCCCCAAAAATATATAGTCCAAATAATCACCAAAGAAGATCACTAAATTAATTACCAAAGAGGATTACCAAATAGCCACCATGATTGAGGAAGACTGGGGTGACATGAGTGCTGGCAAAAGATGTAAACCTGAAACTGGAAAGCTGACTGTAGCATTGGGATGGGCACAGGTTTGTTATGAGGTATTAGGATGACTCTGGAATCTCAGAGTGTTGGGAAATTGTTGGTTTCTGTTGTAGTGTAGTAAGGAAGGTGAAACAAATACTTGTAACAATACATTTCAGCATATCAAATGTATCTTTTTACACTGTGTGAGTTTCTGGCAGGGCTGTTGGAAGAGCATGGATGAAGGAAAATTAATTTCTACAGAGTAAACCAAAAATGACCACTAATTCCTGTCTCCCTTGAATGAGTTGCTGCCAGAGACAGTTCTGCTGGTCTGTAACCATTCCTGAAGGCAGCTTTCAAGGGCTTGTCTAGCTCGTATTGAGTCTTACTTAGAACTCTTTTGCTTCTCACCTTCTCCTTGTAACCCTTTGCATGCTTTCACCCTCTAACTTTCAATGCTTGTCGTAACCTAGCTGATGGTCCTGGTAAGGTGTCCCTAAACCTCCTCATTCTGAGTTTGACATTAAAGGAGGTAGAGGGAGGATTGACTGTGGTATTTGCATAATTTAATGGAGGGAAGGAAAGAAGGGAAAGGTGGTTGTGATGACTTGTGAGTTTTCTGGCTGGAATTTGGAAAACCCTAGAGAGGGGAGTGGTGGACGAAGAAGAGCTTAGAGAACTGATGAAATGGTGGAAGGGAGAAGAATGGAATCAGAATGTTGAGAGTGCTGTGTTTCTAATGAGATGACTGCACAGAGAGTTTGCTGCAGAGGACACGATGAAGCAGGTGACTCACCAGCTGCTTGGTGGCACGAGGTGGCCAGGGCTGTGCTGCAGAGGCAGCCGGGTGCATGTGCTCGTGGAGGATGTGCCAGCTGATGCTGTGGGCAAGCTTTTTGGCACTTGATTTCTCTGATTCAGTTTTACAGCACAGCTGCTGTGTGGGACCAGCTCCTGGGTGCAACTGTTGCTATATTTATGAAGTGCAAATGCAGAGGATTCATCTTTGGCTGTGGCAAGGAAGGTTACAGATAAAAAATGGCAATTGTTTGGTAATGAGAGAGGTGTCACTTCCCAAATCACCCTAAGCTATGCTTTCCTTAAAAGCAATTGTAATCTTGCGTTTGCTACACCACACAACAACTTCTACACAACAAAGATGGTGTACAGAAATTGTCCTAACACCAAATCAATATGTTAAAGTATGGTCTCGTTCAGTTCCCTAAATAGATTCTGTCCCTACATCTAAAGTAGCAGCTGGTGGAGCTGGGGAGTTGTGATAGCACCAAACAGTAGCCTCCCAGAAAGTGCAACAGTGCAGGTTTCTCCCTTCCTGCACCTCTTAGAGCTTTTGCCTGCAGCAGGAGTTATTTTTAAGTGAACTGAACAGAAACATTTTGGATTTTTCCAGTTGTAGTGAAACTTGGGGAAAAGGGTAATATTTTTCTTTTAGAAGTACTAGTTCCAGGTGATGGGACTCATCACTCAGTAGCTATGCAAAGGATAAGCACTATGTTCTTAATGTCAATATTTTTGGAGCTGGGTTCACTGTGCTTGCTATTTAATGCTGAAAAATGAGTTTAATACAGGAAATCCTGTTTGGGTGCTGCTGGGATGATGGCAAAAGAATGTGTATCAGAAACACACTTCTTCAGCAGAACCAACAGCTGTTTCTGAGCCTCATTTGATAGATATGGATAGCTCTGTCAGGCTTTGGTTTTGGTTTTTTGGTTCTCTAGTTTAAAAAAAATTTCTCAAGCTCGTAACATCTCTGTATTTGTCAGGATTAGCTGGTGTTTGGACTTAGTGAATGAGTCTGAATTATATTCCTTCTACGTGTCTCACTTTGGATCTATGGACTCTGCTTATAACAGAGCTTTTATTAGCAGCTTAGTATTTAAAATATAACTTTATCTCTACTAGCTGTTCCTAGTTTGTAATTGTGTGCCTAGTCTTATTTGTGGGCACTGAACTTGGAATTTACAGATCCATCTCCTTCCTTCTTTCAAAGGAACCTATTTATAGCTCAACAGATCAAACATCTTAGCAATGTTTTTCAAACTGTATAACTGCTGTGGAGCATGAGAACTAGAGAGCTGAGGAAATAAAGTTGCTATTTTCCTAACTGTAATTGATTTTCCCCTTCACTCTTTTCTTATGAATAAGAGGACCAAATTGAAAGCTTAATTGACAGCAAATAAATTCAATAGAAAAAAAAATTAAAGGATAAATTGGAGAGAAAGTTCTTTCATCTTCAAAGAAAATATTGAGGATTTTCCTGTCCTGTTGATTGTGATGGGCTTATTGAGTGCTGAATGGTGCTGGAGTTACTTGTGAAGCAACCCTGCTTCTCTGTGATCTCAGGTGTTTATCAAAAGGGATCCAAGTATATTAAGTTGGTTTTGGTTTTGTTGTGGTTGAACAAGTGTTTCTAAGTAATATTTTAACTCAGGTTTATGAACAAATTGATATTTCTTTGACTTGTTCAGAAAGTTATGTGAGCAGCCTATTTTTTTCTCAGTAGTGGAGCCTGCATAGCTGCTTCTCCTGATCCATTCCTCTCTCATCTTTTTAATGTAGCTTAATGCTTAATACACTGAAGATGCTCAGCTAGGAAACATGAGCTTAACACAACTGCCACCATTCTAAATTCTTCTGAGCCACTTTGAATAGCCCAGAGCTGGTGGGAGGAGGAGGGAAAGTGGGAGAAACAATACTTTGTACCACCCAAATTGAGCAATAAGTTATTGCTGCATGGGGTTTCTGAGAAATCCAAAATTGTTGGTCTCCAGAAGATGAAGCTTTAATTACACCCTCTGAAATGTTGCTTGCCCTTTATTTATTTTCTCAAAATTCTGGTCAAGGTTTTTGTCCAGTTTTATTCCAACTTTTGAACTCCTTTCACAAATGTGAGTGGCCTTTTATATTAAATGTCTCACAGGATTGGTGCCAGTTCAGAGTCGCAGGAGGAGAATAATATGCTTGGCACACAGAATGAATCTTGACACAGGCAGCCGATGAGCAGTGGGGGGAAAAAGGGCATTTTAAACTTAAAATCTGCTCATCAGAAGAATCTTGTAATAGAAATTATTAAGTGGAAGTGGAAAAACCCCACTTACATTAGGTTCAGTGTTGATTGCTCCACCGCACACAGTGAATTTTTTGCTTCTGTTTTCAGCTGTTTTAATTCAGTAGTCACTGCAGTCTGTGCAGCTCTGTTCTTGCTGTGACAACATGAGGTAGGCATGTTTATTATGGTGGGGTGTTTTGAAAGCTTTAATGGCAAGAAGAGTTCATTCACCTATTTGTAACTCATGGCATTCAGGGTGTGGGTGAAGGCTGAAAAAGGACTCTGTCTCAGAGGTATGCAAGAGCTACAATTTCTCTGTTTCACCTCATGGAAGAAAATGATCTATGGTTAATCATGTCACCTTCCTCCTCCTCGTTATGGTGCCGAAAGGTAGGAGGGATAATAGGGGAGGATGTGTGCCAGAGCTGAGATGGCAAAGATAGATCCAAGGGAACTCAACTTACTGGTTTGAGAATCCTGAAACCAATTACTGGGCCTGGGCTGGTACTAAAGAATGAGGAACTGGGGGTACCTCTCTCCTTAGTGGTATTGACTTCATAATTGTCAGATGGACACCTGAGTGTAATCCCAAGTGTCTGTTACTCGCTCATCTACATGCCCAGTTTCTTAAGCTGGAAACAAGCAGCTTAGCTTGGGACAGACACGGGGCAGGGGCTGGAGAGAGGTGAGTGATACCACAGAGCAGCAGGCAGCATTACCCTCGGTGAGTTGTCCAAATTTCCTACCTGGTCTGTTAAACTGTGTTACTGTTCCAAACAGTAAACTATGCAGTATAAACCTTTACCTATTAAACTCCCCTGAGCAAGGCAGGGCACCATTCTGCCTGCTAATAGTACTAATAGCAGGAAATGAATGACTTAATTTCCCTCTATTCTGCTGACAAATTGCTCTTCTAAAGTGGGCTGGGAAGTTGAGTTGGAATGAAAAAAAACCCTTGCTAGTATTTCAGTCATAGTGGTTTTTGTGTTTATTTTTTTTTCTTTTCCCTTTTTGTTTTTTAAACAAATCTTCCCAATACTGCAAATAGTTGAATACACTGTGCTTACTGCTCTTTGACTTGGTAGAATGCTTGTGCTTGGTCACATGCTCTCTTTGTTCCTTTTTATTTTATGGGAAGGATAACCATAATCTTAAAAGCCAGCCATTCTAATTATTGAGGTAATAAATAGTTAAAGTAGCTGTAGCCCAATGATGCAAGCCATTGTACCATCCCCTACAGGTGTTTTCTCATAAAGAGCAGATGGCTGATATGTTACTGATTCCTCATGGACAACAAATTAGGAGAAGGCAGATATATTTACTACTTCTAGAAAACAAATTTGACTCCATGCAATTCCATTCTTTTAAAGGTTTCTCCTTGTTTTTGTCCTTGACAGAAGGGTTTATGTAACCTTTATTAAAAGCAGAATGAAGAAAATATGCAGAATTTTGATCTTGTTGTTCAAGTTACGAGCATTTAGGAATTGTATATGCGGGTGAACATGTATAAATTATAATGGTTTGTATATAGAATTTGTAGTATAAGTATTACCAAATCTAAGCAATCAAAAATCACGTGGTGGGCTTCAACTAATAAATTGGTTTATTAATAAAATGAGGAGAGAGGTTTTTTGTTTTTCTACATGATACACTTGAGCTTTTTTTAGGACTGAAATAAAAGAGGCCACTGGGTGACTGAATCCATTTTTTGCCTTGTCAGACTGCTGTGCAGCAGAGTATTTCCTAAACTGTTTGTATTCCTTTCCAAATTCCCATTGCAGTGGTGCTTGTGTTACTAGGCCAGCTTTGTCTTTTAATAGCCTTGTGTATATTCTAGTTAGCTTTATTTCTAGAGAGCTGCAATTGCCTGTGACCTCTCCTGTGTTTTACCATAGCTGGCGTTTTGGGAATACTCTCTTGCAGAACAGACTCTTTTCTGCAGCTCTCCTGGTTTTGAATTAATCTGAAGGAAATGGCTAGATTGGATCTCGAGAGCAATTTGTAGAAAGGCTCAAGTGGTTTTGCTCTTATCATAGTGTTTACTTCTCTCATGGCTACATTATGGGCTCTCAAAACTGTCATGTTATCAAACAGCAAGCAAGTTTTTTTTTTTGTTCATAAATGCTTTTTTGTCATGTATGACTGGTTTTGAAATGCTTTCATTTGTCATAGGCATAATTTGGAAAAAAGTTTACTAATGAAAAGATTACAGTGATACCTTTCTGTACTACTTGGCTGTATTCCCTTTTAACTAAATATTTGGATTTCGTGTTTCTTTGTAGCTTGCTATGTTCTCCATATTTACAAGTGTTCTGTGTGGCACTACAGTGGTAGTGGTGTTCTATGCAGTGTTTGTCAGAACCATCTGTCTTTGTGGATCCTGTCTAGGAAAGCAACAAAAACCCGTAACCAAACGTAACTAAAAATGTAGGTTTGGGTATATTGTTGCCCATGTGTTGTAGTGACTTTTATTTTCCCTGTGACCTCCACATTTGGTCAAACCCCCTATATTCTTGTATATGATAATAATAGTTGACCAGACCCTTTCATTATGTGCCATATTTCAGTGAGGCTACTGCAGGGGCTCTGTGCCTTGTGTGTATGTGCCATCACTTGACAAACTCACTGGAACCCCCCAAGCATGGGTGAACTCGGGCTTGATCAGCCCCTCCGAGTTAGAACATCAGCCTTTGTCCTTTATGTCTTTTGCATCTGGTTGTTTACGCTTCTGTATCCTTTTTTTTCCCCTCCTAATGGCTGTGGATTTACCTCTCATATCATCCAGTGTTGTGTTTCGTTCATGGCTGTTAGTAAAGATATAAATAAGATGATATCTAATCTCCCATTAAACATTTTGGAACAGCGCTGTTGCACCCTCAGCAGATTTGCAGATGACACTGAGCTGAGTGGTGCAGTTGCCACACTTGAAGGATGGGATGTCATCCAGAGGGACCTGGATCAGCTCAGGAAGTGGGCCCATGGGAACATTGTGAGGTCTGACATGACCAAAGTGCTGCAGCTGGGTCAGGGAAATCCCCAGTATCAACCCAGGCTGGGGATGGACAGGTCAGGAGCAGCCCTGCCCAGAAGGACTTGGGGGTGCTGGTGGGTGAGAGGCTGGACATGACCCAGCCTTGTGCACTCACAGCCCAGAAAGGCAAACGTGTCCTGGGCTGCATCCTGAGCAGGGTGGCCAGAGGACCAGGGAGGGGCTTCTGCCCCTCTGCTCTGCTCTGGCAGAACCCCACCTGGAACCTGCATCCAGCTCTGGGGGTTCCCAGCACGGGAAGGACATGGAACGGCTGGAGTGAGTTCAGAAGAGTCCACCAAGTTGATCAGAGGGATGGTGCACCTCTCCTGTGAGGAAGGGCTGAGAAAATTGAGACTGTTCAGCTTGGAAAAGAGGACTTCAGGGTGACCTGATTGCTGCCTTCCCGTACTTGAAGGGAGCCTACCAAAAAAAATGGAGAGAGTACTTGCAAGAGCATGTAGTGACAAGACAAGGGGGAATGACTTCAAACTGAGACTAGGTTTAGATATTAGGCAAATACTTTGCTGTGAAGGTGGTGAGGCACTCAAACAGGTTGCCAGAGAAGTTATGGGTGCCCCATCCCTGGAAGTGTTGGAACTAGATGTTAAGGTCCCTTTCATCTGCAAACCATTCTATGATTCTATAATTCTTTCTTTACTGTCTACTTAGGTGCTTGAAGAAGCTTTGGATGTTTAGTTTGCTTTGCAATTTTCAGCTCTATTTGATTTATGATGATGCTACTTTCTGTCACATCCAGGTGACAAACTGTGGCTGCTGTTATGGAGCTGCTTATGCAAAGAAAGAGAGGAGATGAGTTCTTGGGAGTGTGGGAAGGTAGTAAAGATACATTTTTCAAAAATACCTGTCAAGATTTGTCATCACTCTTTTAGGACACCGGTGTAGCAGAATGAGTTCTGAAACTGCATTGGTAATGTCTGAGCACTGAAACATCTGCAAATGGATGTAAACACGTGCTGGCTGAAAGCAATGAGGATTTGCCAAAATAGGGATATGAAAGCCATGTGTCTCGTTTTGTTATTGGTCTCCAGTATGCTTCCTTTCTTTTGAGGAATAAATAAATGATCAAATTGGATCTGTGTATGCCTTGGGTGATTGTAAAGCAAATTTTTGAGCCGGCTGCCTTGAATCTATAAGTGTTTTTTTCAAAACTATTGTTACTGGGACATACAGGGAAGCTGCCACATAGCAAATGCTGTAGGCTAAGTATTAGTGATGCCAGATAAGAAGTGTAGACTTGTTCACACAAGCATTCCATTTTGTGTAAAATGACTTAGTAACTTTTTTCCCAATTCATCTGGTAATTATAAAAAGAACAACAAGGTAAGAGTGGCTTGATAAAATTGTGGTTATTCTTAAAGAAATTGAAGAATGTTCAAGCACTTAATAGTGTAGATAATGAACCTAATTTCATTTAGTGAAATGAATGTAGTGTCTCTGTAATTCTTGGGATTCTAGGTTGAGTGCAAAACCTTGAGTTAGTTGAGCAAGAAGATTTCCTTTTTATGGAGGATATTAAAAACCTCTCTCAAACCATTTCTCCGCGTGTGCTTCTGCAAAGTAACAGTAAGCCTTAAATCCCAACATTTTGCACTTGCAAGTCTGTGTTCTAGAAGATGAGAGGGAACATTTAAATTTGAAGATCTACAAAAGTCCCTCCAGAAGATAGTGCCTATTCAGCTCAAAGCAAAAAAAATTAAAAATTCATAGACAAGAAAAGAAGAATGCATTTTTTGGTTCTCATTCTGGAATAGCAAGTTTTCATTTTCATCTTAGGAGACAATAACTATTCAGTGTGCTGCATGATAAGTGTACAAAAAATATAGAAATTGCAAATGCTTGTTCATTGACCACAAATTCAGTGAAAGGTTGTAGGGCTAGTAATCATCTGTATAGTCTGTCTGCACCATTTGCATCTGTCTGCACCATTTCAGCATTCAAATCCCAAAGACAAGTACAAAGTAAATTTGGCCTTAAATGTTTGCACTATTTGTGAGACAATGAAGTAGTACAGGACTTTTTCTAAAGCAGAATCAATCAAAATATATAACTGCAAAAGGCTACATAAACATTTGTGTAGCAAGTCCGTGGGGGTTGGGAGCCGTGCAGAGGAGAGGAGGAAGGAACGCTCCTTTAATTTGCTGGTACTGTGATACCTTTGGGAAATAAAAAAGCAGGGAGAACAGTATAGTTCATGATCTTTCATAATCCTGTCTTTCCTGTGGTGGAAGTGCTCAGAGGGGTTGTACTGCTGTAGCTGTTCTTCTGCAGAGTTTGTTTTGCTGGGAAGGAGGTGATATTTCCTTATGCAGTAAGGAAGGTGCTTCCTTTTACCCCCGTGCCTTTGTGTTTGTGCTGCAGCTGACTTGCTCCAATTATGCTCTCTATTTTAAGTGGCTATTACAGCACTGCTTTCTTTTGGCAGTAGCTCATACATAACAAAGCAACCTCAGTGTATACGATATATGGCTTTGCCTATTTTATGCTTGTAATGGTTGGAGTAGGGAAAAAAACCAAAATTGGAGGAGGAGGAGTTGCTTTGTACTGGAACACAAGAAATACCTGTGTTAAAATCTGCCCAGAAGTCACCTGGCAGCTATAAATTTGGACAGCCTGAAATTTTTCTTTCTAATGAGAACGTTGCATGGCCTTGTTACAGGGAGCAGTCTTACAAAAGGACTTGTAGATACTCAGTTCAGTCATGTTGTGTGTGGTACCTAATTCAGGTTATGAATTTGGTGCTGCAATACCTTCTCTGGTATGCAGTTAAAGCAGACCCACCATACTATTGCTGTGTTTTGAGCATATGCTAAAGCAATAATATTTTTGTGCCTTTGGTCTAATATAACTTCTGTCAACTTGGTTTGAGACCATAAAGTAACTCTTTGTTGTTTTATGGTGGACGATGCTTCATGAGTGTTGTAGTGTTCTTTGTTTACCATAGCATCATTTTTAAAGGGTGAAATGTGTGCAATGGGCAGTTGGGAAAACAGCAAACAACATTATTTAAAAATGCACTTTTGAAACCTTGTCCAGGGTGTTTTCCAGAAATAAGAATACTTTTTTTCAGGCAAAAGATTAGTGGCAAGTAAGTATTATGTTAAGATAGCTTTCTGATGTAAAGAGTCTTAATACCTTGTTGTAAAAGTTAATGTTTGACCACAAGCTGTCTAGCTGATGAGCTGGTATCGCTACTGTATACTACTGATGTATCTGCAAGCTGTGAAAGTCATTGAAATCCTTTCATTGATACTCCAATGTTATTTTTTTCAAGAAGAATTGGGAAAATATACTCCTTTCTGAAAAGTGCTGTGAGAACGTAAATAATTCTGAGTTGTGTGATGCGCATATAGTTTTGCCTTAAAAGCCAGTGAGTGACTTAGCCTGTTTTCAAGTGGTTTTTTTTTTTAATGATAGCTCCAGATGTTTGAATATTGTGTGATTCATCACTAAAAGGATTTTTCAAAGGGTTTTAGCCGTGACTAAAAGGGCAGTAGATCATCAGTAATCTGTGGCTGTGTGAGTCGGTTCAGACTTCAGTTTTGAGTCTAGGCTTGTTCCTCTGTGTGAACTTTTGGAGGCATGAGTATGTGTGCAGGCAGCACAACTTGCTGCTAGCAACCCTTAATGCTTTTCTTTAATAAAAAAAAATCCAAGTCAGTTATCTGAAGAATAGTGTAAAGCACTTGGTGAATACCGATGTCACTTTGTTACTGTTGATGGAAGTCACATTTTTCTGCTAAACACGGTCACTAATTAATGCTGGAGGCTTCTGGAACTATTCAATGTAAAAATAGGGGTTTCCTGCTAGCAAGCAGAAAAGAGAAAGTTTCTTCCAACATAAGACTTGTAAACTTTTGAGATTAAAAAGCAAAACAGAATTGTGCTCAGAGCTGGTTTTCCTATATTTATAATGAAATCACTAAATTGTGAGCACATTCTGGGTCTGTTGGATTGTGCTATTTACTCAGTCAGAATTGCTTACAGTTTTCATTCTGACTGCAACACTTGTTTCTGCCTCAAATACTTCTGAAAATTCTTCTCTCTAACCCTATTTTTAGTTAATTTTTTTTCTTGCTGCCCCCACCATATTTCTGAAGGTTTGCCTGTCTTTCAAATCCATGAAGAAAACCCAAAACTTAATTTAAATTTGCCACAGTGGTATGAAGCTTAGTACAGAAAAATGACCAAAAGCTGTATACGACTTGTGAGGAATACCTGTTTATCTGTCTTCCTTATATACATATAGGAAGATACATCATGTATATTTTAAATTGAGGCTGTGTGGGAAGGTGTGGTTTTTTCAGCTCAGGTGTCCCTGAATTTGGAGCCAGATTGGAATTTGTCAGTGACTGTGTGTTCTAGATGCATTATGGAAGATGGAAATGTTTTTGTCTGAGTGGCAAGGTTTCTCTGTAGGTCTGGGGTGTGCCCCTACTGTAGTAGCCTGGCTGGTAGGAGCTGCTGGGAAGAGGGAGCTGGAAGGCATCTTGGGAAGGTGTATGAGCTTTTTAAGGAGTGTTGCTACTCTTCCAAAGCAGAACTTTCTTCTTCTGTCACCAACAGCTTCAGGGTAACACATGGAGCAGCCAAATCCCAATGGTGAGTGTACTGCAGCCAGTGCAGTACTGGTACCTTAATACACTTTTTTGCAGGAAAAACTTATACTTTTGTAAAGTAAAGGTGCTGATGAAATGTCTGAGTATTTCTAATTCAATTTTATTTATGATAGTGCTAATTTGGATTGGGTGGTATTGCTTAATATAATTGATGTCATCGCAAGACAAAGGTACTTCAGAGAGGAAATCTTTGACAATGGATCAGTGAAGTTCTATTATCTGATAAGGATAGGAAGTGTTTCTTTCGTTTTTCCCCTTCTTACTTTGTGAATCTTCTACTCCTCATGACCCTGGGATCCATCCTTCTCTTCTTGAGATGCAGTTTCACAAACCAGTATTGAAAGCATTTGGATTTTCTTGTGCTTCCCTACTCTTGTCTCCCCTGTTCTTTTCATCACTCAGGAGTGAGCTTAAAGTACTGGGTACCTGTGGATTGGATTAGGGTGTGATATATGTTAAACCCATCCTAAACTCATGTTCCTAATAAAATGTTCCTAAACTGCCCTCTGAGTTGAAGAGTAATACAAGCTTTTATTCTATGCCTCTTCTGTGTCCTCCTTGAAAATCTGAGGTATGATTTAAATACAAGTCAATATGTGCAGATGGGCCATTAACTACAAAAATCATAATGGAAGCTCAGATTTAAATTTCCCCACAGGTGTTTTTAAAGTATCAGTGGATGTGCAGTATGTGACAGCTCCATAATCTCATTAAAATGCAAAGCTAGTTCCACTGTTCAGTGTTTTCTATCATTACAGCTCAGGTTTGTCTTCTGTCAAGAACCTGGAAAATATGAGACTTGTGTAAACTATTGCATTTCTCTTCTGTTCACCTTTTTGGGTGTTTTCTTTATTGTTGTTGTTTTTTGGGGTTTTTTTTGGTTTTTTTTTTGTCTTTTGTTTTTTGTTTTTCCTTTTGAGATAGTGGTCCCGTCAAATCAAAGAAAGGAAAAAATACACCTTGACCCTTAATTCTAATCTTCTCATGTAACCGATGGACTGCTGAAACAATAGCAGTCACATCTGATACAACAACATCTTATTTATAGGTGGAAGCAGCTGCATCCTCTGTCTTTGCATTCAAGAAGACCTATTGTTTTCAAGTCTCCTGGTTAATGAGACTGTGAGAAAATGAAGGCCTACTGTAAAAGCAGTATTAAAGATAATTATTTAACACCAAAAGAAATGGAAGATGTGGCTGGTGCAACTGGCTCTTGAGCTAGGTGTAAATGAAGAAGTTATCAGTGCTTACAGTTATAGGATAGCCTTGAGTTTGCTCATGGATTCTTATATTGTGTTTAGCATTTGGCTCATTAAAAATACCAACCTTCTGTTCTCATCCTCATTTTTCCCCTCTGTTGGATGCCCTAGATGGAAGGAATGATTTCTGTCTTCATGGGAGAGCCCTCCCAGGCTGAGGAAAGTGTCTGAGCTTCATTACAGGTCCCTGGAAGGCTGTGGATGAGCAGCCAGGAGATCTTTTTCTGTCCCATTTCGGTCAGGTGTTGAGTGGTGTCGGCACAGCCTGTGAAGTGCAGAATGCAGCTCAGCACAGTGTGTTCCTCCCCATGTAGCACATCACATGCTCTTAGGAGCTGTAAGGTGTTTCTCATCCAGTTCATGCTGTGCAAATTGAAAAAATATCAATGTTACATTGGCAAATGTAACTATAGGATGATAGGAGTGTTAGGAGTGAGCTTCTTTAGTGCAAACTCAAGTGGCAACAGTGCTAGGTTGGT
Source organism: Fringilla coelebs (assembly GCF_963513975.1). Classification (NCBI taxonomy): domain Eukaryota; kingdom Metazoa; phylum Chordata; class Aves; order Passeriformes; family Fringillidae; genus Fringilla; species Fringilla coelebs. The sequence goes on along the minus strand of NC_140032.1, from coordinate 41,036,389 downwards.
TTAAGGTCTTTTTTGTGAAATATTCTTTTTTTTAGGGCACATACCTTTGAAATCTGTGCAAGTGGAAGTCTCTGACTAAATAATTAAGTGTGGAAAGATCAACCAACATACAGGAGCTCTGGTGTCTTCTGTAGCATACGTGTAGCTGACAGCCAGTTTGTCGTTTGAAAGCCATCTGAACTGGCGTAAGTGATAAAATTTGCTGAGTTCTTCCCTAAGATGAATGTTTTTAAACAATCTACATAATAAAGACTCCAATAGCCCTTGAAATTTCTAGTTTGAACTGTCTTGTTCCAAGTTCTGGGTTATTGAATTTCACTGTGCCACCTTTATTGAATTGGGATTTGGAAGACTGATATGTGATGCTTGCTTGCAGGTGATCATCCAGTCTGGGTACCTCAGAGCCTTCTCTTGGTTCAGCTAACTTAATCAGCCTTTTTTTAGAATTTAATTTTATATTAATTTTTTTAATATATGTATACATTTTTAGGCTTAGTAAGTTTTTGTTCTAGGTCTGATGCTGGTGGTTTGTCTTTCCTTATAAAGCAGTTATAAATGGTTTTTGAAGGGAATCCCATGTCTGAATTGTGGAATATATTGAATAGATAATTTTAAAAAATATTTTATTTTACTGATTGGTTACGCTGTTTAGTACTGATGGTTATGCTGTTCCAACACAAAGTTTTGTTTTTTTTTTAATAGGGAGGAGGGTGGGAGTTGTGTAAGGCCTTTTTCAATTTTTTTTTTTTTTTTGCCTTTGACATCCATTATTGTACTTTAAAGGTAATTAAAAACAAAGGACTTATTTCACTGGTCACCTTGTTACTTGGCCTACATTGCAATGTGTTTATAGTAATTTTGGCTCTTGACTTAATTAAAATCTAGAGAGTTTTGCTTGTTGAGTTAGATGTTTTAAATGGAAGTCATCAAGGTAATATCTTTTGGAATGTATTTTTAGTTTTTATAAGAAGTCATTATTAGGGAGATGTTTTGCAGTGGTTAGGTCTCTTGACCCTTATCTGGTTGAAAATCTAGCTTCAGTAATCTTAGAATTAGACTGCTTTGTTGCACAGATTCTTTGGTAAATAGATTAATCTCTGAGTCTTGTGACTATTAATCTTGCTCTGCTGCTTAGGTTTGTTGAGGGATTTCCAGTAATTAGGACATCTTTGTGCTTGGTCTCAAAACAGTTACTGTTTTTTTTTTTTTCTGGTGTTGTAACGTGAAGTAGGAAACAACCAGATGTATTATTTGGTTACTTTTGCTTTTCATGTTGCATAAAAAGCTTATGAATATCTAAGTGGGTTTTTTTTCAAGATACTGACCTGAGGCAGAACCTTCTAAAACCATATTAACTGTGGGATTTGGTGTTGAAATGTTCATGTAGGAGATATTAAAAGAAAAAAATGTAGACTTCTTTTAAAAAGTGCAGGCACTGCACTGCATCTTGTGGCACGTCACTGTGGTTGCTTGTAAACTGTGAGCTATGGCAAGGCTAAACCAGGAACTTTAATAATGTCAGAATGTATTTCTCCAGTGACGTGATTCGTGTTGAACGGTGCCTAGAGTTCAGACAATCACATGGTCTCTTCTTGCTGAGAGCTTCTACTTACCAAAAGGGCTTTATTGATTTGCCTCTTCAAGCTCTTCATTAATACAGTGTTCTGGGCAGTAGAATACTTCTTGTTTGGAAATCTCGTGTATGTTTTGCTGCAGGACTATTGCTTCCAATTATTGAATTTCCAGCATTTTACAATTGCTTCAGACTACTTTAGGGTGCTTTTTAGTATCAACAGAATAGAGAATAGAAGGAAAGTTTTGTGTGCTGCTGCTTGGTCAGGATTATTGTGTTCATTGTGTAAATGGTCCGGCCATAGCCCTTTTCCATGTGTGATGCCCGTTGTTGTTTTCAATAAAGCGTGCACTCACCAACAAAGCACTTTCTGGGAGTGAAGTTGGATTTAGGTGAGCCATCTCAGTGTTGTGAGGGAGTTCTGAGACTTTCTTCTGCTGGCTTGAGGTCAGAAATAAAACTTATTATTGGTAATGGTTGTATTAAGGATTCAAACAGCAGGCTGTTCTAGTGAATGAAATACTGTTAACCAGAAGGGCAATGAGAGCATTTTTTGTTCTTTTAATTTGCTTAAGAGAATGAGATTACAGCCAGAAAATTGTCTTGTCAGACAGCCAGATACTGACTTCCTGGTCTTCCATTGCCAACTGCTCCAGCTTCTCCAGCTTCTCCCTGCCTGAGCCCTCTGCCAGCTTGCCATGAGAGCCAACACTGAGAGCTTGGGCTAGTCCTTTCCTTGTTTGTTGGGCAAAATGTTACCTATCAGAGATCTAAGCATGACTTTTTAAATGAGATCTGAGAATTTGGATAAGCTGTGTTTACTTCAAAACCTGCAAAGCTCCATTTTTCTTGAGGTCACCTTTTATTTGTAACAAACAAAAGTACATTCACAACTTGAAAGCAAATAGGATGCTCTGATTTGCTAACATAGAACTCACTTTTAGTTACTGGACCAAGGAAAACTGTAATAAATATTAACTTAAATTTAGAAAGCCTGGAAAAGTTGATCTTTTGTTTCAGGTCATTTGTGTTGGTATGAAGTACTTTACAGGTTTGGGTTTTATTAATATTTAAAGAGTTAGTCTGTGAGTTTAAGAATCTGTATAAATATTTGTGTTTTCAAGTGTTTGATGTTCTCAACTTGTGCCTTCCTTGTGATTCTCATCCTCTAAGGTTGTTGCTTCCAGTTTATTTGAATTTCTTCATTATTTCTCTCTGTTGTAAATCTTCCATGCTGTCAAAAAAGTTTGAAACTAGCTAGTGGACTCATAAGCGACAAAAATTGAGATATATGCAGGGATGTGTACAAAAGCCTTTTTTATTACAAGGTATTTATTCTTTTGATTGAAGAAAGGATTCACTTGATTCACTTTTTTTTTATATGTTCCTTTGAAAGACTGGTTTGTTAGGAACTTCAGCTCTTATTATCTCATTTCCCTGAATTATATTCTGACTTTTTTGGATCAGGTTTGCAGGTTTCATCAGTTCCTGTAAGGCTGTAAGCATAGTACTCAATTTCTTTTCCTTGACAGTATCTAAAATTAAGCTTAAGCTCAGGTTTTATTTGCTGATAAACCTTTATAATTTCAGTCAAGTTTCTTCTGCAAAAGGTTTTTTTTTTTTTCCCCAAGACTTCGTAGGTATAAGTGAATGAAGAAGATAATTATAAAAGGCTTCTGAAAAGTTTCTAAAATCAGATGTGCTGCAACTCCATTAGTTTATTACTGTGACTTGTACTTATTTCTTTGGTAATGTCTCTGGATCAGTATTAAATGCAGTATTTGTTTCTCTTCCCCTGTCCCTTGGGAATTCTAAATCACTTACAGTACAACTAAGACCAGCTGGCCTTAGATAAATTCCCAGTTACCAAGTGAGGCCATACCAATGCCACAAGGTGATCAACTATTGCCAAAGCTTCAAAAGGAGAAATGCCTAAGCATCTGTTTTACAACCCTGCTTCTCAGAAAGTCCTTTATTCCACTGTTTAAAACATCAAAATGACGTAGGTGATTCCCCAAACACTTAATCTCCTTCAAGTAACTCCAGAAAACTAATTCCAGAAAGCACAGAATGAGGAAAGCTGTAGGCTTTCTTCCAGTGGCATTGTCCTGTCACCTCCCTGTGCCCTCACAGTTGTGACCATTCCCCCAAATGCCAAGGGAGCACCCTGCCCAGCACCTCCACCAGCCCCATGATACAGTAAAGGATATCGTGTTGAGCCTGAACTGATTGGAATTATCAGCTGGTTCCCTAAAGGGCACATGGGCTTTTCATACAATTCTGTGGCTAACTGTGCTCCATACGTGCCCTGTGTGTGACTGTAACCTTAACCTAGTAAATAGCTAACCTCAAATAGCCACCCTCTTCCTTCTTACTCAGCTGGTACCTTCTGTAAGCTCACAGAGCAAGTTAATAATTTCAGAGAGTATGTGTTCTTGCATTAAAGCTTGAGCTTAGAGTCTTGTCATGTGCCGTGGGGAAGAAAATCAAAATATCCTTGGAAGGAAACTGCTCTGTAATTTAAGGTTAGAAATCTATGACTTCTTCATATTCTAAAATAAAAATGTTCTATTTCAATAACTACCCCCCTTCCCCAAAAAAACCCAAAAGACAAATCAACCCATTTGCTGCTCTTGACTTGTAAGTTAACTCTTAAAAACAAGAAAAAAAAGAAGCAGAAAGAGAAGTGCAAGTCAATGGTAAAAAAAAGTGCAGACCTTGACCCCTGGGTTAGACAACTGTGCAGAGGCAGCTAAATCATGACTGTAACTCTGGGGAATCTCCTGTGGCAAACTTGCTGGTGAAACTGGAGGAACAACTGTGTCTGTCTGTCAGCGTGGTCTTTCATCTGTACAGTACCCACCCGAGCAGAGCTGGCAAGCGCAGCACTTAGCACATGTGCTGTATCAGTACATAGTTTGCAATCATCAGCCAGTCTCTGGGAGGTTGCAAAAAGATCTTCCCAATCCTTCAGGGCAGAATTTTAATTTAGCAGGGCATTCATGAGTGCGGGTTCCCCCAAACTGTATGCAAGGCAGGTTTTGTGCCACCGTGTGCGCTAAATCGAAGTGACCAAATAGTATTTGGCCAAAGTGGAGTCAAACTGCAGATAGCTCAAATTTATTACTTGTGACAGAGATCCACAGCCGAATCTTGCCTTATTTTCAGTCCATTCAGCTGTGGGAAGATAAATATAAAGCATAAGCACTGCAGTCTTGGTGCACTCAAAGTACAGAAGGGAAGGAATCACAGAATATTTTGAGTTGGAAGGGACTCACAGGGCTCATCGAGTCCAACTCTTAAGTGAATGGCCCATATGGGGATCAAACTCTTAACCTTGGCATTATTAGCACCATGCTCACTGGAGCTGCAGGGTCCCCTGTTTGAGAACAGATATAAAGTATTTACGAAATTTACAAGGAAATGATTGCATTGCTGGTTGTCTTCTTGGACGCATCCAGCTTGTGCGCTTGTTCTAGGAGCTCCTGGCTGCTCTTCGTACCTTCACAAGTGCCAAAAAGCTTTAGTTAAAAGTACAGCTGGAAACTCTGTAGAACTTTTACCAGATTTTGCAGGATTTGGCTTGCCATTAAATGTGTGGGGTCTTGGAGCTGCTGCTGGATTCATTCAGACTTTTTCTAGTATCTGAGACTGCCAAGGGAGGTGACAAGTTCTTTCCTCCCCTGGTAGATTCTTTAGGGCTGTTTTGCCTCTAGCAGCTGCTTTGAGACCTCGAATTTATTTCTGTGCTGACCATCATCTCTGTGTCTGCCTGTTAGGGCTAAATGCTAGTATTACTGAAACTACAGAAGGGAACGCACTAGAAATATACAAAGTTAATTTCTCTGAATTAAGGATGAGGAAAAAGCAAATGGTAGATGTATCTGCCAGTCTTCAGCAATTGCTAGTTTCACAAAGGAGCCAAAAGCCTCATGTCTTTCTGGAAAAAATCAAACTTTTGAAATGGGTTAAGAGTGCTGGTGATGAAGGTAAGGCAGAGGGGCTGATGTGACAAGGTAGAACCTTGTTTTGTCAGAAACTCTCAGTTGTAGTGCATGGGTCTTGTACGTAGAAAATGATTTTATAGTCTGAAAACACTTGTTTGTATTGTGTTGTGGATGAAAAGTTTGCAGTCTGACGACTGTTTCTTAAACTAGATAATTTTTCTGACTCCTGACCGCTTGCAGATTAAATAGGTAAAATCTGTCAGACAAGCCACTCCTTGATGTGTGACACTAGAAATTATAATCATGATCTGTGTTAACTGAGAATGTTGTCTTCAAAGGAAAAATTGTTAACACTTCCAGGCTTCCCTGTCAGTTTACAGGTGCTGTTATGATTTTTCAAAGAGAGGTCAGGTCCTGCAGGACGCTCTCGTTGAGAGGCAGCAGGCACACTGAGGAAAACTTGTGATGATGCAGGGATGTTGTAATTACTGGGCTTCTATTTTTGGACTTAGGGGTAGTGAACAGGATGCAGAAAGCACCTTGGATTTCCACAGAGCTAGTTTTGATCCGGTTCTGTTGCTCCTGAGCTGACTCCCTGTGGATCTGCCTTCTGCATCTCACTCTCCAGGGTTTCTGTGGCTTCTTTCTCCAGCAGAGAAGTGCCGCCTAAATGTAGTGGAGGCTGTTGTGGGTATTGCCTGACTCCTGACTTAATGAGCCCTTCCAAGTGGGGCGGGGGAGCCGAGAGCAGAACCAGTAATTAGCTCTATTGGTACCAACATGCAGGCACGGAGGGCAGAGCTAATAACAAACCTGCCTGGATCTCAGCTCCTCGTGCTGAACTCCACAGGCGTGGTGTCCTTGCGCCTCGCCCTGCCACCCCTCTGCAGCCATTTGCCTCAGTCACCGTGGCCAGCCCTTGGAGGAGCGCTCTGCTGTTAGTCACTGTCACTAATCATCCGCCTTGCTCGTGGTGCATGCACCCATCCCAGCACATGCTCCTGGAGTGAGGCTCCCGGCTGCCGCCTGGCTCCTGGGGGAGATGGCAGTGTTTCTGCGTGGTCTCCCATTTTTTCTATCGTCCAGCATCACCATAGGCGGTTGCGTCTTTAGGAAAGGTTCCCTGCTGTTTGAAATCGCGTTTGTCACTCCTGCGTTCTGGTGGCAAACTCGGGGGAAAAAAATGTGGAAAAGATTTTGTTTCTTCCATGTTTTGGGGCATTCTAGGGCTGTGCAAGCAGCTAGTTAACTCTGGTCGTATTTATTAGTACAGTCTTAGGAATGCTTAGGTAGTGATGCGGCGCTCAAACCTGCTCAGAGTTGGGTTCCTAATTGCAAGGGCTTCTTGCCACTGAATGTGGTGTTCCGATGGCAGAGATTGCGCCTATTGTCCATCTGAGTGCTTTTGGGAGGGGTGTGATATTTCGCTGCCCTGCCTTACCTGAGCTCTCTTTGGAGTTGTTTTTAACGTTAAGTGTGCGTCGTTAGACTCAGGAGATAAGCAGTAATCACTGATGAGGAATGTGCATTCCTTTAATGTCTGATTTTGGAGACAACACATGATTTTAAGCTGCTGTGAAGGCATGCACTTGGTTTAAGAACAAATGTCCTTTGCTCAGGAGTTGATAAGCAGTATCTTGTTAAGATGTGGTAAACGGATGGCTGTCATATGCTCCGTCTAAATTAGTTTGCAAATCAGCTGATAGGTTTTATATATCAAGAACTGGTTATAAAGTTTATAAAAAATGATGCTCAAGAACCAGGCCAAAATACCAAAATACTTTGTTATGAAACGAAGGGTGTGTGTTTTATTATACAAGAGGAATTCCATGTTATATCTCTAACACGTGTTTAACTTGCACTGAGCAAAGCATGTGACATATGGTCCTGCTCTGGAAAGACTTTGAAAAAACCTCTTTCCCTTTAATATGGGTTGGATTAGGATTCTGAGAGGCTGCCTGCTGTTGTCCTGCGGACAGGGTTTTCATGTGTCGCTGTGTTTGGTTTCCCAAAGCCACAAGGCTTGCTGCTGGTCCTTTGGAGGCTGCACCACCTGCTGTGCAGGTGCATGTGTAAATGTCCGTCTTTGTTGGGGCTTCTGGGGAGAGAAACGAGTATAGCATATGGAGGGGCGTTTTTGAACTTCGGTAAAAACAATGAAAATCAGCTGTGACGTGACAGCCGCATTTCTCACTAGCAGCTCGTAGAAATTAAACTCTAGTGCAGTAGATGCTTTGTGAGCCAGCCTAAAACAGTCACTGCTATTGTGATGCCTTGTCTTCTTAACTAGGAAGTCCCTGCTCGCAAAAAAGTATCTGGCAATATCTCCGTCTCTTTATGGTTGTTGGTGGAGTTATTGAAAAACACATACGGAACCAGTCAAGTCAGGGAACAGGGTATGTGGCAGATCAGCTTAATTCACAGCTTCCAGCCTTTTCGGAATCTCCTCTGTGTGCGACAGTGAAAATCATGTCTGTGTGACCAGCTCTGTGTTCTGTGGTACAAATGCAGTGTTTAAGGCACGGAGCTGGCTGTTTGACAAAGCGTAGAGGTGTTAAGTCTTGGGGTTGAGCTGTCTGATGCATGGAAGTGGATTTGGATCTGATGGATGCCTTCAGCAGGTGTGATGAGCTGAAAAGGATTTCAAAGAGCTGAGAAGGAGCTATCTAGAGCTGCTAATGGGGGATATTTGGGAAGGGTGGTTCCAGATTCTCTCCTATGGTTGAACAGTACAGCCAAACCAGCCGAATGATTTGTTCCCCCCAGAAGGGAGTTTTTTTAGGGGCTGGCAGAATGAAGTTTCACTGTGCGATTTCTCTTGTATTCTTTTAACTTCCGTGTGGTTCCGATGGTTTTCCCTTGTGGCTGCTGTGCCAGGTAAGACTGAACCAAGCCCCTCAAGTCCTTCCTTCCCTCTCGGGGCAGTGATGAAGCTGCAGCCGCTCTGTGTCGCTTCCCCTTAGCAGGCAGAGGCAGGGCTGAACCCCGCTCATCCGCCTGCCTTCCCACCCAGCCAGGCTGCTCCTGGCGCTGGTGCAGTGTCCTGTGGGCTGTCTGTGGGTGCCTGCATGGCTTCTCCTTGTTGGACCGGACAGAGAGGAGGCAGCTGTGCCCAGTGGGGTTTGCTCACTGAGGTGTCCGATGGACCCAGTGCCCGAGAGAGCATCTTCATCTCATCCTGCCGGGGCCGGCATTACTCCTCTGTGTAAAGGAGGCAAACAAGCCTCTAAAGTACTTTCCACAGAATAATCATCGAGCCGGAATGTATGTAAGTCCAGCCTGTTCAGCAGTGGAAGGGCACTAGCTTGTGCTTTCCATCCGGTTTCAAGGTGCTTGGAGCTGCATTTACATTGCATGCCGTGCTCTGCTCTAAGGGTGAAAATGTGCGCTGAAGTCAGATCAGAGCAGTGTCCCAACTAAGCCCATCTGAAATATAGAAATAGATTCAACCCCGAGTAATACCTAAAAAAAAAGCAAACATCAAACTTACTTCCCTCTTTCCCTCTCAGAATTCTACCGTTGCTTATAGGAAGAGATAAAAAAATTTAAAAATCCCAAAAGATAATAATTTGGAGTTATTAAATCTCTGTTTCAGAAAATATCTGAGCTAAGAAATAAATTCAGGCTTGATGTATATTCTGTGGAAAGTACTTTAGAACTTCAGTTAGTTATCTGTTTGCCTCCTTTACACAGAGGAGTAATGCCAGCTCTGGAAGGATGTGACCACCAGTAGCTTTTGAGATTAATTTTTGGGTGTATGGGCTTTTGGAGTTGCAAATATGTACTTCAGTATGATCATTTGCCTGATAGCCTGGGAATAATTTTCATGTGACCTACTGTTGATGCTTCAAGTAAGATTTATATCTCTTGGAAGCGATGCTCTGAAATATGTTGCAAATATATCTGCTAACAAAGAAAAAGAGCATGACTCTTGGCTATCTTGTGTGTGTAACTTCTGAGAAAATTTTATCTGTCTAAATGAATTTTAATGCTTTCTTTAAAAGCATGAATGGAAAGGATGTATTTTGGGATATAAACTTTCAAAATTGTGGTGTAATATTTTCTTCCTCTTCCTTACGATTGTATTGTATCTGCCTTTTTTTTTTAACTCATAAATATGAAGAAAATGAGCGGCATTATTTCCCATTAATAAAACCCCAAACTCTCAAAAGCAAAAAGAAATAGTGCAATTTTCCTTTAGCAAATACCCACTGTTGCCTTTGTGGTTGGAAAGGGGAATTTATTTTTGTTTTGTTTGTTTTGTGTTTTTGCTTTGGTTGGTTGTAAGCCAGCAATATAAAATGATTGTAAGCCAGCCACAGAAAACAAGTCACTGTATTTTCTGTTGATTATAGTACTACTGAGATATTTTCGTAGTAAGTTCTGGCAGAGCACAGCTCTCAACGCGTGCGGGTTCCCTTTGTTTCTGGATGTGGGTTGTCATGGCAATAAGCCGGGAGCTGCAGCCTGGAGCTGCTCGTTGCTTAAGCCCAGCTCAGTGGTGGTGGTTTGTGACAAGTAACTTCTGGAGGAGTGGGCAGGGTCTCCCCGGGCATCAAGGGCTCCTAGAAAACTCCAGTTTCCAGAGCGGAGGTGGCCCTGGTGCTTTGGGTAGTTCTGCAAGGAGGGTATTGCTGGCTGGGCTGGGATTGAATTGTGCCTGGGAACTGATTTTTCTTGGCGAGGGTGGAGCCTGTGTTTCTGGGTAGCTTTGGGGTTTCTTTGGTTTTGGTTGGCAAGGGAGAAAATGCACAAACCAGAGTGGAGTGTGATGACGTTCGGCACTCAGGACAGTGCTGAAACCCCCGTTTCATTGCTGGGCTGCTCCTTCCCAACAGCACGAGCAGGTTTGTTCCAAGGTCTTGTTTTAAAAGCAAGACATTGCATTTTATAATGCAGTTATGTCTGAGAAGTTGGATGAACATAAGCATTTGGGACTGTTACAGCTTCAGATGCAGACAGATGATCACAGGTGATTGTGCAGGGGTGGCTTACTGGGTCACCCCTTCATCAGCTCAGGCACATTTCTGCCTTATCCTGGTACTGAATTTACAGTTTGTTCACGAGGGAAAGCTTAAAGTATTCACAGGAGCAATTACCACATCAGTTGATGAAAGGCACCTTTTCTATGTCACTGTGACATTTTTGCTCGTGATTTGGAGTACCTGCCCCATTAACACATCTGGTCCACCATGTGTTCATCCACCTTAAACACCAGTATGCTATGAAGTATACATTGTTGGGATTTATGATCACAGCACTTCTAATGATGCATTTGAAGAAGGAATACTGTATAGCTGTGGCTATGATGTTGAAGGACCAGGACCTAGGCTTTACAAAAACTTAATTTTTTCAGAAAATAGATTGCCCTTGCTCACTATAAGGGAGTTTGTACGATGGTTTCATTTAGATCCAGTTTGTAGTGATGTGCTTCCTTCATGGCGAGTTGTTTGGCTTAGTTATTCCTAGGTTGTGTGAACTACAGTCCTTGTGAGTATCCTAGTTCCATGGATACTAACCTGCCTGCTTTGAAACCTGTAGATTAATTAAACACTCTTAAAAAGCCCCCTAAACCCACTACTAAAAGTATCTGAGAACTGTTGTACCTTAATCTTGCTCTCACAGCTCTTGGGGAATCCTCTAAGCACAGCTAACTACTGACCAATTTTGGGAAGGCAGCCTTAGGTGATATACCACGGTCTTCTTTTCCTGGCCACCTTAGTTCTTTGTGATGTTGATCTCTAGGCTGATGTCCTTTTAAAGTGCTTCTGCCATCACAACCAGGAATTACTTTTTGACTATTAACTCCAGGTCATTTGTGTTTCACTTCGTTTTCCCCTTTTCAGTTCCTGATTTTTTTTTAAAGTTTTTTTTTTTTTAATGGAAAGCTGCCAATCATTTTAGTACTGTATATTTGGATAACTAACATAAAATTGGTCTATGCTACAAGTAGTTGTTTAAAAATAAGTACCACCATGTTTAGTAGCTCATCTATTTGTTAGTGCAAGATTGATTTTTGTTAATAGGATACTGGGTATTATTTCATATAGCTAATGGAAAATATGGGATAAATAACCCTATCTCAAAACAATTTGAAATCCTCCTTAGCATTAAAAATCCCCTCTGCAACAAAAGATGTGAATATTTATGCAGTGAATGTGAAAATGGATTTAACAGCCTTAATACAAACCTCCAACTACTGATAATAAATACATATATATATTTAATGATGAATAACTGAAGTTCCTTTTATAATTATGGACTATGCTGTCAGCAGGAAGGATCTTTTGTGGTGGAACTGCTTTTCTGGGATTTGGACAGGCGATCAACCTTTGGATTTCTGACTACAGAACTTGGGCTTTTGTGTTAAGCATTTAATTGTCTGACTTCTGAGAGGCCGGAAGGCAGAAAAGAAATGCACTGCACTACCCTGTAATTTCCTACACTCATTAGTTTGCTCATGGACTTCTATGCCATGGCAGGCTCTAATTTCCCATCTACCCTTTCCATGTTCATCCCCCCATCTTATAGGATGATTATAATAATGAATGTCTTAATTTTTTTTTTCCCCCACTCTTCTTTATTCTGCTGAAAGCTTTATGACCAGCAGGATATGTTGAATCAATTGGGCTACTCTTGAGACAGTGTTAAAAGCCTGTTGGGTGGGTGTGGGTGGGTCATTGAACCTTCCCACTCATTTTTGTGCACTTTCAATTAGAAAAAAAATTTCTAAAATGCAAAAATTTGCATGCAATGAAATTGTCTTTTGAGGGGAAACTCTTTAGAAAGAAAATAATTCACAAAAGTAATGAAGTATCTTTGAAAGACAGGAAAGCTGATTTCAGTACCCTGCTGAAACATCATATTTCTCTGCAGTTGTTTTACTGCGATCCTGTGGTGTTTCTCCAGCATCTGACGTTGAAGCAGTAATTCATCAAGTCTTTGGAAAAGTGTGGTGTTGTTCTGTACTGGGACTACTCCCAGGAAAATGGGATTTCTCCTTTTTCTTTATGGGCTTTTGGAGTTGCTCCTGATTAGCTTCATGCATGGGTGCTTCAGTTCCAGATTAAAATTGCCTGTTCCTCCTGTTTCTATTCCAGTTTAAGAATTCCACCCAGAACAAATACCCTCACCCTCCCCATGGTGGAATTAAAAATAACAATTTTTTGTGTGTCAACAACTCCTAACAAGATCAATACAATATCTCTTTTCCACTGCCCAGAGGAAGTGAGGGCTTGGGTTGGCTGGATGGCCTGGAAGCTCCCTTCTGGTGAGGGCTGATTCCCAAGCTAACCCATGCCTGGTGGCTGTGGAGCGATGTTTTGTCAGGAATTTCGCAGAATATAATGCATATTATTTGAGATAAATGCATGCAGGTTAAGATGGTAAGATTTTCCAGAACTTTCAGGTAAATTTACAAAACGTATGCTTTTCCTTAAAACATGGCCCATGGAATTTCATTCATGTATGAATGAAGTGAGGCTCATTAAACATATGTAATTTCAATTAAATATTTAATTTCTTCTCATATAGCTGCCAATTCAGCATCAATAAATTATTTCCAATAACTTAGGCTTTAGTTTATTTTAAGCCACAGATCTTTATGTACAAGAGTAAGGATGGCTTGCAGAAAAATGTTGTTGTAGCTTACAGTAATGTCAAAAAGAAAAATGAAATTGGTAGGATTGGATCCTGGCAGGCTTCCCATGTGGCAGTGCCACCACCTGAATTTGAAGGTCGTAGCGTAAGAAAAAGAATGTTAAAAATTTGCAGACAAATACTTCTTTTTAATCTCTTTATGGCTCAGTGATAAGCATACCTGGGCATGCTCCTGCACAGCAGTTATGAGTGTGGTTGAGTTTTTTTCTGCTGCTGGCACACTGGAGGTGAAGGTGAAATATTCCTCTTCATGTGTGCATGGTGGTGATTTTGGTATCAGCAATACTGGATTCTTCTGTCACTGTGGAAGTCAGTTTTGGTGGTTTGTTCCTGTGTATGGTTCCAGGTGCTGGGTGTGTGAAGAAAAGCGAAAAAGAGAGGATCCTATAGCTACCATGTGAAAGAGAGGCAGGACTTCAACAGCCTGGGTTTGGACTTTGGCTTTGTTGCTCAATAAGAAGCAAACATGTGGCATTGCTGCTCTTGTTAGTACATCCCAACTTGGGAAGGTCCCGGTCTGAGCTAAAATAACTGTTCAGTGAGCCATATAGAAATGCCTCTCTTCCTGCCAGCAGTTTCATGGTCTGTTGAAACCTATCACAGACTGAGAGGTCCCACCTCCTCCAGGCTGCAGGAGGGTTGCCTCCATGACCTGACACTGGAGCTTGTGAGCCTCATGCTGCCAGGAGAGCAGCTCAGAGTTGGGTCCCTGTGAGCAGGTGCTCACCCTGGGGCCAGGAAGGCGGAGGAATCAGCAAGGAGGGACCAGGTGGGACCTCCTGTCTTCACAGCAGTGAAACCTGGGCTTGGGGTGAGGTTTGGAGGGGAGAGTGCAACATTTGGAGCCTGGTTCTCCTGGTGGTGGGCTGAGGGTGAACTAAAGATAGGTTATTTTTAAGAAATCAGCCTTTTGAAATACATTGCACTCTCAGCACACAGATCTTTTTGAGCCTCAGGTGCTTTGAAAAGTTGCTTTTTCTTCTATCCTTCAAGACCATGAATCAAGAAGTTAGCTGGTTTTCTATTTTTCCTTTTGATTTGAAAGAAACGAAACTATTATAAGATGAAAGCTGCTCTCTGCTTGTTTGCCACATCACAAAAATGAGTGAATTTCTTACTTGGAGAGCAATGAATTTCTCAGGATTTTGCTTAAGTGTGGCAGGGATGAATAGTTGACTTTGGCCTGTAGTTTCACACCTTAATGCAAACCAGGGCTGAAACCAGTGAAAGCTTACAATTTTTAGAGAGGTTTAATTTTTTTCAGTCCAAAATAGCAAATTTTCACATCTCTCTCCTTTTAATAAAGAAAAAAAATGCCTTCATTAAGCTATTATGAATTTGGGGCCAGCATTGTGGTTTGAGTTTCTCTGGTTTGTGTAACTGGCAAATATGTTTGAAGCAAATGGATAGAAAAGTCTGGGCATAAACATAGACAGATTTTTATTAGAATGGAGAGCAGAGGTAGAGTTGCAGACCAGTATGTTTCTCTAGATCTAATTGAAGTTGAGCTGTGTTAAAACTTGAGTGTCTCTGTTTTGTTTCAAAGTACAGTCAGAAGTTTAAAGTGATCCATCTGACACCACAGAAACAAGTAAATTAAGAAATAACACTGAATTAAACAAATTTTGCGCTGCTTCCCACACAGCAACCCAAGCATATGACTTTGGCTGCGGTACAGATTTAAGTGTAGATTAGATTTCAGTCTTTTAGCTTTCATTTAAATAAAAACACGCTCTAAAAGCTGCACTAATTCGTGCTTTGCATTTAATTTTTGGGTTCAGAGATGTTTTTCAAGCTGTTGCCACAACCTTTGTGTAGCAAGATCAGCTGAGGCTTTGCGTGGCTTTTGTCTTTTTTTCTTTTTTAAATTCTGCTGGCTAGATGAGGCTCGGAAGCAGAAAGCAGAGGAACTACTGGGCTTTTGGGTAAGTGGCAGAATATTTAACCTGTTGTAGTGTGATGCTTTAGCTTTGCTCGTCTCGGCGTGTTCAAACTCTGAATATGTTACATTGGTAACAATGAAGGGGGAAACTGGGGAGAATGGCGTTCTCTGAAGTTTCGGTGGCTCGCTCTGCCCTCCGGTGGTTATTTGGGAACATGCCTTGTGAAAACAGCATCCGAGGAAGCGTCCGGGCTGGTGTCACCTGCCTGGACATCTGCACAGCCTGGGCATGGGCTGGGGCGGCTCTCGGGGACGCTGCGAGCTGGCAGCAGGGTTTGTGTCAGTCAGCGGGCTCAAGGGCTTTGCTTAACTCGTCGGCATAAATCATCTCATGTCCTTTAAAGATGCAGTTCTGCTCCTGAGAAATTGAGAAGTTTAGCTTTTTGTCAAGCGTCTTGAATATCAAAATCAAAAACGTTCATAGCTTACACGCCTAAGTTTATGTGTGTGTGTTATTTTTTGTGAAATGGTTTCATTTCAAGCACTTGGAGTCTCTTTAGAATATTGCAACACTTGGCACAGATGTTTCCAAAGGACTCTTGCATTCTGTCAGTTCACTTTGAATTAAGAAGTTGAAACAGCTATTTGTGTTCAATAAAGAGTATTTTTGCCAAGTAAGCGCAGCGCTGTTTTTCCTGAGATAAATGGAAAACTGATGTGACCTAACAAGAATATCTTGATATTCTGATTTTGCTTTTTTTACATTGCCTTTCTCCTCTTTAATGCTGCAGGCTGGCTGGAAGTGTGCAGAGCCTATTGACCACACATGAATATATATATTTGCTTTTTTGAATCTACTGTAGTTTTTTGTACTTTGCAGTTGATTGAAAGGAGTGTTGCTGGATTTTTGTTACTTCAATTTCAATGCCAAACTTGTGGTGCTAGAGGGAGCTGTTCCCTGCCAGACGTCTCTGGAAAGATACCGCTGAAGGAATGGGCAGCAGCTCACTTTGGCACTTGTCAGAAATATCCAGTGCATGGCAGCTGAGATGTTAGAATGTTTTCTTGCTGCCTCTTTTTTTTTTTCCCCAAACAGGAAAAAGCCCCACACCTTAGTTCTCTCAGTGATGAGGTATCTTTAGCCAGCAACTATGATGGAAGCACAAGTAAAGACTTAATTAACTGTGTTTTTTTCCTCATCTCTCCCTTTTATTAGTTTTTTAGATTAAAAAAAAAATCTCTTTTATCCCTTTTTAAAAATTTTTTTCAAAGTCAAGGACCTTCACAATCTGCTGTTCCTCATCTGGGGACCTATGGGATGTTGTATTTGCAAATATTTGACAAGTGTGCTTGTATTTTGAAAGGGAATCGCTTACTTTAAAAAAAAGAGTTCCACTAAACATACCTTGTTGCTTGTGAAATTGGTCAGAATGACTTAAGGCTGGGCTGGATGAGGCTTTGAGCAACCTTATCTAGTGAAAGGAGACCCTGCCCATGCAGGGATGTTGGAATGATGATCTTTAACATCCTTTTTAACCCCAGCTGTTCTATGGTTCTATGACTCCCTTCCCTGTTTAATGCATTCCCCCTGCACTGAGTCACTTCAGCTGCATTCCTCTCGGAGCACAACCCGTGTTCATCACTCCTTTGTAACATCTGTGGGGTTGGTCACTAGGTTTGTGTCACCCATCAGTTTTGAAAACCACATGCCCATGGGTCCACTCCTGAGTCTGTAAGCTAGCATCCTTAATGGTTCTCTATTTATTCTTCTGTGAATACAGCAGAGAGTCTCTGCCACTCCAGAGAAAGATGGTGGCAGAAAGTTAGTCTCCTTTTTTTCTCTGCTTGTTGTTAGAGAGACTTGCTGGAAATGGGTTAGAGCAGCACTTTCTGGCCAGGCTCTTTTCCATGTAAGATGCTGCTACGAGCATCCATGCCTCAGTGGTCCCCTCCCAGCTTCCCACGGCAGCTGCTGGCTGGTGCTGTGGAGTGCGTGTGTCCGGGTGGGCAGCAGCGGTGCCGCAGGGACTGTCTGGCTGCCATCTCACCCTGCTGCCAGCTCAGGGCTCTTGGATCCCCTGCTCCAGCCTGTCTGCCTAGTGAGCAGGACACCCTGACTACAGCAGACATGTCTTCTCACACACTTTTATTTGTAGGGAAAAACAGCAAAAAGGCGAGCCGCTGCTGTGTGTTCTCTTCAGAGCCTTGTACGTACTGAGTCCCTCCATCCCAATTACTTTTGCCTTTGATGTGCCCTCTGCTGTTCGCAGGACCAATGCCTCTAGAGGGCAAGGGAACAGAAGGGCCAAAATTGAAGTGAAATCGCAGCACTTTGGCTTGTGTGTTTCTTCTGTTTTCTCAAATGGAACATTTGCCTTTTCTGCTGTGAGAAAAAGGCGTTCTTTTTGTTACAGAATGAGGGGCATCTATCTAGCCTTAGCCACTGAGCGTAACTCCTGGCATCTTTTCTGATCTGTACCATGTTTTTAACAACTGCAGCATGTTTCTACACTGAATGTATTTCACGGGATTTTCTTTTTCTTTCTTAAATTCAAGTTCTCTCTGCGATGTCAATTCTTTGTCTTTGCCAAAAGAGCGTTCTTTCATTGTGTCTCAAAAAGCATTCCTGTACTTTTTAGGCAATTTTAAATTCACAGATATTTCACAGTGATCAAATCTTCCATAAATTTCTGGCTTTAATATATTCCATTCCTTGAAAAACATCTTCTCACAGTAAGTTATGAGACTTGTGTTAGTTTATTCTCAACTTTGTCTGCCTCAGTTACTGGGTGAGGACTGTTGCTCTGATTTTCAATGAATTATGGATCATACTTTGTCTCTCAACTAGCAAGTTTTAAAATAAGAAAAAGGGTGATGAAACAGTATGAAATCCATGAGCCAAAGTTAAATCACTCTAAATAGAGGTTGTTGGCCTCACTGAAAATTTCTCTTAAATGCTGTAGTTATTTTAAGTATAACTTGAGCAAAGCCTCTAGCCTGGCATTAGTGTTTCCACAGTTGCACTTTAGGATGTTTTAGTCTTGGATGTTGTTTTCATATCTTTATTAATGTTTTGTCAGCTGGATATTGGCAGTCCACAATGGTTGAATGTGAAACGTCACAATATTATAATTAGGATCATATTTGGTTTTTCTTATTATGTCACTAATTTTCTGTTCATGCCAGCATTTTTTTCTCTTTTTAGATTGTAGATTATCTTCTGTTTGAAGAGGATACAATTTTATAAATATCTCTGCATAATGGAGTCTTTTGTTAGACTCTGTTGTACTTTTTTTTCTTTTCCCCTGAAAACAAGAAAAAACCTGATTTCTTATGACCTTGTTTTACAAAGTAAATGGAAGTTTTGGGGATGTTGGCTTTGGAAAGCAGGACTGTGATGGTTGCAAAATAGTTCATTGTAGTTCTGAACTAGGCCTGTTTCCTAGACATAGCATAATGACAGCAAAAGCAGAAAGATTTCTGTATGCT
Organism: Fringilla coelebs; assembly: GCF_963513975.1. NCBI lineage: Eukaryota > Metazoa > Chordata > Aves > Passeriformes > Fringillidae > Fringilla > Fringilla coelebs. The sequence goes on along the minus strand of NC_140032.1, from coordinate 41,017,839 downwards.
ATGTGGACATGCTATCGTTCTTCCCCATGTGAGGTTCCATATTGTAATCAAAGCTGTTCTTGCAGTTTGCCTTTAATCTCCTGAAGTCCCCACTACCCCTGTTAAAAGAGCTTTGGATGCTTTTAAAACCATTATTTTAACAGCTTGTATCAAACTGAGAGTACTAAAAATGTTTTCCTTATTTTTGTAGGACTTGGAGATTGTGTATTCATATTTACATGGAATGGAAGCATTGTCTAATCTGAGAGAGCATCAGCTAAGGTATGATATTGTGTCATTAAAAACCATATATGTTAATAATGCACTAACAAGGCAAAGGAGCAGTAATTTTGGTAACCATATACTACTCTTGTGTATCCTACTCAAACTGCCTATCACTGCATTCTTGTTTTCCCTTCTTTATTTTTCTAATGGTTCCTCCTTGTATGTCTGCACAGTGCATCTCTATTTGTTCCATCCTATTCTGTCTATTATGGATGCATTTGTTTTCTTTGCAGACTTTTGGACTAGAAGTAAATGCTTTACATACAGAGTACAAGCCCATCTATTGATGAAATCATTTATGTAATATAGTAGTCATGAGAGCAGAGTCTATTTGTCAGCCTCTGTTTCAGTTTGTGCTTGCTTTTGTGTGGAAATTTTAGACTCATTATGCACAACACATGCGAATAATACTTTGTAAAGATTTTTGATAAATGTCATCCACACTTTTTATTAAAATGCTTCATGAAGCAAATTAATTCAAGTCAAAACTTTCCTGAGAGCTTCCTATTTTTTTTAAAAGACTTGTGTTTGTTTGATTTTTAGATAATTGTTGCAGTTGCCCTCCCACAGGCATCTTAGAGCAGAGGTTTCTAAGGGTATTTGGGAATCAGTGTGAGGCTGGCAGCTACAGAAGGAGGCCAGCACATCTCCTGTATGCCCTGTGGGTAGAGAGGGTGAATTACTGCTGGTTTATATCCTCAGCTTTGCCAACATTTGCCACATCTGAGGATGCTGAAGCAACTTTGAGTTGATTAATGCTGGTTTAGGTTCTAATTTCTGGCCTCTTGCTTCGTCATTCTGTGGGAGTCCACATTCTCGAGCCAATATTCTGTAATTCATAGAAAATAAAAGGCGGGGTTTTCTTTCTCACAAAGTGCTCAAGACACATTTTGCAATGTGAATGTTAACTTCAAAGCAGTCTCTGTAATTTTGCTTTGGAAGGAGGTCATGGTTACATTCAGTTGAAGTATTTTGTGTTATGTTGTTATGTGCAATACTTTGAGCACGTGAAGTTTTGCATAGCTGGGGTTAAACTGATGTTAACTTGTTTACAGAGATCAAAGTGTGCACATATGGTAGTGTGGTATGTTGATGTGTGCTTCTTGGCTTCCTGTGCAGCATGAGGTTGGTGCTGAGGAATGTGTGGAACCCGCTCTCCCAGCATAGCGAATTCCTCAAAGAGAGCTTCTGTTTACAGTACCATACATGGAAAAGGCCGGCTCCCGGCAGATGTTGGACTGAAAGCCTTTATAGTATCCTTTAGGATACAGCTCTTCTTGTGGCAGTGGAATGCCACAAAATCCTCTGAGATTCATTAAAACTCAATGTATTCAATGTAGCCCCTAGTAGTGAATAACTTACCATATGGCTTGCTGGTGATCTCATCTGTAATTTATTACATTTGTCGAGGAAGTGGATAAAGATCACGTTTGAGTGATTGAGCAAAAACTGGACACCAGTATTGGTCAGAACGAATTCAATTTTTCAAAGAGAAAGCAATCTAGTTTGTACAACTTGGTCACTGTGATTTCTAGCTGTTCCACTGTAACACAAAAATTGAAACGCTTGGCTGCCTTCTGTAAGAGGCATTTTCTCCCCTATTGCTGTCCTAATAATGGGACCAAAATGCTGTAAAACTCAGTGCCAGTGGTGAACTTGCGTGGCTTTATCAAGAATGTGCTTCCTTCTATCCCAATTCAGAGGGGAACAAAACTTGCTTGTTAAAGTGATTCTGTTTCCTGTGACTCCTGCTCTTACGTGGCACATTGCCCAGCATCATTCCAGACCAGTAGGGCACAGACTATCCTTGAGCAGTATTTAAATTTTTGAATCTGACTCCTAGCAATGACTTCTCTTCTGGTATCCTCTCACCAGTGACTTCATGTCTGTGCCCCCCTTCCCTCTCAAAACAGCATCAGAGAGGGAAGATGAAAACCCAGGAGGTAGAAGCAGACAGTAGCTTTCCAGTGTCTGTAAAACATTTTGACAAGACCCAATTTTATGGTGCAGAGAAGTGTCTGAAAAAAAATTGTTCTGTGGTTCAAAGTTTTTTTGTTGTGCCAGGATGGAAAAAGATTGAAATTGATATATAATACATAATGCTTAACTTCATACAATAGAGACATTTTTTTCAGTGAGAAAAGTTCTCAAAGATGGTCCAAAGTATAGATCTGAAATATCAGGGTGTGGGAAAGGCTGTGGTTGTAAAACTTGATTCTCAATTTTTAGATCTATCTATCTGCAAACAGAATGAAGATCTCAGTTTTCTATTAACGGTTCATGAATAGTCATGCTACCACTATAAGCCCGCCACTTCTGAACAGAAGAAACATTATTTCTTAGTGGGCTGAAGTTATAAGTAAAATCCTATGAGAGATGAATGCTAAGGTGACTTTTGTAGGAAATGAATGATCTGGGAAATGGCAATTGATTGTAATGTCAAACCCAGACCAACTCTTACAGGTCTCAAATCAACTTTTTGGATACTTTTTGCCTGAGTAGCAATTCCTGAGTGCTTTTGCCTGCTTATGATATTATTGCTGGCAGCTGGTCATTGATACACCGAGATTCTGATGATGGATTATGTGAGGAAAGAGAATTTATTTCCAGAATTTAAATATAGTTCCTTATTTGAATGTTCTCATGAGCCTCTTAGGTAAATCTCTGTCTGACTGTCAAATAGCCTTGGGGTTTGCAGTCTGCTTCAGAGCTATGCAAGGGCCAGGGGGAGGCAGTGGGATTTGTTTTGTCCCCATCCCCCCTGGTAATTCACAGGGCTGTTTCCTTAAGGCAGTAGACAGAAATGGCATTGTGATTTTTCTACATCAAGTTAACATTGCATTTCCTAGTATGTGGTAAGTTCTATTGTAGTTGCTCTCTATTATGCCACATTTGTCAGGCAGACAGTGAATACGAAAGCACTTTAATCCTCCCCTCTAGACAGAGGATTTTCCTGCAGGAAATTCTCTCCACTTTGAGCCCTCTGGGATTTTAGCATTAAAATCTCATGGTAATTTTCAAGTTGCTGAATTTTAGCAAAATGAGAAGCGCTGATTTACCAGGCAACACACAGTTTCTTATTTTACCTATTGGGCCTGACTTGAAAGAGTGCAGTTTTTATATTATATCTCTGATTAGTGTCACACATAGTACATTTCCAACCATTTCTAAAATTCAGAACTGTTTTTATAAAGCTACTTGCTTTTATCACATCACAATGGAAAATGAGATCAATATAAGTTTTCCTTATTTTTATAGATTTTTTATGGGAACAGCTACATCTAGTGTCCTAAATAAAATCTGATCTTGGATGAACAAATAAGTTAAATGCTTAGATTTTGCAATTTGTTCTCTTGAATTATGAATCTGCTTGGATTTGAATTGGTGGTTGGTTTCTGTAAGTGCTGGAGTTACCTGCAGAAATGCTGAGTAACTTTAGAAAGTGAAGTCTTTGTGACACTGATAGGAATCATAACTAAAATTGACTTCTTCTCTTTCAGACTGATGTGTGAAACTGTTAGATATGAAAGGCATGAAGCAAATGAAGTTCTGTACTAGTAAGTATTTCTGCTTCCTCTTATATGATATTGAAAGAATTCATTTATATTGAAGTGAGTTGAGGACTGTTTAATGCCAAAATTCCTTGCCTAGCCTGCACAGTCTGTAAATGTAAATGATCCACTTCATTTTCATCATCAAACACTGGAGAAATTTGCTACTACCAGGGAGAGAGCTAACAGTGGCTCTTGCTTGGTGATGCATGCTGTATTAAATTTATATAAAGTTAATGTATGGATATGGGATTGTCATTTAGTCTTACTTCAGTTTTGTGAAAGTAGTAGTGATCAGCTTTTCGTGCCAGTGGTGCCAAATTGACAAATTGACAAATCTAACATGGTTTGTAATTAGCAGGGATGTGCTCTAGTGTCAACTCAGATTTACAGTAGAGAGCTGAGAATTGTAATTGCTTCATTTATAGAACCAATTTATTGAAACAAAATGTTTCTCAGATACTTACTTGCTGCCCCTAACCTTGACTCTAAATGCATATTATTTCTAAGTTGTCTGGCATTATTTGAACATTGAAGCATACAAAGAATACACTTCTATGCCTTCTTTTGTATTTGTGGAATTTCTCCTATATGGAGCATCAGGAGGAAGATGAGATTGAGTGAACTCAAATGCTGGACTTTGACCACTCAGCACAGTTAAATTAAGGTCTGATGAAACCCAGTAATGTTATGTATGGGAAATACATAAGGTCAAAATCTATAGGTGGATAGATAAAATCTTTAGGTGGATAGATAATTTTAATTAGACCAATACAATCTTTATTCATTTTACACTAATTTGCAAGGGACCATTGTGCTGGTGATTTGTCCTTTTCTAGGCAGTTGGTTCATGTTTCCTATGTAACAGAGTTTTTGCTTAGACCCAGTATTTTGGTCATTTCTAAGCACTGACTTAAATTTGAACTATATGCTGAATGAATCCATACTGCTAGCTAACCATATACTCAGTGCAGGCAAGATTTACAGGAAATATGTGCCTGAGAAAATACAATTCACAAACAGAAGATTGTGAAATCTGGGTTAACTGGAAGTGCATTTTGCAGTTCTTCTGCACTGATTTCCTTTGTCACTCCTTTCATGTGACTTCATCTTCACTTTGGTTGTTTGCCTGTCATTCCTATTTAGCTGCTCCTTGACATTTTTCCCCATGATTTATTCAAAAGATTTAATGGGCAGTTTGGCAGTTTCTGGATATGCAAAACGTGCTTGCTCTAGCATTTCACATTTCTGATGCAATGTTTAATGGCCTAAACCTGAAAGTTAACAATTACTATATTTTATTAAAAAAAAAGAAAAATTTCATATTTTGAAACTAAAAATATATGTTCTGTTACTCTGAGCTGTAGCTTTACATTTTTTTTAATGAATATTTTGAGATCTTAGTAAGAAAATCCCATGAAACCTGCAGTCTAATTTCAGTGTTCTATTTTTAGGGTAATGAACTTGGAGGGATCCTTATTTTTATTTCACAAATTCAGCCTATGTGTTGAAGATGTACTCTTCTAAAAAACGGAATTTGAGTTTTGCTGTGTACATGTTTGGAAAAATTCTTTGGGTACTACAGGAGAGAAGCAAAGTGATAGCCAGGCTAGGATTGATCCACTCAGTTATGAGCTGTAGGAAATCAGCTTGGAACATGCAACCTGGTTACTTTTTAATGAACTTACCAGAGTTACCACTTGATGCTCTTATTTTCATAATGAAGGCTAAGGTATTTAAAGAGCATTACATTTTAACATTTTAGGTTGTTTTTTTTAACTTACAACTTCTTCCTATTGCCCCCCATGGTATATTTGCATTAAAATCTGAAATTGGGTGCTATATCTATTAAAATAGCTGCAACTGTTGGAGCTGTTAATTGACCTGTGTGTTTGACCTCCCTGAGGCAAAACTTAATGTCTCAGGGCAGAAAAGCTAAATCTTTATCCCTAAATGCTAATGGGCAGACTAATGCAGTTGCTGTGTTTATTTGATCAAAATTTTTTCATTGTGAAAACTGTGTGTCTGTCTGCTTTGTCAGTGGTATCTATAAAAAAGTAAATTTCTGTTGTGTATATGCATGCAATGCTGAAAATAATTATGTGCATTCTTTACAAGCACAGCAGTTATTTTATCCTGCATTAAAAAACCAAAAAATAATTTGTTAATTTTCATAGTAGCTCTATAGATTTTTTTTCCTGTGACCAAAGGGATAAAAAGGAGCACGTTGCTTAAAATTGGCTCATCTCATCTGCATTTGCTTTACTATCAGCGGGTGTACATGGTAGTGACAAATTCCCAAACCCTACGGCCATCTCACTGTTTAAATGGAAACTGGGTTATTAGAAGTGGCAGTTCAGCTTGAGTTATTCTTCATTTGCCAGTCACTCTACTCCTTTCATTTGATGGGAAGTTAATGACAAAAGGGCTTAAAACCTGCAAAGCAAAACTTCAGAACTGAGGCTTACTTGACATGCATATTTGGTTTTTTTTTTTTATAACTTGTTACCTTTGTTCAAATCTACTTAGAGATCTCATTAAAAATATATTTATTTTGGTCACATAATATATGTTTTCCCAGTAATCCAAAGGAAAAAATGTTCTGTTTTCATATGTGCATGATAGTAATTCTTGATGTCTCCAACAGTGAGCTTTCAGTTAGCATTTTCTTTGGATAACAAAGTTATAGCAGACTTGTAGAGGGATATATATATATATATATATATATATAAAACAAAGTTATAGCAGACTTTATACCTCTTTACAGTTGAACAAAATTTTTCAGATCAAAATTGAATTTTATACTATGATGGCAGAGGGTTCTTGGGCAATAAGTGCTTTGGATGTAAGCAAATGAGTATGTGTCTAATAAAACAAGCCCCTCTTTTTCCTCCTCATTAGTCATGTGAGGGCTGTGTGTGTTTTTCAGCCATGCTGTTTGATATTTCTGTGTGTATGCATCAGTGGTGTTTGGTTTACTCTTTCTGTGAGGAAATCTTGTATATTTTAAAGCTTCCCTTATTTTCTTCACTAAGAATATTGGATTGGCAGAAAATATGTTAAGGTTTGGTGACTTGCAGTCTAAAGTCATTCATTAATAAAACCTGATGTTTCTGAATTGCCAGGCTGTAGCACAACACAGTTTTGTGGTTACGTTGCCTGTAGTTTGAGCAATTTAAACTGGCACTAACTTAGTTACTGCTTGTACTGTTTTTAAAAATTTGAAGGAAACCCCAGTCCAGGTTATTGTGACATGTGCTTTTTTTAAGGGATCCTTCAAACCAAGTCCTGATAGGAAATATGCTCCTACCTCCCACACGTCCCTACTGAGAAGATTTCATTTTTGATTAAAGTTCTTAAGAGTAGACTACTTAAGTAGACTGCTGGTTGTGGTGGTGGTGATTCCTAAAAAAGGACAAGTGTTTAAAACAGAGTAGTTATCTCTTGAACATCTTGAACTGAATTTTAGTGTTAATGTCTGGCTGGAAAAAGCTCTTGTCTAATGTCAAAATGTTTGTGTGCTTTTACGTAATTCAGTTTGCAACCTTTCATAATAAATTCAGCGTGGAGAAAGACAAGTAGAAGTTGTGTATATGAACTGGAGATTGGAGGGGAAAAATGTTGCGTGTAAAACGCAGTTATTGCTACAGAGAACGTTCACAGCTGAAATGAGAAGTAGCAAGCTGATTAGTTTCTAAGTTCCTGACTGTGGTAGGCAGGTGTGAGACAAAAAACTGTGCAGTTACGGTGTGTCTTGATTTTTTCCTCATTCCCAATTTGTCATGCAGTCTGGAATGAAAAGCATCTACTTGTATTAAGGCTGTAATGCTTGTATGGTGGTGGAATGGGGAGGGAAAAGGGGATGAGAAGTGAAGAACGCTGTAAAAAAGATAAAGATATGTAATTTCAATGGGTTATTTTTGAAATTTCCATGATTAGAACTAAATTCTCAAGTCTATTAGCAGTAATATCACTTAGCCAAGTTTTCTGGTATATCACCATGGGAAATCACAGGACCCAAACACATTGGTGTTGGGCTAGTCATGCAGACTTCTCCAGGACTGGCTTGGCCCAGCCATCAAATCCTGAAACAAAGGAAGTCTGGAAAGGGAATAAAGAAGCACAACTTCTTGGTAGCTACTCAAACATTGATTGCATTCTTAGAGGAAAATGTTAGTGTCTCTCATGGAGTAGAGCAGAATGTCTCAGAAATGCTGCAGGGCAGTAGTTCAGTGCAAGGACAGGTGAGAAATAGATCTGTGAGTGGTCTTTATAAGAGTGGGAATCCAAGAGTCACCCTTTTAAGTCCTACAATAAAAGTGACACTTATTGAATTCATGGTTCTTTCATGGTAACATATTGCCCTGAGGACCCTCAGAAGGACAGAAGCAGTGCATGTAAACCAACAAAAATTTATGCCAAAGTTGCTGTACATTTCTGCATAGCCTGACTTGAAGTGTGACAAAAATGAGCTGAAACTATCTTCTTTAGCTATTCACACACACATACACACTCTGAGAATATTCTGAGTTGAAAAGGTCTCGTAAGGATTGTCATATCCATCTTTTAGGTGAATGCCCCATGCAGGAATGCCCCATGCCAACCACAACCTTGGCATCATTAGCACTCTGCTCTGGCCAGCTGAACTTATCTCAGGGTCTCGTCATTTTTAAACCGAGCAGCACTGCTGAGGCCACCTTACTGAAATTGTGTTAAGCTGGAGTGCTTTTATAGATGCAATGTATGTGGTCTATAGCTGTATATGTCTGTATCTTACAGGTAACTTACGAAAACTTAAATCCTAAAAGACTACAGAAAGGAACTGCTAGAGAATTTCCCAAGTAAGAAGTGATAAGAGGAACTGGCCTCAAGTTGTGCTGGGGAGGTTTAGATTGGATATCAGAAAGGATTTCTTTGCAGAAATGGTTGTCAGGCATTGGCACAGTCTGCCCAGGGAAGTGGGGGTGTTTAAAACACATAGATGTTGTGCTTGGGGACACGGTTTTAGTGGTGAACACGGCACTGGTGAGTTAATGCTTGGCCTTCATGATTGTAAAGGTCTTTTCCAGCCTAAATGATTCTATGATCTCTGGGTCAGTATCAGAATTTTCAGGTTGATCTCTGCAGGCAATGCATGTATTCATTCGTGCTTCTTCTATATCCATAGGTTTCTGCAGTAGTACATTTAATAATGCTGAGATATTCTGCAGCAGACCTGGCCTCTTCTGTGTTGTCCTGAAAATATTCCTAAAGGTGTACTGTGCCTTCTGATATTTGGGCAGTTGCCAAAACATCACTGGAATATGCTGCCAGTTCAGCACTGCAGTCAGTCAGGAACCCGATTCATATGTTGTGTTGTGGATACATTTTCTGTGGGGAATTTTTTAGGCAATGTCTATCATTAAAATGAACACATTCAAGGACTTGGCAGTTGTCTCTGTATAAACAGACACTGAATCAAGGCTTCTTAATAGTGTCAGTGATCAATGTTACAGTCTGTTGGCTTTGCACAGCCAGTTCCAAATTTGTGTTTTTGTTTGACCTGATTTTGAGACTTCCTTGAAGACTGAAGTAATGTCTTTGCACCTTCTTTACTGTAAATGTTTCACTGAAAGCTATAATATTTTTGTTGTAATTCTGAGAACTTTGAGGCACTCAAACCTTTGGTTTTGGAGACACATTAGGAAGCTGTAAGATATAAGAACAGATTTGTCTGTTTTACCTTTAGAATGTTTTGGGTGCAAGATCATTTTATTGTGCTGCTTCTGTAATTGTTTTCCCGTGATTTAGAAGACTGTAATTTTTGTTCTGAATTTTTCCTCTGATACGAAGGGCTAATTCACAGTACAAGTTTAATATAAAGTTTAATATCAAGACTTCAATGACAATAGGTGAATTAGCTTTTGCATATATTTGTATAATCTATTTATTAATTGCATGTTTAATCCGCTGCTTTAGACTGACAGGCATTAATGACATTCTGTAATAATCTCTAATTTGACCAAAATTCTCATTTTATTTCATTGATTTTATTTCAGAAGTGAGAAAAAATTGCAAATAACTTGAGTACTCTACAGAAAAAATATACTTCTGATTATTTTTTTTCATGAATACTGAGGAATTGTTTGCTATGTTTTATTCTTTTGCATTTCCCATTGATGCTACCAGGAGTCAAGACACCAGTTTTCATCTTGTGTCCATCTGTAAAATGTAATAATGGGCATAAGTTGAAATATGCACACTGTTTAGTGAAAATCAGAAGTTCAAAATTCTGAGTTATCTGTTTTGTTACTGAATATATTTTAACTGTCTTAAATTTATTATTTCTAATCTTCACTCTAAATATAACTTCAATGTGTTCATATAAGAAGAAAAGTATTTGGAAATTGTGTGTGGCTGATGCATCAAGCACCAATCTCTTTTACTTCTGTGTTTGGGAGATACCTCTTATTGTGATCAAGAGCATCTGAAATGCTCTGGCAGATGTCAGGTAACTGCTTACCTGGCTTAATAAGGAGGATTAGAGGCAGTGCTGACAATGTTAGTGAGCAGTTGTCTGGTTACTCTGTGTTTGAGCACTACAGTGCTAATGGGCAGGGTCTTCAGGCAATGAGATGTTCACCTGAGAGAATTGTTCAACTTAGACATGTTTGACATCCCAGGGTATCTCAAGGCTAATGTCTCATTCTGGCAGTGATTATTCAGTTAAAACAATAAACTACCTATAGCTCTCAGCATAGAGAGGATAGCCAAAATGAGCAAAGAGAATCAGACAGATTAATTTGCTGGAACAAGATCCTATGGAGCATGAGCTTGCAGAGCAATGTTCTTTGGGATTTCTTCTTGTGTAGTGCTTAAATGTCTGAAAGAGCTCCCAGTTCTGACATGTCAAATTTCCATTGTTTCTGCTTCTCTCAAGTGGAGACCTGGGAACATGAGCAAAGTCTTTGGAATTACTCTGCTTACTTTCTGGAGTTTATTCTGCTTTGAGCAACACTGAGTATGATTACATGAAATTTAATAGGTGCACCTTGGTTTGTAAGTTTTCA